>NW_006399832.1:4362542-4366134 GCF_000299155.1 Elephantulus edwardii
CATCAATCTGGAACATTTTTCAATCTGCTGCATTGCAAAGTGGACTAGAAGATGGTGAAGGGAAGGAAGGGAAGAAAATGCGCAATAACGAATGAAAAAAAAAACAAAAACAAACACCCACAACCCAGAAGTCACTGAGAACTAAGCCCACTAAATAATACAAGTTGATTAATCTCTGTATTGAAGGTGACAGAAAATAAATCTAAAGGATTTGCTTTTCTGTGATTACTTCTATAATGGTTTTGGAAATAAATCCTAGCTTCTAAAGAGCATTCTAGCAGCACTTTCTTCCAAGACACATTGTTTATTTTTCTAACAGTCGATTATGTAACTAGTATTCTTTAACAACATATTTTTTCTTTGATTTTCCTTATTCATTGTTCAGCTTTTCTTCACTCATTGTAAGGGCTTCAGGTCATAAGAGACAGTTAAAAATACCATAACTTGTATCAGGCACACCTTAGTCCTCAAGTGATGTTGTTGCTCTTCAACATTTTAAAGAAGTATACTGCAACAGATATGCCTAGTGCAGATAAGATGTTTTACTCTTGGGAAAACTGCTTTCATAAGTGTCAGTTGTGGATTCAGTAAAATAAAATCCTTGACAACTTCAAACTTTGCTCCATTTAGCCTTATGTTACTTACTAGTTTAGTTATGAGGATTTTTGTTTTCCTTATGTTGTCATATAATCCATATGAAAAGCTATGTAGTCTTTGATCTTCATTAGCAAATGCTGTAAAGCCTCTTTGCTTTCAGTAAGAAAGGGGGTGTCATCTGCATATTGCAGGTTCCAATCTTCCCATCCTAACCATCATGTAGCTTCTCAGGTTATTTGCTTAGCATGCAGATTGAATAAGTATCGTGAAAGAATACAACTCTGACACATCCTTCCCTGACTTTAAAGCATTCAGCATCCTCTAGTTCTGTCTAAGCAACTGAGTAGAGTATTTGACAAAGTAAAATATTATAATGGTATGTACAAATACTTAGAAACAAAAGGGAATAACATGCTTTGCATTTCTTAATCTTAAAAAAATTGGAGGGGGGAAAACTCAAGCCTCAAGATACAGTGGTAAATTATTCCATAAGAAAAATATTTAATTATAGGAAAGATCAAAAGAAGATAGAAGGAATACAGATAATCATTGTACAAAAATTGGTCCATGTTCAACCATTTTAGGAGGTAGCATATAATCAAGAACAAAAATATTGAAGAATCCAAGATTTGCTGAATACATTGGTGAAAAACAAAACTCCAGAGTTAATAAAATATCAATTGAGATGTTTCAGTAAATCGATGCAGCACTGAAAGTGCTCACTGATCTATGCAAAAATGTGGAAGTCAGCTATCTTACCAAATCCTGGAAAAGACCTACATTAGTGCCTAACAAGGGTGATACATGAGAAAGCAGAAATTACAGAATAATACGCTTAAAACCATTGTTGTTTTGTGTCATTGAGTCAGAAACATCTCATTACTGACTCCACAGTGGGTTTTCAGAGGTTGGAAATTGCACAGAAGGGGATAGATTGTCCATCCTTCTCCCACAGATCAGCTGGTGAATTTGAACTGCGTGACTTTGAGTAGGCAGTGCAGCGCCTTACCACTAGGCCAACATTTGCTGTTTTTGATAGGTGCTGTCAAGTCAACTATGACCCATAGCAAACCTAAGAACAACAGATCTGAACTTTATCCTAACAAGTACGATCCTCACCATCTCTGATAACGAGCTCATTGGTACAGTCATTGTATCAGTCTATCTCCTTGAGGGTCTTCCTTTTCTGCTACTTTCTCTGAATCCCTTCCTTGGGTCTGTATCAGCACAAATTAAAACCTTTGTTCAATTTCATTCCACTCAGATAAGTGGCACAACAAATAAGAATGAACTGTAAGTTCTGTTGTACATAGGGTCTCAATGAGTCAGAGGCAGTTCAACAGCACCAAACAACAACAAAGGGTTTTTGCCTACCCAACAAAAATTTAACAGAGTCTGCCTGGGCCAGCTGAGTGGCATCCCACTCAAATGGGCAAGGAGAATAGGATCTCCTATAATTAAAGGAGCAGAGTGGCTGCCTCAGAGGGCTTAGAAAACATAGCTAAAGGCCAGACCTAAGATTTCCCACCTAGAATCCAGAGAGCAGGTCCAGCACACACTCTGGAGGATAGAGAGAGCCATTGCCCAGATGGTCTCAGGGAATAAAGGACTATATTCAAGGCTTGATCGCTACGGCAAGTTGTTCTGTTGGATTTTAAGGTAATTTAACCGTTACCACTTCCCCCACTCCAATTTCTTCCATTTGTATTGGAAATATCTTCCTTGTACCTGTTCCACCATTGTGCTTTGGAAATAGACAACATGTCTTTTAATTAAAAGGAATTTTGCCCCAGGTTCAAGTATACCTAAAGTCTCACCTGTATTTGCTTCGATGATTCAGAGGATGAGATTTTGGGACTTGGATTTGACTTAAGACTTTGGGGGTGATGTGATGGGGTGAATATGTTTTGCACACTGCAAGGATGTGAGTATTGGGAGTAGGCAAAGGGTAGCACATTATGGATTGAATTACTGAATCTGTATTTTCTTCCAGAGCCAACAGAGAGAGAGAGATAGTACTTGGTATTTGAACTTTAAGCCTCCTAAATTGTGAGACAAAGATTTTATGTGTTAAAACCACCCGTTACGACAGCACTACTTAAATAAGATCAAAGTCAAAGTGGGAAAAGGTGTCCCAGGGATGGCAGTAACCAAGAGAGATGTCTTGGGCTGCTTTAGTTCAACACTACCCTCCATACAGATGTTGTGATGACGGTTCACTTTCATGGCTAACATTCAGAACCCTATTGCACTTCTTGGGCCTGCCAGTGTTATGAGGAGGAGATGTGTTCAGAGAATAATCAACTGATGATCAACAAAGCCGGAGTCCCCTCTGTTATCGGCTCCCATGAATGAAAGTGACTATTTCAGGTAGAGGATGCACCTCAGTAGCACATCCTCAGAAGGCACAGTGCATCTTGTGTGGTGAGATGAGGTGCTGGGCTGTGGGGCTACAGGAACTGACAGTCAGACAGCTTTAAAGCATTCAAAATCTATCCCTGGCAGTGGTGCATATCAAGTCAATTTGGCTTTTCTTAGATAGTAGGTTCTATCCCTTCTTGAACAATATCCTGCAGTTGACATTCATCTCCTGTAGTCTCCACAAAACTCTTCATTTACCTCCTCCAGTGCCCACAGTCTTTTAAGTTTTCTGAAGTGTTGACTGTGGATTCAAGTAAATTACATCATTGACAAATCCAAATCCAATTTCTCTCTCTCTCTCTCTCCTGTTTGTGCATTCATTGGTGAGGATATTTGTTTTCTTGACATTGAGATGCAGTCCATATTGAAGGCTGTAGTCTTTGATCTTGTACAGTAAATATTTCAAGTCTTCTTCATTATTTGTAAGATAGGTTGTGTTGTCTGCACAGAGCAGGTTGCTGATGAGATTACTTCCAATCCTGAAGCCACATTCTTCTTCATATAGTTCAGCTTCTCAGATGATTTGTTTAGCATACAGATTTTCATACGCAAGCAAGATTCTACTGAAGATTAT
>NW_006399832.1:4367574-4381187 GCF_000299155.1 Elephantulus edwardii
AGCAATGAGCTTGAGTATGTCCGAGCTGATGAGGATAGTGCAAGGCAAAACAGGATTCAGTTCTGTTGTTCATAGGGTCATTACGAGTCATATTCAACTTCAGGGCACATAACAACAACAACAACAACATCCTTTTGTGCAAGTAAACAGGGGAAGGAAAACACATTTAGAAATCAAAACCATTTGAATGCTAATACACTGGCGTAATCATTTGCACACAGTTGGTAAACTAGGGTTCTTAGTTAATTGTCCTGCTGATCCAAAGGTTATGCCTTTTTGAGAGTTCAAATTTACCAGCAACTCCTTTCAAGATAAAGATGGGCAATCTTCTCCCATGCAATTTATAGCCTCAGAAACCCAATGGAGAATCAGCTATCAGTCAGTTTCAATTTCACAGCAATGAAAGAGTCTTACCAACCAATAAGTAAGAAGCTAACAGTCTAATCACAAATTACCAAAGAATAATAATAGCTCACAGGGGAGGAAATGCAATGAATTCAAAGTTAAGGAAATGTACATGAAAGCAATGAGGTCTTTCCACCTTCTCTTACAGGAAGACCAAAGAATAATCAGTGCTTTGATTTGTGGTGTTGTTGAAGGATAATTAATATATATGATTAGCAAAAGAGGATGGAACTCTCGTGGCCTAGTGAGAAGGAAATGTGCTGCCAACCCAAAAGTCCATGTTTCACTTCCACCAGCTGCTCTATGGGAGGTAGATGGGCAAACTCCTTCTGTGTGATTTACTGCCTCTGGAAAGTCTGCTGGAAGGTCAGCTGTGAGTCAGCTCAGACTTGACAACACATAACAACCACCACTAAAAGAACAGACAAATCTCTTTTGGGAGAAGTACAATCAGAATTATTCTTGGAAGCTAAGATGGTGAGACTTCTCATATACTTTTGACATGTTATTAAAAGAGACCAGTCCCTGGAGAAAAACATGCGTGATAAAATAGAGGGTCGATGAAAAAGAGGACGCATCTCAATGAGATGGGGTGACACTGTGAATGAACCAGTGGGTTTAACACAGCAAACTGCGAGGACGGCACAGGATCAGATAGTGTCTTATCCTGTTGTACTTAAGGTTACAGTGAGTTGGAATCAATTCACGGCATTTAATAATGAAAACAATCAAGATTTATAATTCCTAAACCTTGAATGCAATGCAGTCCCCGAGTGGTGCAAATAGCTAGTGTACTTTACTGTTAGCCCAAAAGTTGTAGGTACTTTGTAACAGAGACCTAGCTATCTCCTTCCAAAAAAAATCAGCCCTTGAAAGTGCTACGGACCACTTCTCCTCTGACACACACAGGATTGCCAGCAGTTAGAATAAACACAATGACTCTTTTGGAGGCAAAGGGAAGTTTTTTGGTTTTGGGTGTTTTTTCCCCCCATTTTCCTCTGCTGTGCTATGAGTCAGATCTAACTTGAAAAAACCTAAAAACAACAATGACACTTTGAGGGACAGAAAAAACCTAACTTGTATTTTCCTTTGGGTAAAAAGGTGCACATCTGGAAAGTACCTACACATCCAATAATTAAATATTAGGGAATAAGTTATGAAACATCCACAGGATTTTAAACCCGGGAACCATTAAAAACAATACATTTGATTACTATGTAATAAAATGGAAACATTGTCTAGATTTGTCATTTACTTACAATATGCTTCTATTGTGCACATAGTATTTCCAGGGAGTTCTGGTGGCCTAGTTAGTGGTAAGAAACTACACTGCAGTTTCAACGGCATGTGGCTTGAGTCCATTAGCTGCTCTGCTGGAGAAGGATGGGTAATCTCCTCCCATGCAACTAACTGAAAACCCACTGAAAGGTCAACTATAGGTTGGTTCTGACTCAACAGCACACTACAACAACAATAACAACTGCAAAGTATTTCCAGAAGGAATATTTACCTTCCTTGGGGAGGATGGAAGATTGAAAATGTGATGTATGAAGAAGATTTTCTTTTCTCTAACATCTCTTTTAAATGTTTTATTTTGTTAATATAAGTAGGTACGACTTATTCAAGGAAATAAATTCGTCATAAAAAATTATGTCAAGATTTCTGAGTGTTAGAGGGTGGGGGAAAACAGTTAACATAAAACTATTTTGTAACCCAACAGGAGAAATACAACATTATCCAAAGTGTTTGTGTGGAAACCTGAGACTTGTACAGCAATGTTCATAGCATTATTCACCATTGCAAGAACATGGAAACAGCCCAAATGTCCAACCAAAAACGAATGGATTGAGAAATTATGGTACATTCACATCATGGAATACTATGCAGCATGTGGGAGCAATAACTTTGTAAATTATTACCTAACTTGGGAGGTACTGGAGAGCATTATGCTGAGTGAACTCACTCAGTCACATAAGGATAAATATTGTATAAAACCGTTATTGTACAATGAGTATAAGGATCCAGGAGGGGTGAGAGAGGCTGGAAGCAGAGGGATGTAGATATGGGGGGGTGGGTGTTAATCATTGGGTTGTACAATTTGAGGGAAATTGAAAGAATTTGTTCAAATTTGTATTTTAATTTTGTAAATACACTAGCAGAAAATTGTTTAAAAAAATTTAAAAAGTGTTTGGCATTTTTATCAAGTCTAGAGGTTTTACTTTGTGTTAAATAACTCCATAGGGAAACTATCTGGTGACTCAAGGACAGGTGATTATTCCACAGGGCAGCTGCTGTCTTTTCCTCAAGTCAGTACTGTGAGATTTCCCATCCATATGTAACAAGCTGCAGTAGTGGACGATCTTACATTTTAACAAACCAGCCAAAAATACATCTTGGGGACAACTGAGGAAATTTGAATATGAGCCAGGCATTAGGTTTTAAAAAATTAGTACTAATTCTGACTATGTAAGAAAATGTTCTCAACTTTCAGAGATGTTCATCCTGTTATTTTTTTAAAAAAATTATTTTTTAATAATTTTAATGAACATTTACAGAGAATTTGGATTTCCATTTATTCATTGCTGCACTTCTCTACCCGCCCAGCCCTCTACCCCCGCCCCCCAGTTCGCTCCTCTCTTTCAAAAGTAAAAGAATGACTCCCTCCCTGGTACACAATCCCCCCGCACCCCTCCCACCGCCCCAAGTACATTCCACTTTGCAACCTTAATTGTGGACTCTTGCGATAACCATAATACCCTATCATACATCGCTTTTAAATTATTCAGTCCCTCATCTATTTCAGTGCAGTATACACAATTTATCCAGTTTTTCTCAGTCTCAACTTTCAGAGATGTTCATCCTGTTATTTTTTTTAAATTAGACTTGCAATTTACTTTAAAATATTTTTGCATAAATGAAAGAATGTGTTCACTTTTAAAGCAAGATAGCCACAGATTCTGATACAGAAGGGGGAAATTTAGAAGGAGAAAATTGTCTGGGGAAAAAAAGGAAATGATACATGAGACTCAGAAAAACCGGCTCGAGCTGGCTCTTTCCAGTTCCACAGCAGATGTTTGCTGTACTCGAGAGTTGTCAAGGCTAGCAGATGGCCCTCCGATAAACCCCGCCGTGTGTAGAATTAACAGTGTAGACCAGCAAATAGCTGGCACAGAAACCACTTGCAAGGGATCGAAGAGATGCCCTGAAATTAGGGGTGAAGGTCAGGTGGAAAAACAATTCCTGCTTTGCAGCGATCACAGCCATGATAGGAATTCCCTTACGCAAAATCGTAAGCAATGTTAAGCAACTCATTTTGGCAGTACAGTCAGCTGCCTTGAAGACAAGCACATACCCTGTTTTAGCAATAATAAAAATGCTGAGAAGAGTTTCCGAAGGGTGCAATTTTGCCTGACATCAGGGTTATTTTATCCAAGAATCTTAAGTAGAGTACATGGAGCTTGCCAGCTCTGGCATGGTTGGCATTGAAGCAGTCAAATTTTATTTATAACTTCCATTATTTAGTTAGAGTAGGAAGGAGGGAAGAAGAGAGATGGGGTAATGTAAGCTATAGTTCTCATAAATCTGAGAAGGACTGATTGCTTCAAAAGCATGAAACGGATGAGGCATCTTCTCTCGGGAATTCTGTCCTCTTATACCAACTCAATGAATTCATTCATTCAATCAATCATCCATTTGCAGATTATATCCTAGGGAATCACAATAGGATAAGATAATAGTAGTCAAGGGGATAGGAAAGAAAATAAAAATAGGTAAGGGGATATCTTGAGAAATTGCAAAGCTTGGTTTGTTCAAAAGTAGAGTTAAGGGATTCTGACTTCTGGTAAGAGAACTGACTAGGCAGGCAGTAAAAAACAAAGAAGATACAAATGATGATTGCAGAATCCTGAATCTAAAAGGAGCTCTAGTGGCCTAGTGAGTAAGGAATGGTGCTGCAACCCAAAGGCAAATAGTTCAAATCTACAAGCTTCCCCACCAGAGAAAGAGAAGCAACCTCCTCCCATATGATTTACTGCCTTTGAAAACCCACTGCAGGGCCAGCTATGAGTTGCTGACCAATAGCAATGAAAGAATGAGTTTAAAAGGAAAAGATAAAGATGTAATTAAAACATCAGTTGAAGGGAGACACTGAATGGAAATATTGAATAAGGAAGACAGCAGAAATGTAAAAGTATGGCATGACCATTTTCAATGGCTATTTGGTCAAAACTAGAACCTTGGGCTTCAGTGGTGTCCCCACTAGCAGGCAAAACAAAAAAAAAAAGCATCTTGCCTCACTTCTGCTAGTCCTGTTTCTTCTAAAATTTTTTTTTGATCCTCTCTTTTGCCTTTCTATTCTGATTATATTTTCATTTGTATCCTTCTCAGTGTTGGGTTTTTTCTATTTTATTATCCAATCTTGCTTTTGTTTTTGGATGGTTTGTACTGTTTGATTGATTGATTGATTGATTGATTGATTGACTGATTTTCTGCAGCTTCACCCATCAGGCCAGTATACAGATCCCCTCCATTTGACCGATAAAAAATTATAACCAACACTGGCCCAGTCTGCTCCCAACTGTTTTACACAAACAGCAAAGGGAGATACACATACACCTCCATTTTCTACCACATACACCAGAAGACAGGATGTAAAACATTAAGAATTATCAAATTAACAACTATTGCAACACAATAGACCATTTAGATATTTCAAAATAACACAATACAAAGACAACATATCACAATGTCTCAGAGAAACGAATAATTTTAAAATCACTCAAAAAAAATCAGGGTAAGATGGTCAAAAAAAGTGACCAAAATATAAAACCAGAAAATGTTTCATAGCAATAAATGCTATTAGAATTTCCTAGTAAAGAATTCTAAATAATGATAGTTAAGTATCTTCATCAGATTGAGAAAAACCACACACACACAAAGAATTTTTTTAAAAAACTATATATGACTTAATATGCAAAGTAAATGGAAAATTAGAATCCATATAATCATGAATATTAAGATTAAAATTTAAGAAATAAAGAACACATCAGGAGGATAGAAGTGTGGAACACAGAATTCTTGAACTGGAGGACAAATTTCAATGCTAATTTGTTATAGGAAAAAACAAAACAAAAAAAGAAAGAAAGAAAAAAATTAAGAAAGCCTAAGAAGGCAAAAACTTCTAAATCACAGAGGAAATAATTAAAGATTAGCTAGAAGAAAACTTCCCAATGTTATGAAAAACTAGAAAATATGCACTCAGGAAGCTCAGAAACCCCCAAACAAGCCATACCACAAAACAAAAGATTAAGATATCAATTCAAAATTAAATTCCAATAATCCTGAAAACAGCTTGGGGAAAAAAGAAGTTAACTACAAAGGAAAACCAATATAACTAAGCTTCAATTTCTCAGCAAAAACCAAGCAGACAAGAAGGCATATATGAAACTTTGAAAGAAAATCTAGCAAGCCAAGAATTATATTGCTGTTGTTGTCGTTAGGTTCTGTCAAATCGACTTTGACTCATAATGATTGGATGAACAACGGATATGAACCCTGCCCTATCCTGCACCATCCTTACTATCTCTGAAATACTTGAGGCCCTTGTTACAATCACTGTGTCAATCCATCCCGTTGGGTTCTTGCTCTCCTTCACTGACCCTCCATATTTCCAGTTAATGCCCCTTTCCAAGGAATAGCCTCACCTAGCTACATATCCAAAGCATGAAAGACAAAGCTCTGCCGTCTTTCCTTCCAAGGAGCACTCTGGCTCTATTCCCAAGACACATCTGTTTTCTTTTTTGGCAGTCTATGGGATATTCAGTATTCTTCTCCAACACCACAACTCAAAGGCATCGTTTCTTTTGTCATCCTTCATTGTCCAGCTCTTTGATGCATAGCAAGTGATTGAGAAGACCATGGCCTGAATCAAGTGCGCCTTACTGTTTAAACTAATGTCATTGCAATTCAGCATTTTGGAGAAGTCCCTGACTGCAGACTTGTCCAATGCAATATGTCTCCTTGATTTTCTGACTGCTGGTAACAAGGGTGTTGTTGATCCAAGCAAGGTTAAATAATTGACAGCTTTAATCTTTTCTCTATCGTAATGTTGATTCTTAGTCCTGTAGTGAGCACCTTTGTTTTCTTGATATTGAGATGCAATCCATATCAAAGGCTGAAGTCCTTGATCTTCTACAGCAAGTGTTTCATATCTTCTTCACTTTAAGCAAGCAAAGTTGTGTCACCTGCATAACACAGGTTATTGATGAGTTTGCCTCCAGTCCTGATGTCGCATTCTTCTCCATAGATTCTGGCTTCATGAATTATTTGCTTAGTATGCTGTTTGAACACGTATGGAGAGCGGATATAACACTGACACATTTCCTTCCTGATTTTGAACCATGCAGTATTTCCTTGCTCTGTTTGGACAACAGCTTCTTGGTGTAGGTACAGATTATATATGGGTACAATTGAGTGTTCTGGGATTCCCATTTTTCTCAATGTTAGCCATAATTTGTTATAATCTATACAACCAAGTGCTTTTGTATAGTCAATACAATACAAATAGTAATTCTTCTGATATTCTCTACTTTCAGCCAATATCCATCTGACATCTGCAATGATATGCCTGGATGCCATGGCTTCTTCTAAAAGCAACTTGAACTTCTTGCAGTTCCCTGTCAATGTACTATTCTAGCCATTTTTAAATAGTCTTCAACAATATTTTACTTGCATGTGAGATATTAATGATACTGTTGGATAATTTCCATATTCTGTTGGAACACCTTTCTTGGGAATAGGAACAAATATGGATCTTTTCCAACCAGTTGGCCAGACTGCTATCTTTCAAATTTCCTAGCATAAACTGATGAGCAGCACATCCAGCATGGCATCTGTTAGTTGGAACATGTCCATTGCTATTCCATTAATTCCTGGGGCCTTATATTTTTTTACCAAAGCCTTCAGTGCTTTGAACTTCACATTTCACCACCATTTGTTCTTGTTAACATGGTACTTCCTGAAATTTCTCCATGAAAACTAATTCTTCTTGGTACAGTTATTAACTACTGTTGTCTTGTTGTGGAGTTAGAATTGACTCACTTCCAGAGGCTGTAAATCTCATGGGAGAAGATTGCCCATTTTTCTTCCACAAAGCAGCTGGGAAGAAAACGCACACCTTTGAGTTGGCAGGTCCTTACAACTTGTCCACCAGAGCTCCCTTTATTACCTTTCAGAGAGATTAAAATCAAAACCATCATGAGATATCATCTTACTCCAACAATAACAACTAAGTTCAATAAGAAAACAACAATATTGCTAAAGGTGTGGAGAGATTGAAACTCATAAAGTTCTGGGAAAAGTGTAAAAAGGTGCAACTATTCTATAAAAGCAGTTTGGTGCTTCCTTAGAAAGTTTAAACTAGAAATACTTTTTGATCCAACAATCTCACTACTAGGTACATATGCAAGAGAAATAAAAGCTGCCACACAAACATATATATGGACACTCGAGTTTATTGCTGCATTGTGACGGAAGCAAAGAGATGGAAACCATCAAAGTGTCCATCAAAGGATGAATGGATGAAGAAACCACAGTACATTCACACAATGGAGAGCTATTCAGTACTAACAAAAGGATTAAGAATTTTCTAAACACTGTATGACACAGATTGATCTAGAATGTTATATGAGGAGTGAAATAAGCCTTTCACAAAAAGATAACTATAAGATAATTGCTACAAATATCTAAGGAAAAGTTTACATATAGAATAATTCTTGGATGGCTACCAAAAATGAGAACATAGGCAGATTGTGGTAATATCAATGAATAGAGAAGTGGGGTAAGGGAAAAGCAATTGGGCACTAATCAAACAATGTAGTTAGTTAATTACATCAATAAATTTTAGGGAATTATAGTGATCTAGTGAGTAAGGAGCTGAGCTGCCAACACAAAGACAAGTAATTCGAGTCCATCAGCTGCTCCACTAGAGAAAGACAGGCAATCACCATCCATGAAATTTACAGTCTCTGAAAACCCACTAGAGAGTCAGCTATAAGCCAGTTTCCACTCAACAGCACGTAACAATGATAATAAATTTTATTAATCTTATAAAAGTGTCTACAAATAATTGAGTGAAAAACAAAGTCATGTGTAGCCTTTTACTCAAAAAAGTAAAGTAAAATAAAAACTAAGAAAAGGTTTATACATAGATAAATTATTCTTGGGTGTTTGGTCAGAAAGGAGTTGTTGTTAAGTACCGTCAAACTGACTATGACTCATAGCAGCCCTGTGAACAGCGCACCAGAACCTTGCCCTATACTGCACAATCTCTGTCCTTTTCAAGCCCCCTGTGATAATCACCAGGTCAGTCCATCTTGATGATCTTCTTCTCTTTTGCTGACCCTCTACCTTCCCTAGCATGATGTCTCTCTCCAAGAACTCGTCCCTTCTGAAAATATGCCCAAAGTAAGTGAGTTGAAGTTTCACCATCCTTGTCTCTAATGAGCACTCTGGTTGCACTTCCTTCAAGACAGATTTGTTTGTTCTTTTGGAAGTCCATGGGATACTGAATACTCTTTGACAATACCAAAGTTCAAAGGCATTGATTCTTCCTTGGTCTTCTTCACTCATTGTACAACCTTCAGATGTATATGAAGCAATTGAAAATAACTTATCAGGCACTGACATCCATATTCTACAACTTTGGAAAGGTCCTTAGCAGCACACTTCCCAAAAGCAACCTGTTTATTGACTGTTGCTACCAGGGTTTGATTATGAGTCCAACTAAAATTAAATAATTGACAACTTCAATCTTTTTTCCATCTATCATGATGTTGTCCATTGGTCCAATGGTGAAGATTTTTGTTTCCTTAAGGTTGATGGGCAATCCCCTCTCAAGCTATTAACTGCCTCTGAAAGCCCACTATGGTCAGCTATGGGTGGGTTCTGACTCGATGGTACAAAGCAACAACAACAATGTTGAGAAGCAATCCATATCAAAGTCTTTGATCTTCCACAGTGAGTGCTTCAAGTCTTCTTCACTTTCTGAAAGTAAGGTTGTATCAACTGCATAGCACGGTTGTTGATAAGTCTTCCTCCAATCTTGATGTCACATTCTTCTTAACATAATGCAACTTCTTGAATTACTTGCTCAGCATACAGACTGAATAGGTATAAAATAAAAGTACAATTTTTTTTCTATATTTTATTAATTTTCATAAACATTTACAGAGATTTTGGGTTTCCATTCATTCATTGTTGCACTATTCTCTCTACCCTCCTCCCAGTTTGTTCTTGTCCAAATGCCACAGTGCTTGTCAAAGCCAGTTCTGATTAATCTTCTTTGTCAGTGTGTCCTTTGCCATTTCCTATCACTCCTCCCTGAGAGAGACTTCACCCTGAGTCATAAGGAAAAGGCGATGGCGTATTCTCTTAGCTACTTCCTGCTGAAAAGGGATGCTGTGGGTTTCAGGGTGAAGATCTTCTCTCACTACTCTAAAGGGCCCCTTTGGCAGTAGGAAACACATAAACTATTATGGAGATTGATTTTGGAATTTAGATGCACTCTTATTGATTGTGCTTGGCCGTACATGTTCATATCCTTGAAGATGTATCATGGGGGTGTTGCAACCTAGAAGACACAAATTTGACTAACAAGTTATAAGTACATGAGTCCAAAAATTATGGAAAAGTAAAAGAAAAGATTCTTTCATTGTTTTACAAACCCTCCCCCAGGTCCCCTCCACCATGTAGCCCTCGCTCTAGTCTCCTGTGATGACAGAAATACCTAGTTATATATCTGTTTTAAACAGTTTTCTCCCTCCTCTGTTTCAGTGCAGTATACATTATTGAACCCATCTTACTCAGTCTCTCCCCAACCCCAAGGACAGTCCCATTCTACAACAGTGGCATCATGTAATATTTGTCCTTTTGTGACTGGGATATTTCACTCAGCATAATGTTCTCCAGAGTCAACCATTTTGAATAATATTGCATGAGTTCCTTGTTTTTTAATGCAGCATAGTATTCCATTGTGCGAATATACCACAGCTTCTCTAGCCATTCGTTTGTTGATGGGCACTTAGGTTGTTTCCAACTCCTTGCTATTGTGAACAAAGCTGCAATAAACATGGGTGTGCATATATCTGCTTGGATGTCAGCTATGGTCTCTTCAGGGTATATTCCCAGTAGTGGAATTGCTGGGTCAAATGGTATCTCTATTTGCAACTTTTTGAGAAAGCGCCATACTGCTTTCCACAGGGGTTGCACCATTTTACACTCCCACCAACAGTGAATCAGGGTTCCAGTTTCTCCACAACCTCGCCAGCATTTGTTACTTGCTGTTCTGTTAAATTTTGCTATTTTGACTGGGGTGAAATGATATCTCATAGTTGTTTTAATTTGCATCTCTCTTAGGGCTAGGGATTTTGAGCATTTCTTCATGTGTTTGTTAGCCATCTGAATGTCGTCTTCGGTGAAGTGCCTGTTCATATCCTGTGCCCATTTTTCTATTGGATTATTTACCTTTATCTTGTTGTGGTGAAAGGTACAATTCTGATGCATGTCTTTATTTTAAAATGTTCCCTTGTTCTGTTTGGACAACAGCTCTTGGTTTATGTACAGGTTTTGTATAAGCACAATTAAGGGAGAGAGTAGGGCCTAAAAATTAGTGGCCAGAATGTTGTTGTATACCATTGAGCCAGGACCGACCTATAGTTGCTTCTCCAGTGGATTATCAAAGGTAGTAAATGTCACAGGAGGAGATTGCTCATCTTCCCATGAAGTAGCTAGTGGATTTGAACTGATACCTTTGTATTTGCAGTGTACTTCCTTACCACTAAGCCATCAGAGCTCTCTAGATTTTCAATAGGCACATATTATTAAGACAGATGAAGGTAAAGGCAATATCAAATAAGGGGATGCTTAGCATAATATTACTCATTAAAGGGAAGACACAGAGAGGTATAGAAGGGTTAATGGAAATTAGAATCACAGGGAACAAATAGGCAGAATGTGATTGCATTATAGGTATTAAAATCCATGTTACTGTAGAAATTCCATGTGAAACAGCTATTCTATTGCTTGTAATATACCCTGAGAAATTTAGAACAGAAGCACAAAGATTTGAACACCAATGTTCATAACAGCATTATTCATCATCACAAGAACATGGAAACAGCCCAAATGTCCAACCGTAATCGAATGGATTGAGACATTATAGTACATTCACATGATGGAATAATACACAGTATGCAGGAGCAATGTTTTTTAAAATCACTGTCTAACTTGGGAGGGACTGGAGAGTATTATGATAAGTGAACTAACTCAGTCCTGTAAGGACAAATACTGTTAAAAAACTACTATTTTAGAAATAGAAAGAAAACTACTAAAATGTGTATGAGGATCCGAGGGGTGAAGGGATCAGAAGGGTGAGGGCGGAGGAGGGTAATAATAAGGTCACACTATGTGATGGGTGGAGGGAGGGGTAGATAAAGGAATGGGAAAGATACAGTGTGAAAACAACATGTACAAATTTTGCAAGTAAACTCGTATAAAAGAAAAATTTTATTTAAAAAAAATTTATATTATGAATGGAATGTGTATAAATGGTTGGCTGTAAAACCAATTTGTTTTGTAAACCTCTATTCCAATCACAGTTTAATTTTTTTTTGTTAATTTCAATGAACATCTACAGAGATTTTGGAATTCCATTCATTCATTATTGCCCTTTTCTCCCTGCCCCCCCACCCCAGTTCGCTCCTCTCCCTGAAGTTTATTTTTTTTTTAAAAAAAGAAGAATGTAAGGTACTCTGGTGACCTAGTAGGCAAGAAGCTGCGCTGCAATCCCAAAGGCATGTGGTTCAAATCCACCAGCTGCTTGGCAGGAAAAAGGGGGGCTTTCTCCTCTCTTGCAATTAACTGCCTCTGCTCCTGACAACTCATCGGCGGGTCAGCTATGGGTCAGTTTCTACTTGATGGTACACAACAACAACAACACAAAGGAGCATCTAAGAGAAGGAGGACAGAAGAACGTAATGTTAAAGATGACGTCAGACACGAGAGAAATAATGGGCAAGAGAGTATGTGAGAATTTGCAGTTAGATTTTGGCTTTCACATGAGTGATATGAGAGGAAACTGGAGAGTTTTCAAGAGGAAGGGACAGGTTTACTTTGGCTGTGCATCAAGTATAAACCACAAAGGGGTAACAGCAGGAACAGGAAAGACCAGCATTTAAATAATCCTTTTGGAAAGTCTCTTCCTCTCATACATTTAAAAGAAAACAAGGGAAAGGTTAGGATCCACTTTGGACCCAGTTTTATCTTTAAAAAGAAGAGAGGAGAGATCTTTATTCTGCCCTAATTCCATGATTGTTAAGTCTTTGTTTTATAACAAGAATATAACAGTTATGAACCTGGAGAGTACAAATACTATCAGCTAAGTAAGAATTTTCACAGGGACGTGAATACACTATTGTAAAAAGGAGCATCAAGAATGTGGAGTTCAGGGTCAGACTGTCTCCATTTGAATCTCTGCTCTTCTATTTATTAGCTAGGTGGCATATTATGTTGTTAAGTGCTTTAAGTTGGCTACAAACCTGTGAACAATAGATCTGAATCTTGCCCTATCCCTCACCATCCTCACGTTCTCCACCTTGTTCAAGTCCATTGCTGTCACCATATCAATCCTCTACCTTTCCTGGAATGATGTGTTTTTCCAAGGACTACTTCCTCATGATAACGTGCTCAAAATATGTGAGACAAATTTTCACCATCCTTACCTCACAGGAGCAGTCTGTTTCAAGATAGACTTGTTTGGCAATCTATGGGAATTCAGTAGTCTTCTCGAACACCATCATTCAAAACTATGGAATCTTCTGTCTTCTTTATTCATTATCCAACTTTCTGATGCAAAAGCAACAATTGGAAATACTATGGTTTTGATCAGGCTCACTTCGGTCTCTGAAGGTACATATGGCTTTGAAAAAGATTGAAGAACATCCTTGGTTTTCTCATCTCTAAGGGAAATAACATTTCTATGCTAACGGATGTAGGGAGAGTTGAATGTATGAACAAGCGTGTCTAGAGCATGGCTAATGCTCATTAGTGCTATCCACTGAGGAGGACCTCATGCACTTGCTGCGAAGGGTCAAGGACTGCAGCCTTCAGTATGGACTGAGGCTCAATGTCAAGAAGACAAAGATTCTCACCAC
>NW_006399832.1:4381877-4383641 GCF_000299155.1 Elephantulus edwardii
GACAATGACCAAAGATGATAGAAGAATTGATGCCTTTGAATTATTGTGCTGGAGAAGAGTGTTGAACATGCTACGAATGGCCAAGATAACTAACAGTTCTATTTTGGAGAGGGTGAAACCAAGCTGCTCCTTGGAGGCAAGGATTTTAAGATTCCATTTTTGGCATGTAGCCAGAAGGTACCAGTCTATGTAGAAGGATATCAAACTTGGATGGGTGGAGGGACAGTACAGGAAAGGAAGACCCTAGATGAGATGGATTGACACAATAACTGGGGTAATGAAGGTAGGTCTGTCAGAGAAGTGAGATTGGCTCAGGATAGAGCAGGGTTCTGATATATTGTACATAGGGTCACTAAGATGCGTAGTCGACTAGATGACACATAAAACAACAAGAATAGATGTTAAGCTTTAAAACAGATGTGAGCTTTTGGAGGCAAAGCTTGCATCTTACTAATCACCACATTCTTTTCAAACTCTGAGCACAAGATTTGTTGAATGAATGAATACCTGTTATGCACTCAGTCATGTAATTGTGTGGACTAAAATCTTTACATTAAAAACAGACAGGTAAAGTTTACTTTCCTTCTTGTAAATACTTAGAGCCTTAATTCAAAAGAGATTCTTTGGAAAATAAACTATGTCAGTAAAAGTTCTCCCTCTCAGCAACAGAAACCACTCTTTTTGGTTTTACCAGAGCAAGGATGGATGAAGTTTTGCTTGGGAGCCCACAGAACCTCAAGGAGAGGCAGAGTCATGTTGATCTAAAAGAATAACACCTGGATGAGTCCATGGGCCACCCCACTGCTGCTATTTCCAGGCGTTGACATGGCAGCCACTCTGCTAACTTGAAATAGGAGCTCTTCCTCATCCCCACTGTCTCTGTCACCACTCATGCCAGAAACAGGATTTGACTTGATGCCTGTTGCTTCTAATTCACGTTACTGTGTCTTATTGCCCATAGCAAGACTCAGACTCACTGTGACCTCATGCTATCTCATAGTAGTCACTCTACAGTATTTTCAGTGGGTACAACTTTAACCAGGGAGTTCTGGTGGTGCAATGCCAAAGAGTTGTGCTACCAGTCTAGAGGTGGTGCCTCTCTGCTGGCTCAGATCCACCAACTGCTCTGCAGGAGAAAGACAATCTTCTCCCATGAGATTTACCCACGAGAGGGTCAGCTATGAGTTGTCAATCAGACAGCAATGAGTTCAGTCAGTTGATAATCTTAACCAGAGGTCCATAAGGCATGGAAGTATGGCATGCCCCCCAGGAGCCATGTGAAGGGGTTATCACCAAGTAGTTCCATTAACCCAGGACTATCATTAGGACTGGTGTCACCAGATGTGGCAATTCCTGGTGTCACACACTGCGTGTCCCTCCCCACTGTGGAACCCTCTCCCATAACAGAGCAAACAGAATCCTTAGTAAATTTTATTATTAGTCACAAAATAATATATGCAGTCACAAAATAATACATGTAATAAATGCAGTTGTAAATTGTTTAAGTATAATGGTTCTCAAAATATTTCTACATTGTTAGTAACTGAGTGGAAGCCTTTTTCCTCTTTCTCCTTTTCTTTTAATGACTAGTGCTTCATTCTCCAAAAAATGCTATTTCTATAGATTCATAAATACGTGTTATTGTTGTTGTTATGTGCCGTCGAGTCGTTTTCGACTCATAGCGACCCTATGCACAACAGCCCTAAACCCTGCTCTATCCTGCACCAACCGCACTGCCTCTGACACACCCATCCCGATTACCCT
>NW_006399832.1:4385446-4394397 GCF_000299155.1 Elephantulus edwardii
TTGACATCCTCCCACAACTCATCTGGTCTTCGCTCATTAGTGTTCAAGGCCTCAAACCTGTTCCTGAGATGATTCTGAAATTCAGGTGGTATGAAATCGAAGTCATATTTTGGCTGCTGTGGATTTGGTTTAATTTTCCTCAGCTTCATAAATACTACTTACCAGAAAAATTTTACAAAATCAGTAACTGTAAATCACCAACAGCTGTGAAAACTACCTTTGCTTATAGCATGTAGAGGAAATTATGTGACTGGAACCCCCCTGTAATTAAGTAATAAGGACGGTTCTGACTGGAGTGCATTCTTGTGTTTTGTACCGTCTCATTGGCACAGACTTCTAGTTGACCTGCCAGCAGATGTTCGGAAGCTGTAAATAACACAGGAGGAGGTTTTCCATCTTTCTCCCTTGGAGGAGCTAGCAGTTTTGGACCGTTGTCAAGGAGCTGGTGGCACAATGCTTTACCACTAAGCAACCAGAGCTCCCTGGCGTGCATGAGAAGGTTCAAGAAGTAAATAAGCAGTTTTAGCCTTGCAAGTTTACTGATGCATGTACATTGGGCTTCTGAAATAAATTTCTTCTAAACCATTGCATAAAAATTTTATAGTCAGTCATTTGGATGCCACTTCTCTGACAGTGACACCAATGTGTCCACACCCCCTGCCCCACCTCCCTTGTGATACGTCAGTGTCAACCACCACTGTTTCAGCCAGTTAAAGCTAATGCTTCCATATCTGACAGTTTCCATGGGTTAAATTCAACTGTGACCTTTTTATTTATTTTAATATGTTTATTTATTTTCATATAATAATACCTTTTCCATTTGTTTCATTCATATCCACTTTGTTTTACATAACCTTTAATTTGCATTGTGTTTCATATAATCATTAATGTACATTCTGTTTTACATTCTTTTTTAAAATTCAACTGTGATCTTTTCCTTTTCCTAAAGTGCTTGTTTTACACAGATCCACAATCAAAATTCATGATAGCAGCAGTCAAGAAATTAAGACATGTTTGCATTGGAAAATCTGCTGTCAAGCATGGCTCCAAAGTGCTAAGGAGCAAGGATGCAACTTAAAGACTAAGGTGCAACCGATCCAACACATGGTCTTTTCAATTACTTCTTATGTATACGAATGCTGGACAATGAAACCCAAAGAACCAAAACCTTTGGACTGTGGTGTTGGATAAGAGTATGGAATATCCCACAGACTGCCAAAACACCAAACGAGTCTGTTGGAGAAAATGCAATCAGGGGATTCCTTAGCGACAATGATGGTGAAACAAACTTTGAACATGTGTCAGAAGACAGCAGGTGCTGGAAAAAGACATCGGATTGGGAAAGGTGGAAGGTCAGCTAAGAGAGGAAGACCCTCAAAGAGTAAATAAACATAATGACTACAATGGGCTTGAGCATGTCAGAGGTGATGAAAATGGTGCACGATAGGGAAAGATTTTGATTTGCTGTTCATATGGTCATAATAGACTTGATGGCACCTAACAACAAGATGCTTACTTACTTGCAGTCTTATCTCTGAGTTGTATTGGGACAAAAAGGCAGAAGGCCATAATTGAGCAAAGAAATTGATTTCTACTGTCTAGCCCGGGTCTGTGTGAGTACATTCATTTTCATGCAGTTCTCTCCAATGAGTCAAAGACATTTGGGAAACATCCCTACGGTGGTCAGGCTGATTGCATCTCATTTCTCATTCTCCATCTTCTCAGAGGCTTCTGTCATTCCTCCTTGTCTCCCTGTTGGGGTGACCTCTGCCCCAGGAAGGTCTCATAGTCCTTCACCCTCCTGCCACTCCACCCCACTATGCCTAATTGCAAATCCTTCTGCTGTTTGCCTCCAGTAGATACTGCAGTATGTGGCAGGCAGCAGGCCTGTCTGGAGTGAATATTTGCACAAGGCCATGCCTTGGCTGTGTCACTCCAAAGGGCAGCTGTTTGGATTTAAGCTTCCCATACTGTGGCCTCTGCCTGAGACTGCTTGACTGAGTATATGAGTATACACAGAGAAGAAATGAGAGGATGATTTCGAGCACATAATAGACAAACCAACTTTCATCAGGGAAAGCAAGGATATTGTAGCTGTAATATCCATGCTGCCTAGCAATATCTTTCTTTTTTTATTGAAATAGATTTTTAAAAAGATATTATTACTTTTATTCTCTTTGGCATTATTTTGTTAAAAAGTTTTGATTCATTTTCATAATAGAATTGTACCTATTTGCTTTTCCCTTTATTTTTGTATATAAAGCATAAGCTGTTTAAAAGTTTTTAATAACATTTTAATGTGATTTTAACAAGCCATTACAGAGAATTTAGATTTTCATTCATTCATTGTTGTGCATTTTACCCACTTGCCCTCCCTTTCTCCTGCCCAAGTTCACTTTTAAAAAAAAATTCATCTATTGTACAATTACCTACCTCCGCTGTCCTAGTCTTCTTTGCAATATCACTTATTCTGGACTGTTGTCATACTTATAATGCCTAATTGTATATTCATTTTAGACAGCTCTTTCTTTCATTTGATCCAATGCAATGGTCATTATCTATCCACTCTTATCCTATTCTCCTCCCAAACTCCCATATCAGACCTACTTTATAATAGTGGTGCTATGCAGTATTTGTCCTTTTGTGACTGAGATATTTTCCTCAGCATTATATGCTCCAGAGTCTCCCATATTGTGTAATGTTTTAAAAGTTCATTGTTTTTCAGTGATGCATAGTAGTCCATTGATTTCACTGATACCATAATTTCTCTATCATTTGTTGATGGGCAGTTGGGTTGTTTCCATCTCTTTGCTATTGTAAATAACGCAGCAATAACAAAGGTGAACATTTATCTGTTTGGATGGTGGTTATGGTTTCTTTAGGATATATTCCCAGTAGTGGAATTGCTAGGTCAAATGGTATTTCTATTTCCAACTTTTTGAGAAAGCATCAAACTGCCTTTCATAGCGGTTGCTCCATTTTACACTCCCATCAGCAGTGAATAAGAGTTCCAATCTCTCCACAACCTCACCAACATTTATTGTTTGCTGCCCAGTTGAACTTTGCTTTTGTTACTGGGGTGAGATGATATCTCATAGTTATTTTGATTTGCATCACTCTAATAGCTATTTCTTCATGTGCTTGTTTACCATCTGAATGTCTTCTTTGGTAAAGTATCTATTCAAATCCTGTGCCCACTTTGCTATTGGGTTATCGTTTTCTCATTGAGGTGCTGGAGTATTCTACAAATTTTAGATATGAACCCCTTATCATATATGTCATTGCCAAATTCCCCCCCCCCCAATCTGTGGCTTCCCTTTTTATCCTGCTGGAGAAGTTTTTGGACGTGCATAGGGATTTGATTCTTAGAAGGTCTCAATCTATTTTGTTCTCTCCTGGTTGTAGGTTTTTCACTATGCTTGAAAGACTGTTCATGTTGTTCACTAGGGCTTCTAGGGTTCTTCCAAGCTTTACTCTAATGAAATTTATAGTCTTTGGTTTTACCCCTAGGTCCTTGATCCACCTTGAGTTGGGTTTCGCGTATGATGTGAGGTGTGGGTCTTGTTTAAGTTTTCTACAGATGGCTTTCCAATTTTGCCAAGATCATTTATTTAAAAGGCTGTCATTTTCCTACTTAACTAATTTCATCTTCTTGTCAAAAATCAGTTGGGCATAGGTAGATGAGCTGATTTCTGGGTTCTCAATTCTATTCCACTGATCTATGTACCTATCACTGTACCAGTACCACATTGTCTTGACAACCACAGCTGTGAGTGTGATTTGAAATCAGGGAGTGTTATGTCTCCTTCCTTATTTCTCTTTTTCAGGAGTGCTTTGCTTATTCAGGTCTCTTTCCATTCTAAAGAAAATTGAAAATTGCCTTTCCCATCTCATTGAAGAATGGCATTGGTATCTGTATTGAGATTGCCTTGAACTTGTAGGTTGCCTTTGGTAGAACTGTCATTTTCACGATGCCTAGCACTTTCTGTATTGCACTGCTAACCAAAAAGTCATTAATTTGAATTCACAAGCTGCTTCTCAATAAAAAGATAAGCCGTTTCCTCCCATAAAGAACCCAAAAATTGGAAGGTCTAATTTTGAATCAGTGGTAGTTGTTGTTATATAGTTAGGTGCCATCACGACCTATAGCTGCTACAACAGATCTGAATTCTGCCCTATCCTGTGCCATCCTCACACTTCCTGACACATGAGAGCCCACTGTGGCAGTCACTGTGTCAAAAGGGTCACAAGAGTCTTCCTCTCCTTCACTGACCCTCCACTCTTTCAGCATCATGACCACCCACGTCGTAGCTCCCAGGCAGAACGCTAGTCCACTTGCTGTGCTCCTCTCGAGGGATTTACTCCACCTCCTGCCGTGCTGTAGCTCCAGCCTTGAACAAGAAGAATGAGAGTAATAAAACTCATTTCCACAGGGGCCATAATGTAGAAAATATTGCTGCTTTTCCCCTGCTAAATCAAACATTTGGGCCAACCTCCCCACAAATCCTCTCTCCTGGTTGCAGAATCGTGACCTTTACTTGATAAACACTCCTTGGCAGCCTCCTTTGTGTCTGGCAGCATGCCAGGCAGTGGCCTGCAAGCATTACCATCCATGCTTTAATCTGAAGAGCATGGAAACTCAATGATCTCACCAAATGGCTCACAATTATCCAATAAAAGGATTTTCTTTGAAATGTAATAGAAACAGGGCAGATCACCCACTGCTAAGTAAGGCAAGTCCAGGTTTACTTTTAATTTTTAATTGAAATTACCAACAATTTCATTTTACTTGGAATACTTATGATACCAGCAGTCAAGACATCAAAAGATGTATTGCATTGGGAAAATCTTATATCAAGGACCTCTCCAAAATACTAAAGAGCAATGATATAATTTCAAAGACACCTAATTCAAGTCATGGTCTTTTCAATCTCTTGTTACACATCTGAGAGCTGTACAATGAATACAGATGGCAGAAGAACTGATTCTTTTGAGCTGTGGTGTTGTAAAAGAGTACTGACTAACCAAAATATGTCTTGGAGAAAATGCAGCCAGAGTGCTCTTAGAGGCAAGAATGGTGAAACTTTATCTCAAATACTTTGGGCATGTTGTTAGGAAAGGCTAATCCTTGGGAAGGGACACTAGGAAAGGTAGAGGGTCGAAGAAAGAGAGGAAGACCCTCAACATGATGGAATGACATAATTTTTGCAGCATTGATCTCAAATGCATCAGGGATGATGAGTATGATACAGAACAGGACATGATTGAAATATGTTGTTCATAAGAACAGTGTGAGTTGTACTTGATTTGACAACATCTAACAACAATATCAGTGAACACATGAGTTTCACCACAATTGCACATTACAGATTATTAAGTAAACACAAATAAACCAATGCTTATCCTTCTTATTGGGTACCACCACACTGAGTAGAAGAAACCATCTGCTGTCACCCAAAGCAGTGAAAAAAATGTTTCTGTCATTTCCATAACTGAGTCAGAACTGATGTGGATGATTGTCCACTGAGTGGCCCAGACTGTAAATCGCTAAGGAGATTGCTCATATTGGTGGATTTGAACTGCCAGAGAGGGGCAGCCTTTTGGTTCATGCACAATTCCTGAGGACTAGGCCACTAGTGCTCCTTGTAAAATAAGCAGCCTTGGGAGAAGGTGCCTCAGTGCCATAAAAAGAAAGAAAGAAAATTTAAGAAAAATATCTGTGAGAATATCATTGCTATAATTAATGTTAAGTGCTATTGAGTCGAGTATAACTCATATTCTATTACCAAGAGATCTGAACCTCTCCTGTCCTGTGCCATCCTCATCATTGCTGACACCTTTGAGCCCATGGCTGCTGTCACTGTCAGTGTCTCTCATTGAGAGTCTTCCTCTCCTCACTGTCTACCTTTCCAAAAATGATGTCCTTTTGCAAAGAATCGTTCCTTCTAACCACATGTGCAAAGTACATGAGATGAAACTTTGCCATTCTTGCCTCTCTGGCTGCATTTTCTCCAAGACATACCTGTTTGTTCTTTTGGCAGTCCACAGAATATTCAGCACTCTTCTCCAACATCACAGCTCAAAGGCATCAATTCTTCCATCATCCTTATCCACTGTCTACCTCTCAGATGCATGGTCAGTGATTGAAAAGTGAGGCACACATGGATATTGGAATCCTCACACACTGTTGGTGGAGATAAGGAGTGGTGCAGCTGCTTCAGAAACCAGTCTATCGGTTTATGTTTAAAAGATTAAACATAGGCTTGGTATATGAACCACAGAAATTAAAACATATTACCATACAAAATTTTGTACATGAATGTTCACAGCAGCATTATTCATAAAAGCCAAAAGGTAGAAATAATCCAAATGTGCATCAATTGAAAAATGACAAAATGTGAGACATTCATATCAATGAAATAATATTTGTCATAAAAACAAATGTAGTGTTGATACATGTTATAACATTGATGAACTTTAAAATTATTATGGAAAGTTAAAGTTAACAAATATGAAAAACTCATATTATTGTATTATTCCATCAATATGAAATGTCCAGAATGTTGTTGTTGTTGTTGTTACATACCTTCGAGTAGCCTTCGACTCATAGTGCCCCTATATGCAATAGCTTTGAACCCTGCCCTATCCTGAGCTGATTTCAATGTCTTTGCTTCACCTACCCACATTACCCCAGTTACTGAGTCAATCCATCTCATCAGGATCTTCTTCTCCTGCACTGTCCCTCCACCTTTCCAAGTATGATGTCCTATCCAAGGACTTTTCCCTCCTGACAACATGCCCAAAGTATATGAGAAGGAGCTTCAAAATCCTTGCCTCCATGGAGCTAATTTGTTTCTCCCTCTCCAGGACAAACCTGTTTGTACTCTTAGCAGTCCATGGTATACTCAATACTCTTCTCCAGCACCACAAATCAAAGGCACTGATTTTTCTTCTATCATCCTTAGTCATTGTCCAGCTTTCTGATGCATAGCAAATAATTTCAAAGACCTTGGCCTGGGTCAGGTGCACCCTAGTCTCTAGACTGACATCATTACTCTTCAGTATTCTGGAGAAGTCACTGACAACAGATTTCTCCCAAAGCAATTCATCTTTTTATTTCCTGACTGCTGGTGCCAAGGGTGGTGATGGTGGAAATGAGTAAGCTGAAATTGTAAACAATCTCAATCTCTTCTCTGTCCATCATGATGTTGCCACTTGGTCCAATAGTGAGAACTGCTATATATTCAGAAAGTAGGTGAATATGTCCTTAGGACTAGGGTAGGGGTAGTTTAGGGGGGAGAGGTAATAGCTAAGGTATACAGACTTTTTTTAAGGTGATGAAAATGTTAAAAAATGGGTATAATGGCTATGTTTATCTGTGAATATACTAAAAAACTACTGAATGATACACTATAAATTAATAAATTACATAGCAAAAGAATCTTATCTTAAATTGTTTGGAAAACATAAAAGGGTAAATCTTTAGGCTTGGCCTTTACCTTCCCTTTTGGGATAATTTTGTATCCCTTTTGGGATAATTTCAAATACCTTTGTACAAGGCCAAGGACTTCAATATTATGGCATCACTTGTCTCATTGCTCTATCAGAGAACATGGGCAAGCTCCCAAGAACAGCATTTGACAGATCCAAGTGGACTTAGTGCTTTAGGAATGAAGCAAAGAATTTTCAGAACTCAAGCTGGTCACTCATGGTTATTTCGTCCATAGAGGAGGCGCCTACCTCAGAGTGTTTTTTGAAGTTAAGTAAATAACAGCATGAATATTTTAAAGACATGATGTTTATTTAATGTTGCTATCACAGAGATTTTGCTATTAGGTTCCATCAAGTCAAATATGACATATCACAAAAGGATGACTTTAAGAATTATAATATATGTATTTTCCTACAGTTTAGGAGGCTAGAAGTCCAAATTCAAGACATTAGCTTTAAGGAAAGCCTCTGCCTGGGTGTGTCTGTTTGGGGGAAAGTCCTTGTTTGCTCAGACCTGATGCTCCCCAAGAATCATGGTGGCTTCCCCAGTGCCAAGGAGCTTCCTTCTCCAGGAACCAAAAGGACACACTCTTCTACTGACAGTTCTTTCTTGTGGTATTGAAGTCTCCTCCTCTAGTCTCAGCTTCTCCCTTTTTTATCTCTAGCACAGCAAAAGAAATTATAGGCCACAACCTAGGAGAACCTCCTTTATACCAGATTAGGGTTATGATGGGTTTGAAAGGTGATGCATTTTACTCTTTTTATAACAATTTCATTTATCAGGTCATAGAGAATCATCAGATAGGTTCTACATTACATCATTGTATACATGGGGGTAGTCACAATTCAATCTATAACTAGGTCATACCTGGCATGTGGGACAGGTAGTCCCTAGTTTATAGAGAACTTCAAAATCCTAGCCTCTAAGAAGAAACTTGATTTCACTCTCTCCAAGACAGACTTATTTGTTTTCTTGGTGGTCCATGGTATGTTCAAAACTCTTCACCAGCACCACAACTCAAAGACTTCAATTCTTCTTCTATCTTCCTTAGTCATTATCCAGCTCTCTGATGCATACAAATAATTGTAAAGAACAGAGAATGGATCAGATATTATTACATAAGGGGGGAATAATATAAGTAATATGATAAAGAAAATGTTGATGCTGTCAAGGATTTCATTTTACTTACATTCATAATAAATGTCCATAAAATATTCAGCCAAGAAATTCAATTATTTCTTGCTTGAGCAACTCTTCCACAGAAGATCTCTTTAAAGTGTTAAAAGGCAAAGATGTCATTTTGAAGACCAACATGCCCTAACCTAAGCCAGGATATTTTCAATCTCACAGAAAAGCTAGACAATGATTAAGGAAGAATTGATGTCTTTGAATTATTATTGTTGTTAAGTGCCATCAAGTGGCTTGTGACTCATAATGACCCTATGTACAACAGCTCTGA
>NW_006399832.1:4398830-4399897 GCF_000299155.1 Elephantulus edwardii
ATTTACAAGATCAGTATTTCATTGTGCTGCACATGTTGTTAGGGGTCGTCAAGCTGAGTATGATTCATTGCAACCTTACGAGCAACACGCCTGAACCTGTCCAAGTCCGTGCCGTCCTCACAGTCTCTGACATCTTTGAGCCCATTGCTGAAGTCACTTTGTCAGTCTATCTTGTTGAAGGTCTTTCTGTCTTTCGCTGACCCTCCTCCACCTTTCCAACTTTGATGGTGGGGAGGGGTAGCCTGTCCTGGTAACACAGTCCAATTATGTGAGACAAAATTTTGCCATTCTTGTCTCCAATGAGCACTCAGGCTGCACGTTTTCCATGGGATATTCAGAGCTTTTCTCAAACACTCAAAAGCATCAATTCTTCTGTCATCATTAGTCATTGTTCAGTTTTCAGATATATACCAAGTGATTGAAAAAGCCATGGCCTGAATCAGGTACAAATACTCTGTTGTATGTAGCATGCTCCTAACTCACAGGCAGCACATCTCTGGCAGTTTTAACCCACCAATCCTCCTCAAGAGAAAGACGGGCTATCTCCTCCCATGTGATTTACAGCCTCAGAAATTCTCTGTCATCAGATATGAGTCAGTTATGCCTAGATGGTAACGAGATTTTTGAATTTGAGTACATAAGGTATCAAAATTGGAACTCAATGACGTCTAACAAAACCAGGAATGAAAATAATAGTAATTGATACATTGAACACTAAAGACCAAAGACCAAGACTAGTTGGTCATAGGATGATGACAAGGACATCATGCATGAAGAAATTGAAAGCTCATTTCAAAAGATAGGAGAAAGGAAATTCAAATGGGGTCTCAGAAGACTCCAAAACTTTCTCTCAAATATACAGTATGTAAAGAGAAAGGAAGACATTAACTATAACAGAAGACTTCAAAGGGCAGCTAAAGAAGTCAAAATAAAGTACTATAATTAAATAAGCACAGTTCTAGAGTTAGAAAAGCAAATTGGAAGAACACAATGAACATTTCTCAAGTTGAAAGAAAAATTCCAACCACAAGTTGTAAGAAATACAGAAAGAATCTGTAAGCAAAATA
>NW_006399832.1:4400797-4405256 GCF_000299155.1 Elephantulus edwardii
TCTCACATACTTTGGGTATGTTGCCAGGAAGAGCCGTCCTTGTTGAAGGACATCATTCTCAGAAGGGTGAAGGGATGGTTCAGGAGAGGAAGACTCTGGATGAGATGTATTAATACAGTAACTGGATTAATAGGGGTAGGTGTGTCAGAGACCGTGAGATTGGCCCAGGATAGAGCAAGGTTCAGAGCTATTGTACGTAAGGTCACTATGAGTCGCAAGCGATCGACAGCACATAACAATACAACATCTCAGAAGAAGTGCAGCCAGAACACTCCTTAGAAGCTAATCTGCTAAGACTCTGGGTCACTTATTTGGGCCATGTTGTGAACGTGGGCCAGTCCCTGGACAATGGCATAAGGCTTGGTAAAGTACAGAGACAGGGAAAAAATGAGGAGCTGGGTTGACAGTGGCTACAACAAAAGTTAAGCACAGCACCAATGGTATGAATAGCACAGGAAAAGATAATGTTTCATTCTCTGTGCACAGAGTCAAGAACCAGACAGAAATTACTGCATCGATCTAACAATAAGAGCAAGGCAACAGTAGGAGGGTTAATTCGCTTTTTGAAAATAACATCTAAATGGTAAAGAAGTAGGAAAACAAACTAGAGATTTATGAAGAACAAAACTATTTTGGCAACTGCCTGTCAACGTTTTGGGAAAATATGGAGAATGATAAACGTCTGAATATTATTTTTTTTTAAGTCCCTACATTTAAATCCTGAAGGATCATTAACAGATAAAAGCAGTTACCTCCAGGGAAATCACTAGGGGATCTGCAGCTGGGAAAAACTTTTTCACTTTTTGCTTAAGTACTTACCATCTATCAAAATACCTAATTCCTTTTTTTTTTCCTTTTGAAGATACTAGCTTAAAAACAACTCTTCTAAGCATTGCTGTTTGAACAAAACTGAACATGAGGTCAGCATCTTTAAGCCCTTAACTGTCAGACCTTGCTACGCCCCCTGGCGCCTGGGCCGCTCATTGCTAGAGTTCTACCAGGTCACGGCCGAACATCCTGCTCAGTGTCAGTGCAGGACAAGATTCTAAATTGTTGTTGATAGTGCTGTCAACTTGTCTCCCATCGTGACTCTCTGTACCACACAACAAAACCCTGCTGGGTCCTACGCCATCCTCACAAGCTCTGCTGTACTACTACTGTCCATTGCTGTAGTCACTGTGTCAATCCTTGAGTCCAACATCCAAAAATTTTCCGAGCATGATGCCCTTTTCCAGCATTGGAGCTTCCCGAAAATATGTCCAAAGTATCTGAGATAAAGACTCGCCATGCTTGATTCTAAGGAGCATTTTAGCTGTACTTTCTATTGTGTTTGGCCCCCATCTAGACAACCCTGACCGCTTGATGACCCTTGCCTATCTCATGCCATCCATTCTCAATGCTGAATTGTAACCGATAATTCGTAAGAGGTAACTAAATTGTTACCTGCTAAGATAAAGTGTCCAGGTGGTGTTGGGTGGAATGTGAGATCAGAGGTTCAAATTTACCAACCTCTCCATGGGAGAAAGTTGAGCAGTGTATCTCAAAGATTTACAGCCTTTGGATACCCGTGGAAGGAACTGACTAGATAGCAGTGAGGTTGCTGTGGTTTTGTAAAATGCAGCAGTGGCTTGATGTGAAGCATGGCATTTCTTCATGCCTTTTGTTGAGATCAGATTAGGGGATGGGTGGTTAAATATTAGATTATTTGAACATTCTTCCATTCTCCTCACCCCCACCTCCATCCTTTTAACCATAACATAATTATGAAGTTTGAGGGTTAGAGTGAAGGTTGATGTTCTTCATAGAGAATTCCTTCATCTGCTTTCGTCTGAGTGAGAGGTTCTGAGGTGTCTCTGCTTCTTTTAGTTGTGCACCAGCCTATTTATTATCACATTTACATATTTAGGCATAATGTTTTTTTATCTTAAATTCTATTTGTTTTTATTTTTAATTTTTTAAATACGATTTAAAAATGTTATATGTCCTAACTCCACCACCAGTAGAGAACTACAATTAACATTGTGAGCTATTTCTGCCCAGTTCTTCTAATGCCTAATAATTTTTTTTTACATAATGTGATCTTGCTGAAATTCCAACCACGTCTACCAACTGCAACATTTTCCACATGTTGGAAGTCTGTCCTGTTTATCACAACATTAAAAAGTCAAGACTTAAAAAAAAAAAAAAAAAGAGTCAAGGCTTACTGGTCCTATGCTGACTGGTGGAACCCCTGAAACTATGCCCCTTGGTCAACCTTCAAACGCAGAGCAAAACTCACCTCCATGTCTCAACTCTCAGCAAAACAGCAGATAAGTCTGCAAAATGATCAACAATGCCAGGAAGGCGTGGCTTCTTAGGAGAGCCAACCATACAAGGTTGAAAGAGCAGCATTTGTCCGAGCATGAAGCACTGCATTCTAGACAGGGTGGGTCAGAAGGGTTACTGGAAATAAGAATCACAGAGAGGAAGTAGGAAAAGTGAGATTACATTGTGAGTGTCGCAATTAATATCATAAAACACGTACGAATGGTTGAATGAAGAAAAATTTTAAAAGTCTGTCTTTGTTAATTACTGCACTAATGCTCTAATTAGGAACCGTGGTATCATTAGAAATTGCAAGGCACGTTTGGTTGTAAGGATATAAAGTAATTTTTAAAACATCCACCTATTTCTGGGTTCGTAATTTTTAAACCTGAGCAAGTTGCAGCCGCGCGTAATATCCCCCACCCTCACCCTGCGCCTTTGCTTTTCTCCTCAGGGTTTCCACACATTTGGGGAAAGCATCTTGATCCTGCTTTGGCAGGTCAGTTTACTGAATGTCAGTCGCCTGAATAGAAGGTTGGTGGGCGTGTTCGGCCCGGGTTTGCTCTGGACCGCGCCTACCCCGGGAACACCCCCACGCTCCCAGCAGCGGGTATAAATGAACAACCAGGCAGGCTCAGGCTCCAGGCAGCGCCGGGCAGAGGGCGAAGGATTGCCACATCAGCCTGCAAGCGTGCCCAGTAACCAACCGCGGAGATGGCACCTGTTGGAGGTAAAAAGGCCAAGAAGGTAAGTGTCCAGAGGAGCCAGAGGGAGCTGTCTGTCCCGACGCCTAGGTCCAGAGCACTGATCTTGCACCCCAGATTTCACGAGTCCTGAGGGGCCCTGGGACCAGCGCTGTGGCCTCAGCTCTCCCCACTCCAACCGGGTCCTCAGAGTAGAAGGACCTCCCAGAGCTCCCCAAGGAGCCCCTGATCACGCCATCCCTGCCCGATTTCAATAGCGCATCCCCAGAGGTTCTTCTCCTTCATCTAGAGCTTTCTCTCCCAACCAGAGAGCGCCCCAGACCCCGGCCCTCCGACCCCAGGGCGCCCTCGGAGTCGCTCACAAGTAGAGGGCGCCCAGAACCCAGCTTCCTGAGCTTCTGACATTCCAGTCCTGCTCCTCAGACAGGAGAGCTCATCCCAAGAGGGGTAGCCGCAGCACCCAAAACCGCGATTCCGCTCTCGCAGTGCAGCTGGACCGGCTGACGCCGGGGGTGGGGGCGGGCCGGGCACCGCGCCTGGGTCCTCGGCGTCGGCGCGCCCGTGTGCCGCGCGCACCCTGCGGGCCGGGCGCGCAGCCTGGGAGTCATGCCCGCCCGCGTGGCGCCGCCACTGGCGGTTTCCCGCCCTCGCCCAGCCCGGCCCGGGAGTATCGCGGGGTTGTCTTCCCCGGTTCTCATACCAGGCCCCCTCGCCCCACCAATGACCCCGCCAGAGGCGTGAATTGGTTCTGGGATGGTAGGTTCTCACTCGCCCTTGGTTTCAGTGTTCCCAGGAAATGTACCACTTCCCTCACCACAAACCCACGCCCCGCACATGTCACTGGGAGGCAAAAACAGCCTAGCCTGGGAGGCTCAACTACAAACCAAAAGGCTTTTTAAATTCACCCATCTGTTAAGCGGGAGAAAGGCCTGGTGATCTTCTTCATAAACATTACAGCCTGTGGGAAACTCTGTGAGACAGCTCCAGTCTTCAACACATAGGGTTGCCATGAATTGGCATTGACTCCAACAGCGATAGGTTTCGTTATTTGATTTTTTTAGTCAAAATCAATGATTGTTGTTGCTGTTATGTGCCGTCAACTCATAACGACCCTATGTACAACAGCCCTAAATCCTGCTCTATCCTGTGCCAATCTCATTGTCTCTGACACACCTACCCTCGTTACTCCAGTCAGTAAATCAATCCATCTCATCGAGGGTCTTCCTCTCTTGCGATGTCCCTCCACCCTCCCAAGCATGATATCCCTCTCCAAGGACTGCTCCCTCCTTGCAACATGCCCAAAGTATGTAAGATAAAGCTTCAGAATCCTTGCCTCCAAGGAGCAGTGTGGTCTCACCCTCTCTAGGACAAACCTCTTTGTTGTCCTAGCAGCCCATGGTATATTCAATACTTTTCTCCAGCACCACAGCTCAAAGGCATCAATTCTCCTT
>NW_006399832.1:4406136-4407508 GCF_000299155.1 Elephantulus edwardii
ACCCCAGAGAAAACCATAAAACAAAACAAAACCACTCAAAAACAAAACAATGATAACAGTAGCAACTCAAATTCAATCATTGCCTTTAAGTGGAACAGACTCCCAGCTGACCCTCCACTGAGTTTCTTAGGCTCTAAATAACAAGGGAAGAGATTGTAAGGCTTCTAACGCTAAATGAAAACCAAACACATCTATTCAAAGAACTTTCACACTGGGAAAACAGTTTATCTACATTTTCCAATTACCATGTAGCATTAATAATGTTTATGACCTAAGGAGGGATGTTGAAATGGTGAATGTTTAGTCTGTCATGACTTCAACTAGGTTAATTTCTGTCAATCCATAAATTGAAATGCATAGCTAATACACACTGGAAAAATTACATCTAAAGAAATATTTTCTTTTATTGGCACCATTTTCATAACCATGATTCTAACCCATTCTCCAAACAGAATTTTTAACATCTTAATGGATTATTTGTGTATTTTACTCTGTGTCAAAACAACAGATGGAAAGAAACTCACTGGAGAGTTAACTATGAGTCGATTCTGAAACGATGACAAATGAGGTGTTTTATTTTTTTCAATAGCATGAGTATAGTAATTGGGCTGGAAATAGTTTTGCAAGATCTGTGTGTATCTTCTACCTGTCACTGCAGTCTCACTAATCAAAACTCAATTTTATTGCTGTCAGTCAGAAACTGGGCCTCTAGTGGAGTTTAGAGGCTGTATATTGCGTAGGAGGAGATTGCCCACCTTTCTTCCCACAGAGCGGCTGGTGGATTCAAACCACTGAGAGGCGCGGCCTTTGGGTTAGCTGTGCAGTTTTCCAGGGACCAACCCCACCAGGGCACCTTAGTCTCCGTAAGAGGGTGTGGAATATGCAATTGTAATGCTAAAGAGAGAAGTATTTGGGCTGGCCACTTTGCTCTTCTATTCTACCAAATATATTCTGACTTTTCAGTCTCCCAAATGCCCTAATAACATTATATGACACTTCACATTATTTATTCATTTTAATCTTTTTAATATGTGAACAAAGGCTAGCATTGAACCTTTAAAGAATGCATGCTTATGTATTAACTTGAAACTTTACAACAAAGCCTTTCCACATTTCCATTTAATCCCTCAACAGATATTTCTTAACATCCACCTGCATTATTTTATAAATATCTTTCATATATGTGAAAGACAACTGTGTCCACCCCAAGTTCCTAAACCCACATAAACAAATTTTTATTGTAGGACCATTCATATTATTATAAACTCTAGTGGCCTAGTGTTAAGAAGCTGCACTGTAATTCCATAGGTATGTGGTTCCAATCCACCAACTGCTTTGAGCGAGAAGGAGGGGAAATCTCCCATGTGCCTTA
>NW_006399832.1:4408972-4443163 GCF_000299155.1 Elephantulus edwardii
TTCATATATTTACAGAGTTCTGTAGCTGTCATCTCAACTCCGTTTTAGAACATTTTCTTCAGCCTCCCCATTCAGGAAAAAATATTTTCAAAACCCACAACAAACCACCAGAAAATTGTTGTACAAACTCAAATAACTTATCCCCTACCACATTTACTATTTACTACATGTCATTTTAGGGCATTCTAGAACGTTTAAATGCTGGAGAGGTTGTGATTGGAGATGGAGGGTTTGTCTTCGCTCTGGAGAAGAGAGGCTATGTGAAGGCGGGACCGTGGACCCCAGAAGCTGCTGTGGAACACCCAGAGGCAGGTTGGTGCAGATCCAGTCTAAGTTCTCCTAAAAATGCAGTTAACGCTGGCCCAGGAACAGAAGCAAGCACAGCACCAAACTCTTGTATTCAGCATAAATCTTCCAAATATTTATTGTTTCTTGTTAGACCCTATGTTATGCATATAAATATAGAGTCACGGGTTAATGGAACAGTCCTCTTTGTTGTTATTTACCTACTCACTGGTCCCTGTCCCTTGGTCACTGAGGCCATTCAAACTTGTAGGCTTTGTTTTAAATGGTGTTCCTCTGACTGGTAGATGTCAGGAATTAAAGCAGAAATGCCCGAAATAAGAGCTTGGAAGTGAGGTGGCTTATATCACTATGTAAAATACCTTTAAGGAAGAATTTGAGTCTTTCAGATGAAATTTGCTGTAGTAAATATTACACAAAATGAGCAGTTTATCCTATGTTTATTAAAGAAAACTATATTTCAATTGAATCATGATAAAGGTTGGAAACTAACAAAACCCATAAACAGGCTGAGAGACAGCAGAGTTGTTGTTTTGTTTGTTTGTTTGTTTTCTTTTTACTTTTTTACGGCAGAGTTTTGAGGTGATATATATATGCACCTTGGAACCAGACTGCTTCAATCAAATCCTGTCATCCACTAGGCTATGTGACCTTGACGAAATTGCCCTGCTTCTCTGGACCCTCAGTTTTTTGTTCTTTAAGAATAATAGTAGCATGGACTTCCTAAATCTGTTTTAAAGGTTAAATTGTTATTATGTACTTTCAAGTCAGAAGGACTCATAGCTGACCAACCCTCCAGCAGATTTTCAGTCATTAAATTCCGCTGGAAGAAATTGTTCATCTTTCTCCTCCAGAGTTGCTGGTGTATTTGAACCACGTACCTTCGGATTGGTAGCGCAAATCCTTACTACTAAGCCACCACAGCTCTCTGAAGATTAAAATAGTTATTTGTATGTAAAGTGATTAAAGTAGTATCTGGTCCATGTTAAAGCATCTATGCATTAACTATTGTATTCTTGAGCTGAGTTGTTTTTTTCTCTTGATAATATTATTGTTTGTCTCAATCTGTTTCTGCTAGAGAAGTACATGAATGTATTCATGATGCAAATCATAACCCTAATTCATATGCATAGTAAAAGAACTATACTCATTTCAGGAAGTCCAGCAAATGCACACAACCATTATATTTCCAAATAAAAATAGAAATAATTGTGTGTTGTACCCTTAAAGAAAAAAAATTAGATTAGTAGGCCCTGGGGAAGCTAAAACAATAGTGCTTCTCAAGTTTCTGTTTGACTAGCAGAGTTTATTAAAAATATAGGTTCATAGACCTGACTTCCAGACACTTCATTAAGTCTGTGAGGGTTTCAGAGGTCTATTTCTAATAATTGCCCCCCCCAGGTGATTATAAAATAAATCTTAGCTTAAGAATTATAGCATCAAAAGGCTTTAAGACACTTAATGGAATAATCAATGAAGATCATGGAGTGAAGGTTTCAACTACATCTATGGGGCGGGGCGTTAAGGTCAGCTTATTGTTCAGCTCTGTATAAAAGATTCCTGAACAAAGCTACCACTAATGGTGTTCTGCCTTTGCCCAGACTGCCAAGCAAAGGAGGTACCACTGTTGTTCAAACAGCGAGTTTCAGTTTTGTTAACGACTTTAAGTTACACATTAGAGGAATTCAAGAGAATCTGCTCTGATACTGATTTTCTTCTATTTTGTTGATACAGAAACAGCTTATTCTATCTCTTGGTCTCTTGTTTCTTGAGCATTTTGAGCTTATTTAGGTATATAGAGCTCTATTTTTTCTTCTGGAATCTCCAAATTCTTCAAGAAGTAATGAAGATTAATTCTTGGACCATGGGGTTGTTTTGTGTTAAGTTGTTGCTGATTATTATTATTATTATTATTATTATTATTACTTCCTGTGCATCTGAAATTTCATTTCCTTTACATCTAATGTTTTTACTCTTCTAATTCACTTTTCATTTTCTAACTGATAGATAGAATTTTTATTGTCCTGCAGAGGTTCCTAGCAAACTGCCTTTCCATCTCCATTCCCACCATTTAAGCTTAACCTCAACTCCAGCCTCTCAGACTACTTGTCACTCTCCCATTAATTACCATGCTCCCACCTACATGTCTTTGCTGAACCTGGTCCCTCTGCAGGACATATACCACCACCAGCACCACCAGCACCACCAGCACCACCATCACCGCCATCACTACCCTCTGGCTTCTTTTCCTGGCAATAACATGGAATTCTTCAAAGCGCAACTCACATGATTCCTTCTCTGTGGGACAACCCTCATACCTTCACACCCACTTACAGTAGAAGAATCTTTCTTGCTGCATGTCTGAACCATGCATCATTGTAGTCTCTCGTCCTGTGATGAGTTGTCAGTTTCTCCAAGGATAAGACATGAATGCCCTCCACAAATACAGTCAATACAAGAATGTAAACATTCCTTTCAACCACCATCTGCTCAGTTACAGCAAGTTTGGGGAAGTTGCTGTAAGGCCTCAGGTCCACTTCACTTCAACCCCAAAAATGCATCAAACAAGCATAAACTGTATCAAATAAGCAATTGTTTTCATGTTTATGGGTGAGTCTTTTGAAAGCCTTGTGAGTGAATAAGCTGGTAGAGAGTCATGCCTTTCCTCCCTCACTCTCCCAGTCCGCCAGCTTCACCGAGAGTTCCTCAGAGCTGGATCAAATGTCATGCAGACCTTCACGTTTTATGCGAGTGAGGACAAGCTGGAGAACAGGGGGAACTATGTTGCAGAAAAAATATCCGTAAGTACATCTCTAAGAGGAGCAGGTTTGGTAAATAATACAGAAATGAGATGTGTATAAAGAACACCCTTAGGTTTTAAGCAGAAGTCTCCAAAGTTAACAGAAGAGCATTTAATGAAGCATCCTAAAGAAGTGTTTAGTGATTAATGAGTCTCCCTATCTTTGTTTTTGCTGAAGGAATCATCATTACAAAGCATGTGCTTGCACTGTTTTCATTTTTGTTGTTGTTGTTAATTTTTTTCATCTCTGAAAAGAAACTTCAAAAATTCCCTTTGTCTTTCTGGCTTGTAGAGTTAATTTTTAACGTGAGATCATTACAAAACCAAAACATCTTACTTATTATGAGTGAGTTTTACTTATGCATTTAAGTATTAAGAAAATAGCAAAATTATTGAATTCAGTGGTAATTTCAATATTCCTAAGCATATAAATAAGTCATAATTATCCTCACTGTTTGATATTGGAAATTGTTCTAAGTATAGCTTAGGTATCAGAAGACACTGAATCCCTTCATGTGGCAATATTAACCTTCTCACAGATCTACAGTGTAACATAATGCCCTAAGTACTACAATTGCATTTCTTATTTATAGCACTGTTATTGTCTTTTCAAACTACTCAATTCAGCAAATATTGACATAGTCAACAATGATCATTTTCTGGAATAAAATCACTATTGTAGATACAATTACGATATGAGTGTTTGAATAATAATGTTTTTTCTATTTCAAGAGAAAAATTTGGTATATCATATGTTAACTCACTCTAGGGACAGAAAGTCAATGAAGCTGCTTGTGACATTGCCCGGCAAGTGGCTGACGAGGGGGACGCTCTTGTGGCAGGAGGTGTGAGTCAGACACCATCATACCTGAGCTGCAAAAGTGAAGGCGAAGTCAAGAAAATATTTCAGCAACAGTTAGAGATCTTTATGAAGAAGAATGTGGACTTCCTGATTGCAGAGGTAAACATGACCATCAAAGATAAGACGAGCATGCTTCATACCTTTTCCATTCTCTTGCTGTTATAAAAGTGTGAATGGTGAAGTAGCAGTCATGACTGGTAATCATAATTGTATTGTTTTGAGTACCATCACGTCAGAACTGACCCCTACCTGACCCTCCAGTGGATTTTCAGGGGCAGTTAATCACACAGGAGATTGCCCGTCTTTGTCCTGCAGAGCAACTGGCAATAATCAAAAGGAATTGGTTCTTTTAAAAACTTGTGATGTGGTTGAAAGTTTACAAAGCAATGTTTTCATTTAAGCATTCATACTCGTTTTGTCCTACAACATTACTTTCAACTCCCACAAAATGATTGTCCTTTTCCCACTTCTTGTAACTCTGATTTCTATTCATCCTTGTCTGTCTCTGAGTCCACTTCCTTTAGTGATGGTGTACTCATCATCATCTCTGTATTGTATTTTGCCTTTCCCTTCACCCATCTTAACATGGTCTGTTATCTATTTACTAGTTTTTATTCCCCTCTCCTTCCCTTCTCATCCCTGTTTTCTATGAAGAATAATACCTGTGTGTAAAGCTTTTCTCAGTTTCTTATAATAGTGGTATTATGAAATATTTATACTTTTATGACTGTCTCATTTCACTCAGCATAATTTTCTCTGGGTTCATCCATGTTATGCAGTGATCTGTGAATGCATTGTTGTTTTTTAATGTAAACAGTACAACATAGTGCTGAGTCCAGATATGGTAGGAAATGTGAAGGGTCAGAGAAAGAGAGGAAGACCCTCAACAAGATGGATTGATGCCGTGACTGTAAAAATGAGCTCAAGCATATCTGAGATCATGAAGATGGTACAGGATAGGGCAAAGTTCAGATCTATTGTTCATAGCGTCCCTATGAGTTGAAGTCAACTTAACAGTAACAGCAACAGTACTCCAGTGCAAATGTACCATAATCTCTGAAGCCATTTGTCCATTTATACTTATGGTATTTCCATCTGTTTGCTGTTATAGATAAGGCTGCAATAAATATGAGGGTACGTCTGTTTGTTCATGTCACAGCCCTTTTTCTCTGGTGTATATATCTAGTAGTGAGATTGCTAGGGAGCTCTGATGGCCTAGTGGTAAGAAACTGCACTGCAATCCTGAAGACACGTAGTTCTAAACCACCAGCTGCTCTGCAGGAGAGGAAGGGCAATCTCCCTCTACAGGATTAACTGTGTCTGAAAACCCTCTGGAGAGGCAGCTATGGGTTGGGTCCAACTCAGTTGTACTCAACAACAACAACAGTGGGATTGCTGGATCAAATGGTATTTCTACTCCCAACTTTTGAAGGAAATGCCAACCTAGTTAATCCATTTTCCATTCCCACCAAGAGTGTATGAGAGTTTTGGTCTCTCCACAACCTCACCATCCTTTTTTGTTTTCCATCTTATTGAACATTGCTATTGTTGTCAGAACATAAATATTTTTTAAAATATTTTTCGAAGTGACTCTAATAATTGTATTTTTCAAACTTTTTTAGCTATAGCTCGCAGTAAGAAGTCATACTTAAAGGTTTCCTTCGTTTTAAAAACACTAAGTGATGTGTCACACTTCAGATTTTTAAAACCACCCATCTGGTGATCATTAGGGTGATCTGGTGGCCTAGTGCACTGCCAACCCAGAGTCTACCAGCTATTATTCTGTGAACGTAAGATGGGCAGACTCCTCCTGTGAGATTTACTGGGGAAAACCCACTAGAGGGTCTGCTGTGACTCAATTCCAACTGCACATAATGCCAACAGTAACTGTGATAATTAAGTTGTTAAAACAATATGCTATGTTTTCAAATTATTTTGTGAGAAGTTATATTAAAAGTATCCCACACTTAATTTATTTCAGTATTTTGAACACGTGGAAGAAGCTGTGTGGGCAGTTGAGGCACTGAAAGCATCTGGTAAACCAGTGGCAGCTACCATGTGCATAGGACCAGAAGGAGATCTGCATGGGATATCCCCCGGCCAGTGTGCAGTGCGGCTTGTTAAAGCAGGTGATGGGAGATTCTGTTCTATTTGGGCTTGTAATTATTGAATCTTTTTAAATGGCTTATAGAAGAACATTCATTTGCAAGTGAGTGCATGCTTTTATTAACAGTAAAACCACTAATTTACTTCTTCAGGAATATTGCTGTTAACATTATTGAATCTCAAAAAGAATATTAAAAATAAAATGTGTGTGCATGTGCACACACACAAGCAAATACATGCAACCAGGCCTATACTAGAGGTTTATACCTAGAAATGGGAATATTTTACTAAAACAGAACATTTTATTCCTTAGGAGCATTAGCAAACATTTAAAAACAACAACAGCAACTTACCTTTAGATGTTAATAACCTGTTAAATTTAAAATTCATTATCCTTATTGACAAACTTTTTGCGCTTTGCTTTTTGTAATTGGTAGAATAAATCAAGCAATTCTTTGGTGGGAAGTGGTAACCATCTAATTTATCTTTTTATATAAGTTTCATCCTCAATATTGATTTTACTTAAATTAGGGAAGACTTGGACTTTTCTCAAAGTAGCCTCATTTTAAACCAGAGAGTAATAGCTCACCATCAGTGGAGAAGACTGACTCATTCTGTGTAATAGGGAGATCTTGATTGACCGTTTGATTACTAATTTATCTCCAATTTCTAATCTTAAAAAAAAGTCATTTCATGCTCTTCATTAAAAAGAAATTATTTGAATCTTGAGATGAAATTACTTCATTTTCTTTGGATCCATAATCACTACCAATGACAGTCAAGAAATCAAAAGACATGTTACATTGGGGAAATAAGCTATCAAGGATCTCCTCAAAGTGCTGAAGAGCAACGATGTCAGTTGAAAGACTAAGGTGCAGCTAATCCAAGCAATATTTCAATTGCTTCTTATGCATCTGGAAGTTAGACAGTGAATAAGGATGACACAAGAAGAGGCTACATGTTTTAATTGTGATGTTTCCAAAGAGTAGTGAATATACCATGAGCTGCCAAAAGGCAAACAAGTCTATTTTAGTTAGAGGAACTGTAACCAGGGTGCTCCTTTCTGACAAGGATGATGAAATTTTGTCTTATATATAGTGGGCAAGTTGTCTGCTCTGCCAATTGACCCAATGGTAAGAATTTTTGTTTTCTTGATGTTGAGTTTCAATCCATAGTGAAGGCTGTAGTCCTTGACTTTCTGCAGCAAGCGCTTCAGGTCCTCCTCAATTTTCAATGTCATCTGCAGAACATAGGTTGTTGATGAATCTTCAGATCAGTCCTTGGAACAAGACATCATGCTGGAATAGGTAAAGAATCAGAGAAAGAGAGGAAGATGCAACAAGATGGATTGACACAAGGCCTGTAACAATGGGCTTGAGCATGAGAATTGAACAGGATAAGGCCAGCTTCAGATCTGTGGCTTACAGGGACACTAGGAGTTGTATTTGACTCGATGTCACTTAACAATAATAACAATAATAGTATTTGTATGGAAATTATCATAGGGGAGAAAAGCCAAGATGTTTCCTCTCATGAAGATCAGAAGAGACAGTCCTCATCACAACTGCCCACTGGCAACAATTGTATCTAATTCTTCCCTCATCATCCCTAGTGTTTTCTATTGCTTTACTCTATTTATACGGGAGCAGTGGTGGTTCAGTGGTAAAATGCTCGTCTCCCATGTGGGAGCTCTGTCTGATTTTTGGCCATCTAATTCAGCTCCAAGTTCCCTGTACCTACCATCCAGTGCTGTTGTGGTTGTCATCATTGTTAGCAGAACTGATTCAGATTTAAAGAGACCTCATATGACAAAGTTTTGCATAAGCACAATCAAGTATTCTGGGATCCCCATTCTTCTCAGAGTCAGCCACAGTTTTTTTTTGATCCACACAGTCAAATGCCTTTCTTTAGTCAATGCAACACAGAATTTCCTCTGGTATTCCCTGCTTTCAGCCAAGATCCATCTAACATTAGTTATAATATCCCTAGTAACACGATCTCTTCTAAGCCCATCCTGCACATTTGGCAGTTCTCTGTTAATATGCTGTCCCAGTCGTTGTTGGATAATTTGTAGCAAGATCTTGCTTGCATGTGATATTAATGATATTGTTCAATAATTTCTGCACTCTGTCGGGTCACTTTTTTATTGGAATGAGAATAAATATAGAACTCTTCTAGTCAGTTGGCCAGGTGATTGTCCTTCAGATTTCTAGATTTCGTGGGACAACTTAGTGAGTATATCCAGGGCAGTTTCTGTTGAAATATGTCAATTGGTATGCCATCAATTACTGGAGCCTTGTTATTTGCCAATTCCTTCAGAGCAGCTTGAACTTCTTTTTTCATCACCACAGACTCTTGCTCATATGTTGCTTCATTAAATTCTTCTGTGTCAGCCAATTCCTTTTGGTACAGTGACTCTGTATACTCCTTCTATGATTTTTTAATGCTTCCTGGGTCATTCAGTATTCTGCCCATAACATCCTTAAGCATTGCAACTCGAGGTTTGAATTTGTTCTTAAATTCCTTCAGCTTTAGAAATGCTGAGGGAGTTTGGCCCCTTTGATTTTCTGACTCTAGCTCTTTTCACATTTCATTATAATACTTTGCTTTGTCTTCCCACAATGCCTTTTAAAATCTTCTGTTCAGCTCCTTAATTTCTTTATCCCCCCCCCCTTTGCTTTGGAAACACTGCATGGTGTAAAATCTGGAAGACCGTATGCCAGGGATGTGTCCTATCTCCATACCTTTTCAATCTATATGCAGAACAGATCATCCGGGAAGCTGGGCTCTATGAGGAGGAATGTGGCATCAGGATTGAAGGAAGACTCATCAACAACCTACGTTATGTAGATGACACAATCTTGTTTTCTGAAACTGAGGAGGACCTGGAGCACTTGCTTCATTCAGTAGGTCAAGGCTTGAAGGTCAAGCCTTCAATATGAATTGAGGTTCAATATCAAGAAGACAAAGATTCTCACCACTGGGCTGATTGGTAGCATCATGATATATGGTGAAGAGATTGATAGTATTAACAGCTTTAGTTTGCTTAGCTCCACAATCAACACACTTGGTACCAGCAGCCAGAAAATCAAAAGATTAATTGCATTGGAAAACTAAGCAGTCAGGGACCTCTCCAGAGTACTGAAGAGTAAAGGTGTCAGCCTGGATACTAAGGTGCAACTGATCCAGGCCATGGTCTTTGCCATTACTTGCTATGCTTCAGAAAGCTGGACAATGACTATGGACAATAGAAGGAGAATTGATGCCTTTGAGCTGTGATGCTGAAGAGGAGAATTGAATATACCAAGAAGTGCTAAGAGAACAAACAGTTTCATCCTGGAGAGAGTGAAACCAGGCTGCTCCTTGGAGGAAAGAATTCTGAAGCTCTATCTGAAATACTTTGGGCATGTTGCAAGGAGGAACCAGTCCTTAGAGAGGCACATTATTCTTGGAAGGGTAGAGGGACAGCGCAGGAGGGGAGGACCCTCGATGAAATGGATTGATTCAGTCACTGGAGTAATGGGGGTAGGTATATCGGAGACAATAAGATTGGCTCAGGATAAAGCAAGGTTTAGGGCTGTTGTACATAGGATTACTATGAGTTGCAGGTGACTCGACAACACATAACAGCAACAACATATGACAAAGCAGAAGTGCCAGAGAGGGTTTTCCTAAGGAAAACTGGTGGTGCAGTGGGTAAGCATTCAGCTGCTAAACCAAGCAGAAATTCAAACCCACCACCTGTTCCACATGAGAAAGATATTCTTGGTGCTTCTTTATTCAAGATACAAAATCTTACACAATGAATCAAATCTATCAAGAAAAAAGTCGCATATGGAAACTCATTGCACTTTGAGAAGATGGAGTAAAAGAATAAGAAATGCCATTTGCTTCCACACACCTTCTAGGGAAAGAAACTTTCAAAATCATGTACATGATGACGTTGATAAATCATCTTTGATCCAAATATAATTGAGGATATAATGACTATGAAGAGAGTTTCAGGGTGGAAAACAAAAATGAGGCCTCTAAAGCATTTTGTTCTCACTAATCAAACTTCAAAATGACAGATTTTACAGGAAAGTTTGCTGAAGACTATCCCGTATAGTTTTTACTCTAGAAGGGCCAAAATGTAAATGAGAAACTTTCCAAAATGATGGATAGGCTGTTAACAATTTTCAGTATCAGAAGTCAAGGATTTTGAAGGGTTTATTTCCCCCAAAACATACTCATTTTTAACACAAAATTCCTTCTAGAGGACAGTTTTCTGCTAAACCTTTTCCTGAACTATATTCTGCTGTGCACGAAAAGTGTAATGCTATGCTTACATTGGTCTGGAGAAAGAGAACATTAATTTATACCTCAAATAAGTAGTGTGATAACCATAGGTGCACTCTGGCAGCTGGGAATATTGAAAAATTACTCTGTTTGTGACATAATGTCAAACTTTGAGAAATTAACTCCTAAAATCTGAAGATTTTTTTAAAAAGAAACCTTTCTAATAATGATTTTTTTTATTTTGTGTAAAAATTGGGCAGTCTAAAAGTATTATCTTTTAGGGCATTATTTTTATCGTGGGAGTATGCAATGAGGATTGCAGAGTGGATTATATTTGGGGGTAGGGGGTGGGGTTTGGGGAGGTGCGGGGGGGATTGTGTACCAATGAGGGAGTTTTTCTTTTGCTTTTCAAGGAGAGGAGCAAACGGGGGGGGGGGGGTTTGTGCGGGGAGAAGGGTACAACAATGAATGAATGGAATTCCAAAATCTCTGTAGATGTTCACTGAAATGAAAAATAAACAAACTAATTTGTTCCCATTCCAAAGAAAGGTGACCCAACTGAGTGTGGAAACTACAGAACAGTGTCATTGATTTCACATGCAAGCAAGATTCTACTGAAGATCATCCAAAAACGATTAGAACAGCACATCAGCACAGAACTGCCGGAAGTCCAGGCTGGGTTTAGAAGGGGTCGTGGTACTAGGGATATTGTTGCTGATGTTAGATGGCCTTGGCTGAAAGCAGAGAATACCAGAAGAATGTCTATCTGTGTTTCATTGATTATGCAAAGGCATTTGACTGTGTGGATCATAACAAACTGTGGCTGACTGTGAGAAGAATGGGAATCCCAGAACATTTAATTGTGCTAATGCGAAACCTGTACTTGGATCAAGAGTCAGTAGTCAGAACAGAGCAGGGTAACACTGCATGGTTCAAAATTGGGAAGGGTGTACGCCAGGGATGCATCCTGTCTCCATACCTTTTCAACATGTATGCAGAGCAGATTATCGGAGAGGCTGGGCTCTATGAGGAGAATTGTGGCATCAGGATTGGTGGAAGGTCTATTAACAATCTCCGTTATGCAGATGACACAACCCTGCTTGCTGAAACTGAGGAGGACCTCATGCACTTGCTACGAAGGGTCAAGGACTGCAGCCTTCAGTATGGACTAAGGCTCAATATCAAGAAGACAAAGATTCTCGCCAATGGACCAATTGGCAGCATCAGGATGGATGACGAAGAGATTGAGAGTGTTCACAGCTTCAGTTTTCTCGGCTCCACAGTCAACACTCTTGGCACCAGCAGTCAGGAAATCAAAAAGCGTATCGCGATGGGAAAGTCTGCTGTTAGGGACCTCTCAAAGGTACTCAGGAGCAACAGTGTCTCTCTGGAGACTAAGGTGTGCCTGATACAGGCCATAGTCTTTGCAATCGCTTGTTATGCATCAGAGAGTTGGACAGTGACTAGGGAGGACAGAAGGAGAGTGGATGCTTTTGAGCTGTGGTGCTGGAGAAGGGTACTGAATGTACCCTGGACTGCCAGGAAAACAGACAGATTTGTCTTGGAGAGGATTAAACCAAGCTACTCCTTGGAGGCAAGGTTCTGGGGCTTCGTCTGACATACTTTGGACATGTTGCCAGGAGGGACGGGTCCTTGGAGAGGGACATCATGCTTGGGAGGGTGGAGGGACAGCGCAGGAGGGGAAGACCCTCTATGAGATGGATCGATTCAGTGACTGGGGTAATCGGGATGGGTGTGTCAGAGGCAGTGTGGTTGGCGCAGGATAGAGCAGGGTTGTTTAGGGCTGTTGTGCATAGGGTCGCTATGAGTCGGAAACGACTCGACGGCACATAACAACAACAACAACAACAAATTAATAATAAAAAAAATTGGGCAGTCAAATGTGCATAAGTGACACTTCAATTATACTAAAGCCCTTTTCAGAGAAAGTAAGTTCTGTCTGTTGTAAATTGTCCTGGTCCAAAGGTAAAATTAATTTAGAGTTGGTGAGAACCAAATGGTCTATCTTCAATTCATTGTTTCAAATAAAAGCCACCTGAATAAGGGAGAGGAGCCGGACCTAGTGTGTTCCTGCCATAAAATGTTCTTCCCATTCACAGGAGCCTCCATCGTTGGTGTGAACTGCCATTTTGACCCCACCATTAGTTTGCAAACGGTGAAACTCATGAAAGAAGGCCTGCAGGCTGCAGGACTGAAAGCCCACCTCATGGCCCAGCCCTTGGCCTACCACACCCCCGACTGTGGCAAACAGGGCTTCATTGACCTCCCAGAATTCCCCTTCGGTAAGACACACTTTTAATAAGCAGTCTCAATATCTTTCTGTATGAAAAAATTTGTGATACATCTGTTGTCTTAGTGCTTTTGTGATTGTCTAGAAATAGTTGCATCAAAAAAAAAGAAACAAAAAGCAAACCAAACTCACTTCAAAACTCACTGCTGTCATGTCTAAAATGACTTAGCTAACCCTTCAGCAGGGTTTTTTGCTACAAATGCTCAAGCGGGGGTTGCCCATCCTTCTCCCTTAAACCTGCTAGTAGATTTGAACCTCTAGAGAGGCATCACCTTTGGCTTAGCAATGCATCTCTCTACATACTACATCATCGAATTGCCCTCAGGGCTCCAGATGCCTCCTTTTGTCTTGGCCTCATTTCTTTCCCTGTACCAACCTTGAGGGAAACGGATGGGGCAAAGAAAACCTCTGAACGTACGTGTAAAAGGACGACTCAACATCTGAATAGATAAGCTTTAGGGTGACGAAAAGGATGGGTTAATCTGGCAGATATTTGGGTACTAGTTCCAGTCTTGTTGCTGAATTTTGTGACCTTAGAAAAGTCTCTTCATTTCTTTGTATCTTAATTTTCTCATTGGTAAGGGATAGAGGAAACAGACTGGGGCAGAATATTTTCAAGGTTGTTTTCTCATGTTTTAAATTTTGCTCAGATAGTCTTCTAGAGTTTCAGGTATGAGGAGAAGAGGTAATTGTTGGATTACTGTACAAGAAATGTGAATGAAGAGACTGAATACACGCTGTTAAGGAAGTGGTTTACACACTTGCTAGAGGCAAAGACTTCTCTTAGTATATTTGGAAAGTGGAAAGGACGATCTTGAAAAACGAAACCAGAGAGGCCAGCATGGCCAGGCTCCTATGCCATTCTAAGACCTCTCTACAGCTCTTATGTATAAATGGAGCTCTGGTAGCCTAGTGGTAAGAACTTGCACTGCCAAACCAATAGCATGTGATTCAAATCCACCAGTTGCTCTGTGAGAAAAAGACGGGCAGTCTCCACCTCTGCAATTTGTCCCCTCTGAAAACCCAATGGAGGGTCAGCTGTGAATAAGTTCTGACTCAATGGCACATAACAACAGCAATATCCTATAGGGACTTTCAGAGAACTGATAAAGAAGATTGATATTATGGCATCATCACTCTGGCAAAATAGCAAGACATTTGTGTTATCTACTGTGTAAAACAAATTACCACAAAACGTAATGGCTTAAAACAATAAACTGCCTCACCGTTTCTGTGGGTCAGGCAGGTGGGAGCAGCTTAGTGGGGCAGCGTGGGCTGAGGATCTCTGATAAACCTACAGCACGCACGTTGGCTGAGTCTATAGTCTTTTATAGAAGGACTCATGAGAACTAGGGGTTCCACTTCCAAACTCTGACTGTAGGCCAGTCAGTGTCAGTTTCTTGCTGGTTATTAGCTGGCGCTCTCAGTTTCTTATTCCAGGGCCTTTCCATAGTGATGCTGGAATACTCTTGTACATGGCTTCTCCCAACATAAGTGTTCCAAAAGCAAGCAAATCAGAAACCATGTCTTTCGTGGCCTACTCTCAGAACTCATATACCAGCCCATCTGCATTTATAACCATAAAGTGCCTAGTTATTTAAAACAAGATCCAGACCATAGTCTTTGCAATTACTTGCTATGCATCAGAAAGCTGGACAATGACTAGGGATAATAGAAGGAGAATTGATGCCTTTGAGCTTTGGTGCTGGAGAAGAGTATTGAATATACCACAGATTGCTAGGAGAACAAACAGGTTCATCCTAGAAAAGGTGAGACCAGGCTACTCGTTGGAGGCAAGGATCCTGAAGCTTTGTCTGACATACTTTGGACATATTGCAAGGCGGGACCAGTGCTTGGAGAAGGACGTAATGCTTGGGAGGGTGGAGGGACAGTGCAGGAGAGGATGAGATGGATTGATTCAGTGACTAGGTAATGCGGGTAGGTGTGTCAGAGATAATGAGATTGGCACAGGATAGAGAAGGGTTTAAGGCTGTTTGTTGTACATAAGGTTGCTATGAGTTGCAGGTGACTTGATGGCACATAACAACAACATACTTGTTATAACTATTTATATTTAATGTCTTTTTGTAAAAAAACACAAGGCAAAATAACATTTATTACAGGTCTGGAACCCAGAGTTGCAACCAGATGGGATATTCAAAAGTATGCCAGAGAGGCCTATAATCTGGGTGTCCGGTACATTGGTGGGTGTTGTGGATTTGAGCCCTACCACATTCGAGCCATTGCCGAGGAGCTGGCCCCAGAAAGGGGATTTTTGCCACCAGCTTCAGAAAAACATGGCAGCTGGGGAAGTGGTTTGGACATGCACACGAAACCCTGGGTTCGAGCAAGGTGAGTATTCTTAAACTATCTAACCCAAACTCATGCAGCTTATGAGGTTTTCCAAGTGGGGCCAGGACAAAGACTGCAGCAAATAGACTGCGTGATGGTGAAGAATTCCTTACCCTTCTTCAGTTTCTCAGAGATACATAGTAAACATCCTTATGGATGATTTATTAAGAAAGGCTTTAAGATAAAAGAACATAAACGATGTGCCAATGAAATGTGATTTCAAGCCTTAGTTAAAGGATCATCCCCATGATGCCTTTGAACCGTGATGCTGGCAAAGAGTATTGGAAGTCCCACGGCCTGCCAAAAGAATGAACAAATTGGCTTTGGAGCAAGTGTAACCAGGGTTCTCCTTAGAGACAAGGATGGAGAAGCTTACCTTACATATTTTGGGCATGTTATCAGTCCTCAGAAAAAGACATTATACTGGGGAAAATAGCTATTATTTTTGTGATGGTCCAGTAAGTTGGAACCAGCTGATATCTGGCTCTCTGCTGGGTTTCAGAGGCTGTAAGTCACTTCGGCTGTAGGTCAAGAGCTTGTTCATCTTTCTCTCGGGGAGAAAGCACCTGGGGGATGCGAACCACATGCCTTTGGGTTGGCAGTGAAACTCTTTACCACTAAGCCACCAGAGAAGCGGAGGGTCAGTGATAAAGACGACCCTCAACAAGAGGAGTCGACACAGTGATCACAACTGCAGGCTTAGGCATGGCGGAGATTGTGAGGGTGGCACAGCCTTGAGTGAGGTTTCTGTCTGTTGTTCGTAGGGTCTCTGTGAGTTAGAGTTGATCAAGTGGCCCCTAACAATGTGTGATGTGTGATAATATTGAATGTCATTGATGGTCAAGAAAAAAGCCAAACTTAAATGTAGCAGATATTGAGAAAGTGGCTCTTCTATGTTAAGTATGATTTTCAGAGCTGAAAACACAGTGGTGAACAAGACAGAGCTTAGATTCTAGTGAGAGAGAAATAATCAACAAGCATAAATATTGCGTGTCAGGTTATTTTGCAGGGCTCCAGACATGCAGAAATGAAAAGCTGCGGTCCCTGACACAGAGAATTTTGCAGTCTACTTGGGAAAACGGATATGAAAACCATCATATTAGAATGCAGTAGCTGCTTTAGAAGATGCAAGGATTTATAGGCAAAAATTCTAAGAAAGGACCTGAGTATTTATGCCTAATAGGAAGATATTTGAAAAGCTTGGTTTTGAATACTAACTAGGGATCCATTAGAGGGAAGATGGAGATTTCCCTCCTTGAACAGATGCTAACTGAACACAACTAGCCTGACTGAGACCCAGTGGCCACTGGGAAGGTAGTGAGCCTAACAATACAGCAAGCAGAGGCATAAATGGAGAAGTCCAAAGCAATCCCATACACTCAAGAATAAAGAGAAACACAGGTGCCAAGAGCTCATGCCCTGCTGTGGGGGCCAAGACAGGTGGGTGGTGTTAACGAGGGGCCCCCTAATAATGTGATGCCTGAGCTGAATTATGATCAATTACATCAGCATAAAAGGAAACAGCCTTGCAGGAAGGCACTGAGAGGTAGAAGAGGGTGGTGTGTTAGAAAAGTTAGGCATTTAAGAGAATTAGAGACAAATTTTGATAGAAGACATACTTTAGAAATATAGGAGGAGGCCTTTTTGCATAATGTTCAGGAGCGCCATGTACAACTTCACCCCAAAGGAGTCTGGAGGCATCTTACCCAAGATTGCACGATTAGAGTTGCAAAAGCATGTGCTGTGATGGACTGCTATCCAAAAGCTTCGCAGTTCACAGTCACCAGCTGCTTCATAGAAAGATAAGACACTCTGCACCTGTAAAGGTTTAACCACGTCAGAAACCCACCAGAGGTTCACTGTGAGTTGGAATTGACCCAAAAGCAGTGCGTTTGGATTTGCTGTCTTTTGGGTTTTAATGTGGTGGCAGGGAAATGTGAATAAGACTTTGCTAGAATAGATACTTAACTGGGTCTGAACTAGGGGGAGTTGGTGGAAACAGAAAAGAGAATGACACAGACTCTGTAGTCGGCAGCAAGTGATACAGGGTTTGTGGGAGAGCAACAAAGATGGGCTCAGCTGGCTCCAGGGGACAGAGAAAAGAAAGTGTGTCTGGAGAAGGAAGGTAAAGTGCTTATAAAATCTTCCTGTCTTCAGTTCTTAGTTTCTTAATACTATAAAACAAACAACAACAACAACAGAAAAACCACACACAAAACAAAAAAATAACCCAACTGCCATTGAATCAATTCTCCTGTGTTCCAGAATCTGCGAATCTTTATTGGAACAGAGTGTCTTATCTTTCTGCCGCAGAGCAGCTGGGCAAGTTTGAACCTTTCAGTTAGCAGCTCAACAAGTAGTGCACCTGCCACCAGGGGCCCATCTGTTCATGTTCAAAAAAGAAATTCAAAGTAACATTAGACTTACACCTTCTGAGGAGAAAAAGCTTTAATTCACACTAATTAAATGTGTTTCAGTGGGCATCCTCTCAGCATCTAAACAAAGATAGCTCCACGTGCATATTTCGAGCTCTACAGCGTCCAGAGAGCAGTACAAGGGGAGGGGTCTAACACCGGTTTGTTTGGCTCACGCAGGGCCCGGAAAGAATACTGGGAGAATCTCCGGATTGCCTCTGGGAGGCCGTACAACCCTTCCATGTCCAAACCTGATAACTGGGGAGTGACCAAAGGAACCAGCGAGCTGATGCAGCAGAGGGAGGCCACGACCAACCAGCAGCTGAAAGAGCTCTTTGAAAAACAGAAATTCAAGTCTGCGCAATAGCTTCAGAACATCTTCAGGTGTTCGAATATATATGTTAGTGAATTCTTTGTTTGGCCACAGTCCCTGGAAATATGGGAAACATGGTTTCAAAAGCAATGCATGTATTAATGTCAGACTGTACATTTGAATGAAGGAAGGAGAAGTAAAATAGCACTTGACAATTTAAAAAGGATGTTTAAGAAGTTTGCTGAGAAGTAAACCTTCAGTAATTTTATGAAGCATTTGGACAGGAGAAAATCCTTTGGGCATTAATCCTGCTTGAAGACGTTGTCTAGTTTGTAAGGAAAATTAACCATGACCTGTCATAAATGACTCAGCAACCAGAAAGGCATAGAGACAACACTGTGCAAAAGTGCTTTCTAAGTCCTTTGAACACCAGCCAGAGTGAAAACAAACAAGCAAACAACAATTTGCTTTGACCATTCCTTCTGTTCACTTCCATTAATTAAAACAATGTTAATTAAGACACATTGATTTCCTCCTCATAAATCAGTGTTAAAAACATTGCTTATTGGCTGTTTCAGATATGGTGGCTTTCCTGTAACTTAACATTTATTCTTATCTAAAGATCAAGGTCATTTGCAATCAATAACTATCCAAATTCCAAACTTCTCCTTCTGAGTTTAGGTTTCTCTCTCTCCTTTCTCTACCTCCAAGAAATATAAACCAATGTACTGATATGTAGAAGCCGCTATCCTGCTCAAAACTCAATTGACTTAAATATTTCAAATTAAAAAATAAAACCAACCAGACAAACACAAACTAAAGAGTAATTAGCTTATTACTCTCATGATCAAAATTTCCAAACTCTGACTTGGTTTCTTACATTGAGAACTGTGATGTTTTCAATCTGACAATTTAGTATCTACTTTCCTCTGACTCAGTCCAAAAAATGCATGATCGGAATGAATTTGACTACCCTTAACACATGGAAAACTTCATATACTGTCTTATGAAACATTCCTGAATGTGGTTTGCCCTTTTTTTGAAATTGTATTTTTTTTTTTTAGCTATTAAAAAAAAATACTGTCTTGGTTTTCTTTGATTCTTTAATTCTACGGTTCGCTAAATCCAGAATGAAACTGCTTTGCTTGATTTCTCCATCTAATAAGTAGCAAATGCTATATCCTTTATAAGTATTCTGGAATTTTACTGAAGGAGGAAGTTGTTGCTTTGTGTCCTTGAGTTGACTACAACTCATTGCGACCGTATGAACAACAGGTCTCAATCTTGCCCAATTCTGCACCGTCCTCCTGCTCTCCAATGTGCTTGAGCCCATTGTTACAATCACAGTGTCAATCTACCTTATTGAGGGTCTTCCTCTCTTTCTCTGACCCTCTACCTTTCCCAGAATAGCATCTTTTCCCATGGACTGTCCCCTTCTGATAACATGTATGTGCGACAAAGTTTCACCATCCTTGTCTCTAAGGAGCATCCTGGTTGCGCTTTGTCCAGCATTGATTTGTTTGTTCTGATGTTCTCTGTCCACAGAATGTTAAATATTCTTCTCCAACACCACAATTCAAAGTCATTCATTCTTCTTCGGTCTTCCTTACTCAAGAAGGTGGCAATATTTAAAGGAGAAAAGATTTTATTAAAAAAAAAAAAAGAAAGAAAAAAAACCAGTCTGTAATCTACTCTTCATTCCCATTGCACAGACAATTTTCATTCTACTCTTCATTCCCAATGTACAGACAAAACTTAAGCCGCACAACTTTCAGACACAGATGGCCGAGGTAAAAATAAAATGTTGATTACAAAATAAACTCCATTTCTTGCATGAAGTTGTCTACTAATTCTCTTATGGTCTCAACTCAGTTTATTATTTAATGCTTTCATGCATATTAGACTTACTACTCTATTATTGTGTAAAATGAATGTAGCATAATAATCCTATGCAAACCTTATCTCCACACAAAATGTGGCATTTAACTACACTTCCCTTAAAATAGATTGATGTGCTTCTTGAATTAAACTATATGTTAACACTGCCTCCTAGTGGCATGCCATATAGTTTGGAAAATGTTTTTTAAATTCAGATCTTTCAAGAGGTTATTGTCAGAAATCTTCTTTGGAAAGGAAAGCTGGTTCCCAAAGCATGGTCGCAAAGATTTCCTTTATAGTGGATAATTATTTTCAACTGTTAATACTATTTTCCTAAACATTGAGACATATGGACTTTACAAATCAAAAGTCTAAACTCTCTCAAATCAGGAAATGTGTTACTTCTTACTAGTCCAAGCCTATCAAATAAAAAAAGTTTTAAGTTGGATTCTTGGTAAGAGAAGTGTGGGACCAGGACAGGAGAGATGATTCCCCAAACCAAGGAATTCACCTTCCTGTCAAAAAGTCAAAGTTCCTTGTCTTGCTGAGAGTCTAAAGTTTACCCTTAATGCCTCCTGTGTCTTCACCGCGATAGTAAAGCAATTTGGGGGTGAGTGAGCCACTGGCCTGTGCAGGTCCACGATGGAAAATTGGACGAAAAAAACTCAGGAGCTTCCGTTCCCAACTTCTCCAGGGGAGGGCAGCAGGTAACCAGAAGAAAATGCCAGCCTTGACCTATTTTGCACTGCCCATCAAAAGTACCCCTCCTTTGTCCTGGTCCATTTTCTCCAAAGATACACAAATCATTGAGTAATATTCAGAACAGCTCAGCCAGCAACGAAGACCCTTTCCCCCCCAGAGATCTATGCTTTCCCAGCTTCGAGCACAATAAATGGGAATAATAGAGCCTTTTACAATCCCCTCCCCCACCTGTTAATGACATCCCCTCATCAAGTTCATAACCTCCCCTTGTGTTAGATTCAGCGGGTCGACAACTCTGACTATCACAACGAAGGGAAAAGTCAATTTGAAGAGAGGGTAGTGGGGAAGACCTGTGGACTAGCTCAGCAATCTGCCTGATCGGCTGTTGGATTCCGTGGTACCTACTCATAGCTAACCCTCCAGGGCTTTTTCAGAGGCTGTAAATTTCCAAGAAGAAGATGACCAATATTTTTCCTGCGGAGCAACTGGTGGATTCCAAATGTCTGCCTTCGGGTTGGCAGCACAACTCTTTACCATTGGGCCTTCAGAGCTACCAGGACGGAAAGTTGTGTGCCATTGAGTTGTAACGCCCCAGCGGGTTTTCAGAGGCAGCAAGCGGCAGGGGAGACTGCCCTCTGTTTCCAAACATCTTCAGGATCAAAGGAGCCCTTAGTGTTTGAGCAGAGCATGACAGAAGGCAACCAATGCAAAGACTTCTCGCAGATGGTTCCAGGACGTGGAGGGTCATTTAGAGAAGGGGGTGGTGAGTGAAAGGAGTAGACAGAAAGTATTTCCAATTTTCAAGCAGCGGGTGCCATTCTTTTGGCCTTTGGAGAGCAGAAAAATTAAAGAAATGGAAAGTGAGAGAGACAGATACTGTTTTTGCTGCTAAGAATTGTATAAATAATGACAAACAATTCAAACATAGCCAAAGTTGATTTATTTCTATGCCACTTAATCAAACACATGATTATTTTAGCATGTGGTTTGATTGCCATTTGCAAACGTGACACTTAGGAACGTTTCCTATGCCAATTTTTTCATGAAGTTTCAACGGAAGGACTTAACTTACTTTTAACTAAAAGTTAGTCCCCCAGATGCCTAAAATATCTTTTACAATCATCACTTATAAGCAAATTTCAAAATCATTTCTATTTGTTCCTTTAAGTGGAATCTGCAAGTCTCTGCTTGACCCTATTTTGAGGCTGTTTGTTCCCATTTATTATTACACGGCCTTGAAAGGAAAAGGCTGAATATCTTTTGAAATAGTTTCAGCTTTTGTCTTAACTCAGCCTAAGCTTCCTTCCGATTATTTTGATTTAATGAGATTTTACTGTTCTTTAGAAAGGTTAATGTTTTAACATCTGAACTGTTGTGGGGGAAATGCAGCCATTTCTTTAAACCGCAATAGAACTGAGCAGAAAAAGCAATGAATAAATCAAGAATCAATAATTTAGGATGCAAGCCCTCGCTTTGTCACTGCCTGGCTGTGCACCATTGGGTAAATCACCTTGCCTCTCTGACCCATAATTTCATCCATAAAATTATCATCTTGGACACTTTACTGAAAAAATCTCATCCTTTCATGTTTCCAATTTGCTGATATGGACAAACACTAGCCTCATCCCTGTCTGTAAATATTTACAGAGTGTCACTTGCTTGCATGTTCCAGAAGAGTTAATTGTTAATTAATTATTCCCCTGACTAAACAGACAACAGACCAAAACAAATAGCACTGTTTAGAGGCTCTGGGAAATGTCATTAGCTTAAGCTCAGCCTGGCCCTGGAAAATGAAAATGTCACTCCTGCCCACAGGTGCAATTTCTTAGGAAGAGCTGCTTCTGTGCTTTTTCAAGTTATAAATTGTTTCTATTTTCAGGGCTCAGAATTCTTTCTCTGTATATCTGCCTAAGCTAGAATAGTTCTATAAAGTTCCAAGTGGATAATTACTAGCTTAGGTTTTTCATCTCCCTAGGAAGGAAGAGAACTGTCTTCTGATATTTTGAGAATGATGTGGTGGAATTTAGGAGCTGAAAGTTTGGAGACTTTTCCTCTCAAAGAGCTGTTGTCAAGGGAGCTCTGGTGGTCTAGTGGCAAGAAGCTGTGTTGCAATCCGGAGGTGCACGGTCTGAATCCACCAGATGCTCTACCGCAGAAGGAGGGGCAATCGCCTCCTGTGTCAGTCAGATCTGATTCAACCGTACACAACAGGGGCAGGGGGAAGAACTGTTGTCAGTGGCTTGAGGAATTTAAAATGGGTAACTCTAGTCTGGATGTTGTTGTTGTTGCGGTTGTTATTGTTAGGTGCCATCAAGTCAACTACAACTCATAGCAACCCTATGAACAACAGATCTGAATTTTGCGCTACCCTGTGTCACTGTCACCATCTGTGATACGCTAGAGCTCATTCTTACAGTCACTGTGTCAATCCATCTCGTTGAGGGTCTTTCTAACTCTAACCTACCTTTTCACAGCATGATGTCTTTTCCCAAGGACTGGTCTCTCTTGACAACATGCCCAAAGTATGTGAGATCAAGTTTTATGATCCTTTCCTCTCAGACATGCCCTAGTTGTACTTAGTCCAAGTGCAGACTTGTTAGTTCTTTAGTAAGTCCATAGGATATTCAGTACTCTTCTCCAACACCACAATTTGAAGGCATTAATTCTTCTTCTGTCATCCTTAATTGTCCAACTTTCAGAAGCACAGGAAGCAGTTGGAAAACCCATGGCTTACAGCAGGTGCACCTTAGTCTTTAAACCAATATCCTTGCTCTTTAGCAGTTCGGAGCACGGCTGACATCAGTTTGACCTTTCCTGTCCTGAAACTCAAGCTCCAACCACTTTCTCACCTTTGTACAAGCAGAGGGCCCAAGCCTGGACCTGTGTTAGCATGGATTTTAGTCACCAAACAGTCCACCTTCAAAATTTTCTTAGCCTCTCTCCTGTGATTGAGACTGGCCAGCTTCAGTCATGCCACACAAAATTATTCCTAGAGCCAATCTCAGTTTCTTCCTGTCCAGGCACTCAACTTTATTACCCTTTCTGTTACCCCCACACCCCGTATCCACCCAGCACCTGGAGTCAACAACTGCCCCAAGAGCACAGGGACTGTGTTGGCCGCAGAACTGGCGACAGATGACGTCTGCTGACAGGTGTTGTGTTTGTTTCCCGTGATCCACGAGACTGAGAGAGAATAATCCTGACAGTGTTATTTTGTATAACTCCTGTCAGACTAAGAGCAAGTTCAGAGCCCTAGGCTACTGCAGGTTCATCGCCAGCCCTTGGCCAAAGCTGCATCTGCGGTCTCCTGCATTAATCCTGGCCTGTTAGAGTTGCAACCATAGTGTTGTCCATATTCTACAGCAAGCACTCAAGGAGAGCAGAGGGAGCAAGTGGTATTCTTTCCTTTCTGCAGCCCCCCTCCCCACTGCTGGCACCCTGAATAGGCCCACCCGTCACAGGCACTGCCACAGGTGTCAGCCTGTCTTCGTGGACTGGCTGTGTTTCATCCTTGAAGGATTTTCCACAAATGTCTCTCTGATCACTGTCCTTGGGTTGTCTACTGTTGTGGTCTCTCAGGTTGACATCAAATCCTGCCAGAGTGAGAATGACATTCTCTAAGTAAATGGGACCTCTTCTCATTCTGCCAAGGGTCCTTCTCTACCGTTGGTCGTGTGTGGAAGGATGATGGTGTGTGGAGAACGGTGGTGTGCAAAAGGATGGTGGTGTGTGGGAGGATGGAGGTGTGTGAGAGGTAGAGAAAGAGTATATTCTAAGAAGGTCTTGAGACCTAAAGCATTAAACAGAAGACATGGACCAAGATATATACCTCAATCTTTGTATTATAATAGTTCCAATGACTGATTTAACAGAAAATGAGTCATTGTTCACATTTCCCCAAGACTTGCTCACGTGATCCTCTTCAGTGATGTCCAGTGACCACCTCTGAGAGTCACTGGAAGCCAGTATTCACAGGCAGCACCACGGACGATGCAGCACCAGAAGGATGACCTAACAGGCATTAAATAAATGGCATCGGAGAGCTGCAGAAACAAGATCTATATTGTTTCAAAACAAACAGGTTCCAAACAGTCACGGCATTGTGAGCAATAATAGTGTTGCTATTTCTTTCCAATCGTAGATGATACCAAAGTAGCACATGTGACAATAAAGAATGAGAAGAGTTAGCCACTGTTCCTCAGCAGAGGGGTGGTGTCTGGATGCTGTGAGGGTCTCCACGCACACTGACTGCGTGGTGGACAAATATGTAAGGACCTGGCCATGAGCCATTATTCTAAATCCTGGTCATCAAATCCCTGAATCTCACAAGGGACCAAGCATGTTCAAACACATTTTCAAATGACATTTTTTCCGATAATAAAGTGCTCCATTTAAAAAAACAAAAACAAAACAACAACAAAAAAACACAACAACAAACCACTTGCCCAGACCTTCTATACCCTAAGAACATACCATCTTGATACCAAAAGCAAAATGCTGATATACTACTGTTCACTTCAATCACCCCTCTCATAGCATCCTCCATCATAGAAAATGTCAACTCTACTCTTTCTGTTGGTCAAACCAACATCTTTGAGTCACCCTAGCTCATCTTTTCCCTGGCACCTTCATTCAATCCATTAGCAAATCCCGTCGGGTCTACTCTCAAAATATATCCAAAATATGACCACTATTCACCTCTTCCACTATTATTTCCCTGGGCCAAACCATCATCATCTCACACTTGAATTATTATGCAAAGAGTTTCTTGACCAGTCTCCCTGATTGCTCCTCCTTCCAAAAGTCACAGTGGGAACTTGACACTCGGACTGGTCCCCTCCAGATTTTCACTTGGTAGAACCGTCTTGGTGCTCATGTTTCAAACTAAATGTTACAAGAGAGGCCCTCCTGACCACTGAAAGTGCTCTGCCCACCCCAGTCTCCCCACTTTACCCACTCTCTGTCAAATAGCCTTGCTTTTTTTCCCTTCATAGAACTTTAATGTGATCCATGTAGTGATTTGTGTATTGTGTAATGTCTGTAGTCAACCCCACCCCCTCCCCGAACTTTAAGTTCTACAAGGACAGGGCCCTGTGTGTCTTGCTCACTGTTCTAACTCTAGTGTCAACCAGATGGTCTGGCACACCTAAAACGCAAACCCAAATCCACTGCTGTCATGGCCCCTTCATGGCCTGTGGACCTGAACTCAGCTCCATAGGGTTTTGTTGGCTGTGGTTTTTAAAGCCTTTTGAGGCATTGCTGACTAGGTTCAGAAGAGGCTCAACAAATATTTCTTGAATAACTATGTAAAAAGGTAATAAAAATATACTCTTACTGAGATGCAATAAATGATTAGTCATTCAGGGTGATGGTGGAGGTGAGGTTCAACATTTTTTTAAAAGTTCTTGGCAAAAGAAACCCCAAAATGGGTTATTCTTCTCTTCTATCTCCCCAGGGTTCAGAACATCAAAAGTCTCAAGGTCTGAGGGATGGTATACAGAAATTCTTGGTTCATTATCTCCATTTTCATATTTTAAAAATTTTTATAGTGAAAAAAATGACACACATACATCAACAAAGTTTTGAAGCCATGTTGTTGTTGTTATGTGCCATCAAGTCACCTGCGACTCATAGCAACCCTATGTACGATAGCACTAAACCCTGCTCTATCCTGTGCCAATATCATTACTCCAGTCACTGAATCAATCCATCTCATTGAGGGTCTTCCTCTCTTGCACTGTCTTCCACTCTCCCAAGCATGACATCCCCCTCCAAGGACTGATCCCATTTTGCAACATGTCCAAAGTATGTCAGACAAAGCTTCAGCATCCTTGTCTCCAAGGAGCAGCCTAGTCTCACCCTCTCTAGGACCAACTAACTTGTTTATTCTCCTAGCAGTTCATGGTATATTTAATACTCTTCTCCAGTACCACTGCTCAAAGGCATCAATTCTCCTTCTATCATCCCTAGTCATTGTCCAGCTTTCTGATGCATAACAAGTCATTGTCAATACCATGGTCTGTATCCAGTACATCTTAGTCTCTAGACTAACATTGTTGCTCTTCAGTACTTTGAGAGGTATCTGATAGCAGACTTTCCCAGTGCAATTTATCTTTTAATGTCCTGACTGCTGGTACCAAGAATGTTGAGTGTGAAGCCAGGCAAACTAAAGCTGTTAACAATTTCAATCTCTTCACCATCTATCACAATTCTGCCAATTGGCCCAGTGGTGAGAATCTTTCTTTTTTTTGATGTTGAGCTTCAATCTGTATTGAAGGCTGCAGTCCTCAACCTTCTGCAGCAAGCACTCCAGGTCCTCCTCAATTTCAGCAAGCAGGGTTGTGTTATCTGCATAACACAGACTGTTGATAAGTCTACCACCAATCCTAATGCCACACTTCTCACAGAGCCCAGCCTCCCATATAATCTCTTCTGCATATAGATTGAAAAGGTATGGAGATACCTTGGCATAAACCCTTTGCAATTTTGAACAATGCAGTGTTTCCTTGCTCTGTTCTGATGACTGCCTCTTGGTCCAAGTCCAAGTGTCACATAAGCACAATCAAGTGTTCTGGGATTCCCATTTTTCTCAGAGTCAACCACAGTTTGTTGCGATCCACACAGTCAAATACCTCTGCATAGTCAATGAAACACAGATAGACATTCCTCTGGTACTCTCAACTTTCAGCCAAGATCCATCTGAAACTAGCTAAAATATCCCTCATATCATGGCCTCTTCTAAATCTAGCCTGTGCTTGAGGCAGTTCTCTGTTGATGTGCTGTTCCAGTCTTTTTTGTATAATCTTCAGCAGAATCTTGCTTGCATGTGATATCAATGATATTGTTCAATAATTTCTGTATTCTATTGGGTAATTTTTCTTTGGAATGGGAATAAATATAGATCTCTTCCAGTCAGTTGGCCAGGTGGTTTGTCCTCCAGATTTCTTAGCACAACTTGGTAAGCACATCCAGGGCAGCATCTGTTTGGTTGAAATATGTCAATTGATATGCCATCAATTTTTGTGGCCTTGTTTTTTTGCCAATTTTTTCAGAACAGCTTGATCTTATTCCTTCATCACCATAGGCTCTTGCTCCTATGTTGTTTCATGAAATTCTTCTGTGTCTGTCAATTCCTTTTGGTACTATGATTCTGTATACTCTTTCCATCTTCTTTTAATATTTGATGGATCATTTAACATTCTGCCCAAAGCATCCTTAAGTATTGCAAATAGAGGCTTGAATTGGTTCTTCAGTTCTGTCAGCTTAAGAAATGCTGAGCAAAGTTAGCCCCTTTAATTTTCTGACTTTAGCTCCTTGCACATTTCATTATACTTTACTTTATCTTCCCACACTTCCCTTTGGAATCTTCTGTTTAACTCCTTAATATCTTTATTTCTTCCCTTTGCTTTGGCTTCTCAGCACTCTTGTGCAATATTCAGAGTTTCTTCTGACATTCATCTTGGTCTTTTCTTCCTTCTCTGTCTTATCAGTGACCTTTTGTATTCTTCCTGGATGATATTTTTTATATCCTCCTACAGGTCATGCGGTCTTCACTCATTAGTGTTCACAGCCTCAAACCTATTCCTGAGAAGGTTTTGAAATTGAGGTGAGATAGATTCAAGGTCAAATTTTGGTTCCTATGAACTTGATTTTCCTCAGCTTCAGTTTGAACTTGCATATGAGTAGTTGGTGGTCTGTTCCATAATCAGCACCTGGCCTAGTTTTTACAGCTAATATTGAGCTTCTCAGGCCATTCTTTCCACAGATGTGGAGCCATGTAGATATGGTTAATAAGAGAAGCTGTTCAATTTCATAGGATAAATTGGAGACAATAGGTTCTTCCTCAAGGAATTCAAGTTAATTTTTCTCCAAACACAAATGTGAATTAAACAGAACGAACTAGTTTACAGTCAGTCTGATCCTAGAATAGTTTAGGATCCAAAATAATAACAATAATAAAATAAATTCTGTCAAAAAATTGTACATAGAATTCATCAAAGATAGGGAGACTAAATAATATTAAAGAATAATCATGGGGGGACATTAAGGTCAATTGACATAATATAATCCAAAAGAAAAATGTTCTACATTCTACTTGGTGAATAGCAATTCGCGTTTTAAAATCTTATGTATGACCAGTCATCTAAGATGTAGATAATGGTATCCCCCTGTCTAGAGTAAAGAAGAGTGAAGAAAAAGAAAAGACCCAAGGGAATAATTGACCCAATGGACTACTGCATCATGCAAACTTCATTCTCCACTAACCTATGACCAAAAGAGACAGATAGTGCCCAGCTACCACCCCCAACTGCTCTGGTTAGGATCACAATAGAAGGTCTGAAGAAAACAGGAGGAAAATGTACAGGAAAATTCAAGCTCAGGAAAAGAGAACACACTTACTGGACTGATAGAGACTGCTGGAATCTCCAAGATTATGGTCCTGAGATACGCTTAAAACATGAAAGCAATCCCACCAAACAATAGACATCTATGTAAGATGAGCAACAACAACCAAGATGAATTAATTCTCCAGGACAATCAACTATGCTAGACCTAAAGGGTAATGTTTGACCATTAACAAAGTTCAGAAGGCAAAAAGGTGGAAGGGAGATGAAAAGGTGAGATCCAGGGAGAACTAGGAAACAGTGATATTACATTAAGTGGATTGCAGCTAATGTAATGGTCAAAGCACACATAAATGTTGAATGGAAAATTAATATGCTCTCTAAATGTTCACCTATGCTCAATACAATATTCACAGAAGACAATAAAGGAGAGGACCATAATAAAATATACAAAGACGTGGAGTTGTGGGGGGGGCGGAAGGATAGACATTCTAGGTATTTCTCAAGCTGAAAGAACTAAAGGAAAACTCAAGCCTCAAAATGGAATGATTGGAGATGCATCAGAAAAAGATGGAACAGAGCCACCACAGCATAAAGAGCACATTCATAACCACTGTAGCAAAAAGAATTGGTTGGTATTCAGGAAGTAGTACTGAAGGAAGAGATTCAAAGTGTATTGAAGACACAGTCAAAAACCAAGACTCCAGTAATTGATGGAATACCAACTGATATATCTCAACAAAAGGATTAAACTCTAGAAGTACTCAATTGCCAATCCCAACACAGTTAGAAAGCAACCACCTGGCAAATCAGCTGGAAGACATCATATTTATGCCCATTACAAAGAAATGTGATACAAAAGAATGTAGAAATGGTAGAGCAATATGACTGGGCAAACAATAAAGTCCCAGGAATTGATGGAATACCAACTGATATAGTTCAACAAACAGATGATGCGCTCGATGTGCTCACCAAGTTGTGCCAAGAAATCCAGAGGATAACTACCTGGTCAACTGACAGGAAGATATCTACATTTATTTTCATTGTTTAAAAAAAAGGTGACTGAGTGTGGAAATTATTCATATCACATACAAGCAAAGTGCCACTGAAGATTATCCAGAAACAACTGGAGCAGTACATTGACAGAGAACTACCAGAAATAAAAGTGGAGTTTTGAAGAGTCTGTGGCACTCGAGAAAATATTACCAATGTCAGATGAATCTTAGCAGAAAGCAAAAAGTACCAGAGATATATCTATCTGTGTTTTATTGACTATGGAAAGGCATTTGACTGTGTAGATCACAACAAATTGTAGTTAATCTTGAGGAGAATGGGAATCCCAGAACTCTTGATTGTGCCTATGTGAAACCTATACTTGGAACTGGAAGCAGTCCTCAGAACAGGGGTGCATCCTGTCTCCATTCCTTTTCAATCTATGTGCAGAAAAGATCATTGGGGAGGCTGGGTTTTATGAGGAAGAATGTGGCAATCAGGATTGGAGGAAGACTCATAAACAACCTACGTTATACAGATGATAGAACCTTGCTTGCTGAAACTGAGGAGGACCTGAATGAAGCACTTACTGCAAAAGGTCAAGGACTGTAATCTTCAATATGGATTGAAGTTCAACATCAAAAAGACAAAGATTCTCACCACTGGGCCCAATGTCAGCATCATGATGGATGGAGAAAAGATTGAGGTTGTTAACAGTTACAGCTTTCTTGGCTCCACAATCAACACTATTGGCACCAGCAGTCAGGAAATCAAAAGACGAATTACATTTCGTAAATCTACTGTCAGCAACCTTCCCAGAGTACTGACAAGCAATGATTTCAGGCTAGAGACTAAGGTGCACCTCATCCAGGCGATGGTCTTAGCAATTACTTGCTATACATCAGAGAGCTGGACAAGGATTAAGGATGTCAGATGAAGAATTGATGCCTTTGAGTTGTGGTGCTGGAGAAGTCTTGAATATACAATGACCATCAAGAAAGTAAATAGGTCTGTCTTGTAGAGGGTGAAACCAAGTTTCTCCTTGGAGGTTAGAATTTTGAAGCTCCATCTGACATATTTGGGGCACATGGCCACGAGAGACCAATCCTTGGAGAAGGATATCAAGCTTGGAAGTGTGAAGAGGCAGCTCAGAAGAGGAAGATCCAGATGAGATGGATTAATATAGTAACTAAGGCAATAGGGATTGGTGTGTTGGAATCAGTTAGACTGGCTCAGGACAGAAAGTTCAGAACTGCCGAACATAAGGTCACTATGAGATGCAGGTGACTAGATAGCACATAACAACAATTAAAAACTTGCTGAATCTGTTCTGGAAAACAATCTTTTTGAATTTTGTAAATAAACTAGTATTTTTAGAAAACTTGCTGAAAAATATATTTTAAATGTTTCACTAGTACATCCACAGGGAACTGCCAGAAAGTCAAGTCAAATTCATAAGGGAACATGGAAAGAAGGATAATTGCTAATGTCAGATTGTTGCTATTGTTGTTATGTGCTGTAGAGTCAGAATCAATCCATAGATGATCCTCTGGCTGGTTTTCAGAGGCAGATAATTGCATGAGAGGAGATTGCTCATCTTTCTTCCACAGAACAACCGGTGGCATCGAACCATGTGCCTTTGGGATTGCAGCACAACTTCTTGCCACTAGGCTCCCTGATTAGTAAGGTTAGCCAGGTAAAAACAGAGAACAATTGAAAAATAATTACCTGTATTTTAGTAATGCAAAGGCATTCAAGTATGTGATCATGACAAATTATGATTAATATTGTGAAGAAAGGAAATTCTAGAACACTTAAATGTATGGAAGAAGGGTGGACAATCTCCTCCTGTGTGTTTAACTGCATCTGAAAACTCACAGGAGGGTCAGCTATAAATCAGTTACAACTCTACAGTACACAACAACAAATATAGACCAAGAGGTAGTTGTTCAAACAGAGTGTTTATCATTGTTGTTGTTACATGCCACTGAGTGGACTGCGACTCATAGCTACCCTACACACATTAGCTCTGAACTCTGCCCTGTTCTGAGCTAATCTCACTGTCATCAACACACTTATCCTCATTATCTCAGTTGCTGTGTCAATCCATTTCATTAAAGGTCTTCCTCTCCTACCCTGTCATTTCACCCTTACAAGCATGATGTCCCTATCCAAGGACTGGTCTCTACTGGCCATGTACCCAAAGTATGTGAGACGGAACTTCAAAACCCTTGCCTCCAAGGAGAATCTTGGATTTACCTCTGCAGGATACACCTATTTGTTCTCTTGGAAATCGATGTTATGTCCAATATGCTTCTCCAGCACCACAACTCAAAGGCATCAATCTTTCTTCTATCATCTTTAGTCATTGTCCAGCTCCCTGATGCATACATAGAAAGTAATTGCAAAGACCATGGCCTGGATCAGGTGCACCTTAGTCTCTAGACTAACATCATTGCTCTTCAATACTCTGGAGAAATCCCTTGCATATTTTCCCAGTGCAATTTGTCTTTTGACTTCCTGAATACTGGTGTGAAGAGTGTTGATTTTGGAACCAAGTACACTGAAATTGCTAACAATCTCAATCTCTTTTCCCATCTATCATAGTGCTGTGGGTTGGCCTAATGGTGAGCATCTTTGTCTTTTTGATGTTGAGTTTCATATTGAAGATTTCAGTCCTTCACCATCTGCAGTAAACTCTTCAGGCTCTCCTCAGTTTGGGGAAGCAAGGTTGTGTCATCTGCATAACAGAAGTTGTTGATGAGTCTTCCTCTAATCCCGATGCCACAGTACGCCTCATAAAGTCCAGCCCCTGAATGATCTGTGTATACATTGAAAAGGTAGAGAGACAAGATGCATCCCTGGCACACTTTTTTCCTGATTTTGAGCCTTGCAGTGTTTCCTTGCTTTGTTGTAACAACTGCTTCCTGGTGTAAGTATAGGTTTTGCATGAGCACAATCAAGTGTTCTAGGATTCCTAGTCTTCTCAATGTTAACCACCATTTGTTGTGATCAAGAGTCATATGTCTTTGCATAGTCAATGAAACACCAATAGACATTCGTCTGGTATCCTCTGCTTTCAGCCAAGATCTATCTGACATTGGCAATGACATCCCTAGTGCCATGGCCTCTTCTAAACCAGCGTGTATTTCTAGCAGTTCTTTGTTGATGTACTATTTTAAAGATTTTTGGATAATCTTCAGCAGGAGGCATTACCGCATGATTTAAAATCAGCAACAGGATGTGTTAGAGTTTTATCTTTTCAGCATACTTATTCAATTAATATGCTGTGCAAATGATGCAATAAATTGAACTATATGAAGATCATAGCATTGAAATTCAAGTAAAATTTAGTAACAAAACATAATTTGCAGCAATAAAACTTTGCATGTTAACAGGGAACTTCTTGAAGAACTTACTGATGAATATCAGCTATTACAGTCTTCAGTGTAGACTACACCTCAACATACAGAAAATAAAAATCCTTAGAAATAAACCAGTAAGTGTCGTCGTCGTCGTTGTTGTTGTTAGGTGCCATCGAGTTGTAGGCGACTCAACAACCCTATGAACGAAAGACCTGGACACATGTATAAAGTTCATCCTTTCTCCAGGTTCATAGGGTTTCTAGAGGCAAGCTATCTCAGAAGTGGATGTCACTCCTACTTCCAAGCTTGTGTTAATCGGGGAGCTCCACCGAACACTGTCCACTACGGGTAACCATTCTCATATTTGACACATCAGTGTCACAGTGTTCAGCTTCACAGCAACCACAAGTTACCTCTGTACAGCAAGCAGACACACCAGGGCTATATGACCTAGGAGAATGTTTCACCAAAAACAACTAAAGACAGGCCTGAGGGCCATGGATTAGAGTCACCTACCTTTGGCATGGTAGCATGACTTTCTGTTCACTAGGCCAACTCATCTCTCTCTATGTTGTTGTTGTTGTTGTTGTTAGATGCCGTTGAGTAGTAGGAAACTCATAGCGACCTGATAACAAAAGACCTGGACACCTATATAACTTTCAACCTTTCTCCAAGACCAATAAGAAGTATCATTATAAATGAAGGCAAGATTGAAACTGTCAGTGATTTCATTTTATTTGGATTCACAATTGGAACATCATTCCAAAATATCAAATGATATCTTGCATTGTGTAAGTCAGATTCAAGGGATTTCCTTAGTGTTAAAGAGAAAAGATGTTACTTTCAGACTAAGGTGAACCTGACGTATCCATGGCTTTTCAATTGCATCATCTGCATATGCAATGTAAAAGTTGGACAATGAAGAAGAATTGATGCCTTTGAATTAAAGTCTTTTAAAAAAATTAAGTATTGGTAAACAAGTGAATCCATTTGTCTTAGAAAAAGTAAAGCCTGAATGCTCCTTAGAAGTGAGGAGGGAGAGATTTTTTTTTTAAATTTTTTTCTATCTATCTATCTATCCATCCATCTATTTATTTATTTATCATTTCAATGAACATCTACAAAGATTTTGGAATTCCATTCATTCATTGTAGCACCCTTCTCCCCGC
>NW_006399832.1:4443263-4455529 GCF_000299155.1 Elephantulus edwardii
TTTGCTCCTCTCCTTGAAAAGCAAAAGAAAAACTCCCTCATTGGTACACAATCCCCCCCCACCCGCACATCCCCAACCACACCCCAACCCCAAATATAATCCACTCTGCAACCCTCATTCCGTACTCTTACGATAAACATAATGCCCTAAAATAAAATACTTTTAAACTATTCGAGGGAGAGATTTTTGTATTACGTATTTGGATATACTATGAAAAGACTAGACTCTAAAGGACATCATGCTTCTTACAATAGAGACTTAACAAAAAAAGAGAAAGGCCTGCAGCAAGAAGGATGAACACAGCTTCTGCAACAATGGTTTCCAACTTCGCAGCAATTGTGAGGATGGCACTCTGACCTTGTTTCTACTTCCAAGGCCATCACTTCTGACTACCATTCCTCCCTCTTCCCAGTTTTTTCACTTTAATCATTAGTTCTTTTTAAATGCATCATGATTCCTTTTTTGATCCACTTCAGACTGCAGAAGTTTATAGAAATCCTCTATTTCCTTTAGTTTGACTTCAGTGAGTGGTGTGTAAATTTGAGTAAGTCATATTCACAGGTCTTCCTTTTATGACTGTGGCTATTATCCTGTCATTGACAGCTTTGTATGTTAGGATAGATTTCAAGGTAATAGTTTGTATAATAAAGTCAACACATCCCTCTTCAATTTGTCATTCCAAACACAGTAGTTGTCAAAACCCACTGGAAGGTCAACTTTGAATTGTTTCTGACTTGACTGAGATGTTGTTTTCCGTTTGTTACTTCAGATGGCCAGTCCTCCCAATTCCAGGGGTTTAGACACCTCCTAATGGGCTTCCTCTCTGCTCTGTCAGGCTCCTTCCATCACCCCAGAGGACTGCAAACCCATGAAGATGATCTATCCTGCATTCTAGTCTCGTCAGCTGTTTCTCCTCCTATTTCACTTCAGCAAATCCTCCCTCTAGGCCACATCGAAAATTCATTATTATCATCTACCATGACCTCTCACTTTTAGAGGCAACCCCTCTTTTTAGGCTAGAACTCAATTAGTCCTACTACAAATGGGGTCTATAGAACCATAGCCTTTCAGTCTCTCTTCAGTTCATCAATCTCCCTTTGATGTTGCTTTTCTCTGGAGTGGTGATTTTCACCCTTAGAATCACCTGCAGAGCTTTAAGACTCAGGATAATTAAACCACCATAATCAATTACACCGACCCTTTACTCAACCATCAGTAATTTTTAAGGCTTTGTAGGTGATTTAAATGTTCATCCAAGGTGACAAATCAGTGCTTTATAACTTAAAATTTAAACGTCATGGTTCATCATTTTAACCTCTTTCATACCAAGACTTTCCTTTCCTCATTCTATTTTCTGTTACCCACTCCCTGAAAAATCATAGTCTTAGTAAAAATGCTCTAAATATTTTCACACTAAAGCTGCTTAGATCTGCTGGAGGAAAAAATTACAAAACTGTCTGCTTTCTCTGGAGGGCAAATCTTACACAATGCCTGATAGTAAAGATGCTGGAATTTGAAGGATCTAAGAACCCACCACAACTCATCTGGTCTTTGGTAATTATTGTTCAATGCATTAAATCTATTCTTGAGACTTTTTTTAAATTAGGGTGGGCTAGATTCAAGGTTGTATATTGGTTCCTGTAGACTTGTTATATTTTCTTCAGCCTCAATTTGAATTCGTAACAAAGTAATTGATGGTTTGTTCCATAGTCACCTCCTGGTCTTGTTTTAACTGCTGATACTGAGCTTCTCCACTGAATCTTTACACAGCACACTTAGATTTGGCTAGCAGATACAACACCTGAGACCGAGGCCTCTGGCTGGCAAATACAAAGAAGGAACAATTGCAGACAGACCTTAGTGATTGGAACATGGAATGTGAGAAACATGAATGTAAGAAAATTGAATTTAGTTAAGAGAGAAATAGGACGCATAAATATCTACATACTAGGCATTAGCAAAATGAGGTGGATTGGCACTAGACATGATCTACTAGGGTGGAAACGAAAAGGTAAGGGAAAATATGGTTGCGTTCATAATTTAAAATCCCTTTCCGGATCTAGAAATGCAATGCTGCAAGTTACAGGACAATATCCATACACATACAAGGAACACAAGTTAATACTACCATCATTCAAATATGTGCACCAACAAACAAAGCCAAAAAGAATGAAATAAATGATTTCTACCACCTTTTGCAGTCAGGAATCAATTGAACATGCAAACAGGATGCACTTGGAACGTGAAAGTTGGGAACAGAAAGAGGGATCAGTTGTCAGAAAGCATGGGCTTGGTGACAAAAATGAGGCTGGAGATTAAATAATAGAATTTTGTACAGTCAGTGATTTATTCATTGCCAACACCTCTTATAAGAAACATAAACAGCGAGGAGCTCCAGTGGCCTAGTGGCAAGAAGCTTTGTTGCAATCCTGAAGGTACGCGGTTCGAGTCCACCAGATGTTATGCTGGAGTAGGAGAGGCAATCTCCTCCTGCACCAGTCAGATCCGATTCAATGGTACCCAACAAGGGGAGGGGGGAAGAAAGAAAGAAACATCAACAGCAACTATACACATGGACCTCACCTGATGGTCTGCACAGGAATCAGATTGACTACATCTGTGGAAACTTTTCAAGTGCAAGTTCAAACTAAAGCTAAAGAAAATTTGACCTTGAATCTATACCACCTGAATGAAAAATAAAAAAAATCTCATGAAATCTTCAAAACCTTTGTTCAAGGAATAGGTTTGAGTCTTCGAACACCAATTGGTGAAGGCTAGATGAGCTGTTGAAGGACTTGCAAAATATTATTAACCATGTAGAATGCAAAAGGTCTGTAATATGGATTAAAGCTCATCATAAAAAAACAACAAAGATGCTCACCACTAGGCCCATCAGCAACACCACAATAGATGGAGAAGAAATTGAGGTTGTTAACAAGTTCACCTTGCTTGGTTCCACTATTAACACTCTCAGCACTAGCAGCCATGAAACCAAAACACTAATTGCATTAGGAAAATTTTCTGTCTGGGACCTCTCCAGAGTGCTCAAGAGCAATGATATAAGTCTGGAGACCAAGGTGTGCCTATTCCAGGCCATGATCTTTGCAATTTCTTGCTATGCATCAGAAAGCTGAACATGGACAATGACTGAGGGTGATAGAATAAGAATCAATGCTTGTGAGTTGTCGAGCTGGAGAAGAGTATTGAACATACCATGGATCGCCAAGATAACAAACTGATTTATGAAGCCAAGCTACTCTTTGGATGCAAAGATTTTGAAGCTCTATCTCACATACTTTGGGCATGTGGTCAGGACGGACCAGTCCTTTAAGAAGGACATCATGCTTGGGAAGCTGAAGGGACAGCACAGAAGAGGAAAACCCTGAAAGAGATGGACTGATACAGTAGTTGGGGTAATGAAGGTGAGTGTATCAGAGACTGTGAGATTGGTTGAGGATAGAGCAGGATTTAGAGCTATTGTGTATAAGGTTGCTATACGTCGCAACCAACTTAATGACACATAACGACAACAACCATTTTAGGAAGTAGCTTATGCTCAAGAAACAATGGTAATGAAGGAAGAAGTTCAAGCTACACTAAAGACATTGGCAAAAAATAAGCCCCTAGGAACTGAAAAAATACTAACAGAGGAGTTTGACAAAAAGATGCTGGGAAATTTGGAAGATAGCTACCTGAACAACTGACGGGAAGAGATCCACATTTATTTCCATTAAAAAAAAATCATCAGAATGAGGAAATTACGATGGTGGCCTAGTGGTAAAGTGTTGCACTGTCAACCAAAATGCAGATGTTTAAATTTACCAGATGCTCTTCAAGAAAAAGATTAGTAATCTCCTCCCCTGCAAGTTATGGCCTCTGAAAGCCTATTGGAGAAAAAGTTATAAGTCAGCTTTAATTCAATAGAACATAACAACAACAGTAATATCATATGCATTAATTTTATGATTAATATAAAATCTTGATGAGGATTGTTTAAAAATGGACTATTAACAACCTATGACATGCAGATAATAAAACTTTGCTTGCTGAAGGTGAAGAGGATTGGAAGCACTTACTGATGAAGACCAAACACTGTATCCTTCAGTATAGATTATTCTTCAACATAAAGAAAATAAAAATCTTTAAAAATGCAAGCAAAATACTATTAAAGATCATCCAAAATACCTAGAAGAGTAAACTGGCAGAGAACTGCCAGAAATTCAATGTGGGTTTAGAAGAGACTATGGCACCTGATGTCATAAATCCTGGATCCTGGTGTAAAACAGGGAATACCAGAGGAAAGCCTATTTGCACTTCATTGACTATGACATTTAACTGTGTGGTTCATAACAAATCATGGCTAATGTTGAGAAGAATGAGAATCCCAGAGCACTTGGTTGGCTCGTAGGAAACCCATACACAGACCAAGAGGCTTTTGTGCAATCAGAACAAGGGAATAATGCATGGTTTAATTTGTTCGAATTTGTATTCGAGTTTTGTAAATAAACTAATGGAGAAAAAACAAAACAACAACAACCAAAAAACCTAGTAAATGTGTGTGTCAGGCTTGTATCCTTTCCCCATATGTGTTAAATCTGTATGCTGAGCAAATTATTCAAGACACTGGACTCCATGAAGAAGAATGTGGCATCAGAATTGGAAGAAAACTCATCAATAACCTCGTTGTGCTGATGACATAACCTTGCTTACTGAAAATGAGGAGGACTTGAAGCACTTGCTACAGAAGATCAAAGACTGCAGTCTTCAATATGGATTGCATCTCACCATCAAGAAAACAATCATCTTGACCACTGGGCCAGTAGGCAACATGATGATAGACGGAAAAAAGATTGAGACTGCCAATGAGTTCATCTTACATGGATCCACAATCAGTACACTTGGAACTAGCAGTAAGGAGATCAGGAGATGTTTTGCACTAGGAAAGTTTGTAGTCAGGGACCTCTCAAATTATTCAGGATCAATTATGTCAGTTTAAGGACTGAGGTACACCTGATTCAGCCCATGGTCTTAGTCACTTGCTATGCATCTGAGAGCTTGCCAATAGTAAGAATGACAATAGAAGAGATAATGTCTTCAAATTGTGGTGTTGGAGAAGAGTACTAAATATCCCATGGACAGCAAAAAGTACTAACTACCCCATGGACAGCAAAAAGAACAAACATATATGGCTGGGAGAAGGTCGAGTGCTCCTGAGAGGCAAAGATGATAAAGCTTTGTCTCATATATTTTGGTCATGTTACTGGGAGATACTATTCCTTGGAGAGGGACACCATGCTTGGGAAGGTGGAAGGATGGTGAAGGATTACAAGGCTCTCAACCAGGTTTATTGACATAGTGACTGCACCAATGGACTTGAGTGTGTCCAAGATTGTGAGGATGACAAGGCTAGGACAATGCTCATATCTGTTGTTTATAGGGCTGCTATGAGTTATATTCCACTCAATGGCATAGAACAACAACAACAATTATGTAAATATCTGGATGAGCTACTCCCATCTGAGAAAAGACAAAATTTAATGAGAATCTCTGTTTCCTAGCTTGACCTATTCTCCAGAAGAGAGAGAAACTCAGTGGAACCCCTCCACATCAGTGAGAATCTGTGAAAAGGGAAATGTTCATCTGTCCCTGGCTTTAAGAGGTTAAATATGCCCTGGGAAGGGAGTAAGAAACCAAGAATGAAGTAAGACGTGTAAAGGGAAAGGTGAAGACTTATCCAGATGTAATGGATCCAACCTTGAAAAAACCACTGCTTTTATTCTGAGTCACGGTGAACTTCCATCAGGTTTCCAATGCTATAAACAGGGGCAGACTCCCTAGTTTTTTCCTTCAGATTGCTAATCATATCTGTTGACAGCCCAACACAATGCTCTATGACCCTAGTATCTCCCTCCCCCCTTTTTCTCCTCCTAGTATCTTTTTCTTTCTTTTTAAAATTTTTTTTTTAATTTTGTTATTTTTTTTGTGTGTGTACCATCAAATCAGATCTGACTGGTACAGGAGATTGTCCCTCCTTCTGCAGCAAAGCATCTGGTAGATTTGAACCACATACCTCTGGGATTATAGTGCAGCTTCTTGCCACTAAGCCACCAGAGCTCCCTACCTCCTAGTATCTTGATTGACATTATCTTCCTATAACGTCCACATTTTCCACTAATAGTTTCATGATTCAACATTTATTTTCTTTATATGGCTCCACATAACCAAGTCTCTCCTTGGAGGCTAAGATTTTGAAGCTCCATCTCACATGGTCTCACATGGTCAGGAGGAGCCAGTCCTTGGAGAAGGACATCATGCTTGAAGGATGTAGGGACAACACAGGAGAGGAAGACCCCCAATGAGATGGATTGACACAGTAACTGAGGTAATGGGGGTTGGTGTGTCAGAGTCAGTGAGACTGGATCAGGACAGGGCAGGCTTCAGAGCTGCTGCACACAGGGTCGCTATGAGTTGCAGGTGACTCAATAGCACATAATAACAAGAACAATATTTTATTATTATCATAGTAACACAGTTCTGCATTATAATCTTTCTCATTGCCATAGAGCAAGGACCAACTCATAACAGACCCTTTATTGTTTTTCCAAGGCTTAAATTGTTGGAAAAGATTTCCAATCTTTCTCCCTTGTATTTGAACCATCAGACAGGAGTGGCCTTTGTATTAGCAGTGCAACTCCCCATTGGGTTCTTGCCATTGTTGTTGTTAGGTGTCATTGTATTGAGTACAACTCATAGGGACCCCCCCTGAACAACAGATCTGAACCTTGTCCTATTCTTTGTCATCCTCACAATCTCTGACACACTCAAGTCACTCTGTCAATCCACCTGGTTAAGGGTCTTGCAATCCTTCACTGTCCCTCCACCTTTCCAAGCATGATGTTCCTCTCCAAGGAATAACCTTTCGTAGCAACATTCCCTAAGTACGTGAGATGAAACTTCAACATCTTGCCTTCAAAAAGCGCTCTTGGCTGTACCTTCTCCAAAACAAATCTGTCCTTTTGGCAGTCCATGAGATAGATATGTAGTACTATTGTCCAACATCACAGCTCAAAAGCATCAATTCTTCTGTCATGGTTATTCATTTCCCAGCTCTCAGATGCATAGCAAGTGACTGAAAAGGCCATGGCCAGAATCTGGCACACCTTAGTCCTCAAACTGACATCATTGCTCCTCAATAGTTTGGAGAGATTGCTGACTACAGACCTTTCTACTGCAAAATGTTCCCTGATCTCCTGTTAGTACGAAGAGTATTGATTGTAGGCCACCAGAACTTCCGAGAAAAGAAAAACCTCCAAGTACAATAAAAAGTTCATTATTGTGGAGTTGGAACTGACTCATAGCTGATCCTCTAGTAGGTCTTCCAAAGCTGTAAATCACACAGGAGGAGATTGCTCATTTTCTACATTAGAGACACTGACAAATTTTAACAACCAGGGAGGTGATGTGTTTGGATTAGCAGTGTGACTCTCCTGGGCCTATGCCACCAGAGCTCCAGAGACAAGAGAATATCTAAAAGGATCACTGAAATAGTCAGGAAAACTAAAAATAGACACATAGAAGAAGGAACATAACAGAAAGTACAAGTTATCTTAATAGGACAAGATACAGGAATCCTACATGTCACTTCTTATGCCAGGAAAATAAGGGTGATACGTAGCACCCTCATGGAAAACGAGGTTTGTTATTACAGTAAGTGTCTCCAGGTGACTGCCTGGAGGTAATCACCTGTCGAGAGCACATGATTGTCAAGATGAATCAGAGGCATATAAATGAATCACTGGGTATACTGTAGGCAGAATTATGTTTTAGGGAGGAAGACTGTAGCCTTGGATTTGTGGACAGAAGTGGGTGTTCAGAGAATTAAAAACAGAGCTAGGAAAGAGCAAAACAAACCCCTTCTTCTCCTTGACTGCTGGTCCAGTTCAGCAACTAAACTTAAATTTTTCAAACAAAAACCAAGGGTATGTAGCAATATCACTCAATGTCTCAAGAATAATAGAACATTCTTTTATAAATATAATTAGAGATAATTACTTTTTAAAAAGAAACACTCACAATATGTTTCCTCAAGCATATTCAGAGTCAGATTGAGGAAATCAGGTAGAGTGATTCACTAACACGCTTGTTCCTGATTTCTAGACTTTCATTAAGTTTCCAAAATTGAGTAACCCAAAGGCTTATTTAAATGTTATGGGCAAAAAAATAAGAAATAGGTCAATGTAAAAAGTGTAGTAAGATAACTAGAACTTAAGCAACACAAGCAAACAGGAAGTGAGACGCCAACAATGCACACACACGCTGATGCCCTCTTATTTCCAACCCTACCACCAACACATTGTAGGTGTTGCCACTGAAGGAAATGAGTAGAAACAGTCATCAGGCAGAGGGAAGGAAACAGAAAGGAATCTTAGGAAAGACCCTGGAGGCCTGGAACTGGGCAATCCTTTTCAAAAGAAGAATGGCCTCCTCAGTTTCATTACCACTGACTATTGTCTAGTGAATTCTGATCACAGCGACTCTTCAACTGGTTTCTGAGGCTGTAAACCTTTGTGGGAAGAGTCTTCCCATCTTTCTCTGCAGAGCAGCTGGGGCATTTGAACTGTTGTTTAATAGCCCAATGTGTAACCCACTGTGCCACCAAGATTCCTTAGTCCTGTTGCACTAGCCCTTAAATCTGTACAAGAAGAACACTCCAATAGTATTATAGCCTTAATAGCTCTTTAAATGTGCAACAGGAAAATATCAGTTGTTCTTCATTATTACCTGGGAATTTGCAACTTTGAGAAATGCTTTCTCAGCTAGGTCCAGTCTAGGGAATTTTGGAATTTTCTGGAACCATTTTGAATCATTTAAAAGAAGAGTACGATAATGCTTACACTACAGATTCTAATAAAAGTGATAAAGAAGTGTTAGGATATACAGAAGCCTTCCTGCATATCATCAAAAGTGGGATGGATTACTTCCCTATAGTAAGAAGGCAACATCTTAAAAGATGGTTAGCGTGGGCCTTTCACGGTGTTTCATGCCAGAGTGAATAGTAAACCCCAAACAATTGCTTGGTCTCCTTGCTCATAGACAGCAGACACTGTAGTTGCACAGTAGAGGAGGTGGGCGGGGAGTTGGTTTGCATCAGAATGGACTAAAAGTGGTAACTACAAAGGTAGGTTTGAAAGTCACTTCTTCTACTGACAATACAGTCTTTGTTCCACAAACGGTGTAGTTGATTAAAATATTGTAGGGTATTTGTTGCTTATCCATTCATTTGTTAATTAAGTAACATTTGTTGACACCCACGTGTGTAGACATCATTCTAGGCTCTGGGATGAAGGCAGAAACAAAAGGAGTGGCAATAACAACCACCATCTCCTGAGTGCTCTTTACATGACTAATCTCCTTAAGCCTCACAGTGTTTTGAGCTATGTACTATTATTTCCATTTTCAAGAAGAGGAAGCTGAAACCTGCCTGAAGTCACCTAAATTGAAAGAACTGAGCACTTTACCACTGCTCACAGGCCTTCCTACCTGCAGCTAATCAGTTTAGACTTTACTTCAAAATCCTTAGCGCTGAGCACATTTTTAGCACATAATAGGAGTTCGATAAATATATGCTGAATGAACTGGCCACTCTCGGTCCTTTTGCCACAACCATCAAATCTGAAGCTTCCGGAAAAATTACAAATTACAAATTGGATTGAATGACTCCACTGATTGATTAAATAATATTTTTTGCAAATTAAGTGGTTCCCAAGTCCTTGTTCTCAATATAACTGAAGCAAGGCATAAATTGCTAGATGATTAATAATAATAATTCTTGGTAATACATTATCATGTTAGTCTTAACATTCAGAAGGGGTCCAGAACAATAGATAATGATATTATGACAAAAACTTTGTTCCCGTTTGCTGATTTATGTGAGCAAGGTTTCTCAGCATTTATATCCATAGAAATATAAACAGGCATAAAATTAATGCTGTACTCTGCTGTAGCCTAGAGATAAATAATAGCCAGGCCTGGATGCATGAACACATTGAAAAATAGTTACATCCATCTGAGAAATGGATTTACAATAAAAAATTAACTCAAAAAACATTACCATCCTCCGGAACCAACTCGTGGTCTTTGGACTAATAGTGCCTTTTCCTACAGACTAGACCACAATAATTTCTTAATAAAAATTGTTGTTGTTGTTGTTATTATTATTAAGTGCCTTCAAGTTATAGATGACTCATAGCGACCCTATGAATGAAAGACCTGAACACATGTATAACTTTCATAGTTTCTCCAAGTTCATAGAGTTTCTGGAGGCAAGCTATTTCAGAAGTGGATGCCACTCCTGCTTCCAAGCTTGTTTTAACCGGGGAGCTCCACCAAACTCTCTCTGCCATGGATAACCATTATTGCAGTTGAGACATCAGTGTCACAGTATTTGGCATCACAATAACCACTTCTATTTAATAATTTTATGTCAAAATTTGTTATATGTGATTACTGCCTCTGAAAACCCACTGGAAGGTCAGTTCCAACTCAATGGTACATAACAACAATAATGTCCTATATTTGTATGTTTTTTAATCATTGTATTTTAATAATAAATAATTTAGGGCAATTTTTAACAGAGCCTTGATGTTGTTGTTGCATTTTTTGTTGCTGTGTACCATTGAGTTGCTTACAACTCAGAGCAACCTTATGTACAACTGCTCTGAACCCTTTCCTGTCCTGAGCCAGTCTCACTGAATCCAACACACCAACCCCCATTGCCCCAGTTATTGTATCAATCCATCTTATCCAAGTTCTTCCTCTCCTGCACTATCCCTCCACTCTTCCAAGCATGTTCTTTTCCAAGGACCATCTCTCCTGGCCACATGCCAAAGTTTGTGAGATGGAGCTTCAAAATCCTAGTCTCCGAAGAGAAACTTGGTTTCACCCTCTCCAAGACAGAGCTGTCTGTTCTTTTGACAGTCCATGAAGAGTTCAAGACTCTTCCCCAGCACCACAACTTAAATGTATCGATTCTTCATCTGCCATCCTTAGTCACTGTCCAGCTCGCTGATGCATTACAAGTAATTGTGAAGACCATGGCCTGGATTAGGCGCAATTTAGTCTCTAGACTGACAAGAGAAAAAAAGATCTCTTAAAACTTTATGTGTTTGAACACACACACACACACACGAAACATTCATTGTTGTTAAGTCAGAACTGACTAAAACGTGACCTTCCAGTAAATTTTCAAAGATTGTAAATCGCAGAGGATTAGATTGCACATGTTTGTCCCATGGAGCCACTGATGGATTTGAACCGCCAGAGAGGCACCACCTTTGGGTTCAAGGTTCACCTGCATCCATCTGCAACTCCCTATGGACTATGCCATTAAAAAGCTATTGTATCAAAGATCTGAGGACTTATGATTTCACTATTTAAAAACTTCTAGTCAAAGAAATAAACACATGACAATACTGGATAAAAACTGCCATTTCAGAAAATTACCCCATTAGCACAATTAGGGTTCATAACACTTGATAACAAATCAGGTTTAATGAAAATGGCTCTTATTTAAAAAGTCAACATTCATAAACTCCAAGAATAAGTTCTAGAGGTTGTCATTAAGTTCTACTTGACATTAATTGATTTATTCAACTTATAATAATCATAAGCCACATACCGTGTGAGGTACTAAGCGTTCAGCAATGAACAATATTAGCGAGGTCCCTGTGGTCTGTAAACAGGAAAGCACGTCGATACAATAACTTCAGGTTGTGTTAAATGCTAAGAAAATGGAACAGGCTGAAGTGATAATTAACTGAGGAGTGGAAACAGGATGGAAATTACCAGGAAGCTGATAACACTTAACATTCTAAGCTCTTCATCTGCACAGACGCTTTCTGCAGCTCTTAGAGAGACGCTAAGACATGTGAGCCCATGTACACACACATACACACACCCCACAACCAAAACAAAATAAACCCACTTGAATCCCGTTGGAAATGCCCTAAAGTCTCACAAACCAAAAGCCAAACCAGTTGCTGTAGAGTTGGTTCTGATCTGCAGCCCCCTGTGTATGACAAAGTACAACTATATCCACAAATCTTCAATGAGTCTGATCTTTTAGGGAAAAGATTGTCAGGTCTTTCTTTATTTAAAAAAATTATTATTAAATTTTATTAGTTTTAGTGAACATTTACAGAGATTTTGGGTTTTCATTCACTCATTGTTACAGTTTTCTCTACCCTCCTCCCCAGTTTGTTCTTCTT
>NW_006399832.1:4456179-4463954 GCF_000299155.1 Elephantulus edwardii
TTCCACTCCAACAGCTAAGAAATAGTGAGAAGAGTTGGGACCTCAGAAGGCTTTTAGGACCAATTAGTAGGCTCTGTGTCCAGGAGAAAATGAATATACTTACCAGTAATGTTAATGCTCATCCACAGCTCTTCTGGGAGGGTCTAAATCGTTGAAGTGTCCTCCTTTGTTTCCAGCAGGTCTTTCTTCTGAGGTATCTCTGAGTAGATTCTACCATCCACAAAGAACAGAAATTTAGTAGAGATTCCCTAACTAGACAGCAATGCCACTAAGAATGAGTAGTGAAACCAAGGGAACTTTACTAGCCTATCAATAACAAAAGCATATGTTAATCAACAATACTATATGGAAGGCTGATCTTTCCATTCTCTCTGTAGAAAATAGTATCACAGAGTCTTATGGTCAAAAAGGAAGTCACAAAAACTGTAGAAGGAAAAATGTTTAGGGTACAGATGAGTTACTCAACAAGACAAAATGCTAACAAAAATATATTCTTTTTCTTGCTTTTGGGATATTTGTCAACTTTTTTGTTTTCTCATCTGTTATTTTTTTTTTGTAAGTAAGACAATTGTGGGAAACCCTATGAACCTGGAGAGAGGAAGAAAGGCACCCAAGCGTCAAGGACTCTCCTTCATAGGGTCACTATGAGTCGCCTGCAACAACAACAAGACAATTGTTGATTATTTTATTAATTTCCATATCCGTAACTTTGTAGTCTTTTTCTCCAAGTTGTTGTCATGTACCGTTGAGTGAGAATCAACTCATACTGACCCTCCAGCAGGTTTTCAGATGCTGTAAACCACATGGGAGGAGATTGCATATCTCTCTCCCACAAAACAACTAGTGGAGTCAAACAATGTATCTTTGTGTTAGCAGCACAACACCTTGGCCCCCTAGACTGCCAGGGCCCATTACCCAAAGCTTCTAGCCATTCACATCAGTCCAGTCCCTGCGTGGCAACAGCTATAGATGACAACATTATGAAAAGACCTTCCATAGGAACTTAAATTGGAGCAGAGATCAGAAGAAGCATTTCAGGCAGAGGTAAAAGCTAGTGAACTGGCTCTGAGGTGTGATGACTCCAACCAGGAAACGAAAACAGGTGCAAGGAGGGCCAGTGTGGCTGGAGCTGTGTGAGCAAGGCAGTGTCGCTGAGAACAGGGGCACAGCCAGCTCACCCATTGCCTTGGACAGGGGGGTTGTCATTCTGTACAACCAAGTGATCATGAGATTCATATTTAAACACAGAAATGTCTGATTTTATTAAATGCTGAACATTTATCATATCCTACAGTCCTCACATGTATTTAATGATGCATCTTCCCAATCATGAGATAGACATCATTACCTGCTGTGTGAAAACCTACTGCCCCTCAGTGGTAGAAGAAGAAATATTCAGAATAAACAATTTCTTAGCTAAAGAAAACAAGACCCATTAGCTTTGACAAAATGTTTATCAAACAATCAATCAAAATATCAGATTTCTATGCCTTTGAGATATAAGGCTGGAGAAAAGTCTTGCACATACCATGGACTGCCAAGAAAACAAATTGGTCTATCATGAAAAGGGTGAAACCAAGTCTCTCCTTGGAGGCTAGTATTTTGAAACTCCTCCTCACTTACTTTGGCCACATGACCAGGAGAGATCAGTCTTGGAGAAGGACATCATGCTTGGAAGGGTGGACGGACAGTGTAGGAGAGAGAAACTCTGGATGAGATGGATTGATACAGTAACTGGGGTGATGGGGGTTGGTGTGTCAGAATTAGTGAGACTGGCTCAGGACATGGAAGGGTTCAGAGCTGCTGTACATAAGATCGCTATACATCACAGGTAACTCAACAGCTGATAACAACAATAACATACTGGTTTGGAAGCAGGAGTGGCATTCACTTCCTAAACAACATACCTACAGAAACTCTATGAACTTTGATAAATGTAAATAGTTGTAGAGGGGTTTCAGGCCTTTTGTTCATAGGGTCTCTATGAGTCATGCTTGACTCAAAGGCAATCAACAACAACAACATAATATAAAATCCTAAAATTATAGAGTTAACCATATAATTTTCAAACAAATCAAAGAATATGAAGCCCATAAACAGATTACATTTTGATATCCTGACACTACCTCCCTTCCATCCTACTGTCTCTTCTCTCTCACTGAGATACAGTTCCTACTTCCTCTTTCCCTCCCACAGTTTTTTCCTTCCTTCCTTCTTTTTTCCCCTTCCACTCACCAGTGTTTATATAATGTCTGCTTCATGCTAAGTATTCAAGGCAGACATCAGCTTGCGACTAACTAAGGAAAACAGATAGCCAGCAAGGGTTACATTAATTGCACCTGCGGTGATTGCCTCTGAAAGAAAAGTTTGGCATGCCGTGGGAACATCTGTCAGGGCAGTAACCTAATCCGAGGAGCGAGGAAAGATGATGTGGGTGAAGTGACCTCTAACTGATGCCTGGAGGAATGCTGGGAACCAGGAGTATTCCAGGCAGAGATGCAGCTTGCAATGAGTAAGAGCAAGTTCTTGGAGGAACCAAGACTGAGAGGGAAAGGCAAGCAAGGCCTATCACATAAGTACAGTGCCTTGCAGGTCAAGAGAATTGTTTTAGACTTAAGAGCAATGGCAAAGGGGTCAAACAAGCAAGTCAAAAAGGGCTCTTTGTGTTTTGAGTGACAGTAGTCATTGCTCCCCTCCTTTCGTATCAGGATGGATGGTGAAGAGATTGAGATTGTACACAGCTTTAGTTTGCTTGGCTCCACAGTCAACAGTCTTGGCACCAGCAGCCAGGAAATTAAAAGGCGCATAGCAATGGGAAAGTCTGCTGTTAGGGACCTCTCCAAAGTACTGAAGAGCAATGGTGTCTCTCTGGAGACTAAGGTGTGTCTGATACAGACCATGGTCTTTGCAATCACTTGTTACGCATTAGAGAGTTGGACAATGACTAGGGAGGACAGAAGGAGAATTGATGCCTTTGAGCTGTGGTTCTGGAGAAGAGTATTGAGAATACCATGGACTGCTAGGAAAACAAACAGATTTGTCCTGGAAAGGGTTAAACCGGGTGGTTCCTTGGAGGCAAGGATTCTGAGGCTCCGTCTAACATACTTTGGACATGTGAGGAGAGACAGGTCCTTGGAGAAGGACATCATGCTTGGGAGGGTGGAGGGACAGCGCAGGAGGGGAAGGCCCTCTATGAGATGGATTGATTCAGTGACTGGGATAATAGGGATGGGAGTGTCAGAGGCAGTGCGATTGACACAGGACAGAGCAGAATTTAGGGCTGTTGTACTTAGGGTCGCTATGAGTCGCAAGCGACTCGACGGCACATAACAACAACGACAACATCCACTCAGTACTTTGACCTAGAAGCATTCAGATAGCTATGCATATATATGCAAATATTTCTTACTTTTCATTTTTTAATCAATGGTGGGACACTGTGCGCATTGTCTTGAATGTACGTATTAAACAGTTTATCCTAGCAACTATTCCTGTTCAGTATAGATTGAACTGCCTCAGTATTTTTTATCTTCTAGACCAAATGTTTCTGTATGGATATAACACAATTTATTTAACTAGTTTTCTATTGTTGGACATGCAGGTCATTTCCAGTCTTCTGCTACTGCAAAGAATGTTTTTTGTGATGGTTCTCACATGTGTTATTTGACATCTATTGGAGGATAGCTGTCATATACAATCCTAGATGTGGTATTACTGGATCAAAGAATACATTTATTTGGAATTTTGTTAGATATTGCCAAAATGCCCTCCCTAGAGGTGCTATTAGTTTGCACAATCACTAGGAAGGCTAGGACAGATGAAAAAAAAATGGTCTCTTAGCAGGGTTTTAATTTGCACATCTTTTATTAAGACTCAGCTTGAGCTCCTATTTTTGGTATGATTAAGAGCAAGTGCTTGTGATGAATTAAAAATTACCTAATTAAGCGGTATGCCACATGAATGCATATGAAAGCTGCATAATAAATAAAGAAGACTAAAGGAGAATTTATGCCTTTGCAATTGTGGTGTTGGCAAAGAATATTGAAAATACCATGGGCTGCCAAAAGAACAGATAAATCTGTCTTGAAAGAAGGGCACCCAACAGTGCTCCTTAGAAGAGAAGATGGTAAGAATTCATCACACATAATTTGGGCATGTGTCCAGAAGGGACTAGTCTCTGGAAACGACAAACTGGTTAGCAGAAAATCAGCAAAAAAGAAGATTGAGCAGTGGCTGCAACAAGGGGTTTAAGCAAAGGAGAGATTGGGAGGATGGTGCAGGCTTGGATTGGTGGACACAGATCCCTATGAGCTGAAGCCGATTCAACAGCAACAAACAACAACAATTGGACTGAGAGCCGAACAAAGGCCTAGAGCTAAAAATAAATTTACATTCATTTCAAAGATGCATTTCATTCAAGATGCTTTATAATGGATCATTTTTGTCTTTTAGGAACACTTGGGTGAAAAACAAAAGTCTGTCATTACGCAGAAGCTTGGAAATGTTGGAATCTTGGCAAAAGCATGTTGGGACATAAATTATTCTAAACATTTTAAAACTTGTTTCTCTCTTTTGATTGTTGCTTGTATAGTAAGTTAGATGACTGACAGTGCAGAACAGCACCGGACACAGTACTGTCCCTCAATTTCTAAATGGCAGGATTAAAAGCAAAGGATAAAAACATTTTCAGAAAGTGAGTCATCAATTTTTCCCTGTACCTTGAGCTTTCTAAGTTTAAGAAAACTAAAGTTTTTGTGATAAATGACACCAGGGCAAAACCACACCTGTCAGAAGACAGAACTAATGTTGTCAGGTGAAAATCAGTCTTTTTGAAAGTACCTTAAGCCCAAAAGGTGCTCTGCTCTAACCAATTAAATATTATATATATATATATATTGCTACCATTGGGTCAGAACCGACCCATAGCTGACCCTCCGACAGGTTTTCAGAGGCAGTTAATTGCACGGGAGGAAATTGACAACCCTTGTTCCACAGAGTGGCTGGTGGCCTCAATCCGCATGCCTTCATGACTGCAGAGCAGCTTCTCGCCACTAGACCACCAGAGCTCCCTATTTTAGATAGATGACTGAAAGAGGGGGAGAGGGAGAGGGAGAGGGAGAGGGAGAAACACTTGTAAGACTGATTAGCTTTAGGGAATAGAGGAAAGGGAAAGATAAAGGAGGCAAAAGTGGAGACAGAGTATCTGAAAAAGCAAAGACTTATGCCATGGGGAGATAACACACTGAGATCTGAGACTTCCAACAGGACTAGCAAGTGCAAAGGCCCAGGGGTAGAAAATAACTAAGTGAATATGAAGAACAGCAAGAGGGGCAGTGTGACTGGGCAGTGTGAATAAAGATGAAAGAGAAACCTAGGATACAGGCTCATGTACCAAAGTAAGGAGGACTTCCGTTTTTTAGTTAAGTCAGAAATGGGGGAAGGGTTGTTTATTTTTTCCTCTTTTTTTAGTTGGTTTGTATACAAGAATTTGTTTACATTTTGCTTCATTCATGTGCATTGTGTTTTAGGCAATCTTTCATATACAATGTATTTTATATAATTAATTACTATTGATATATGCCTATTATTACCTCATCTTTTCAAGTCTTCATTGAATTTTTCCTATTCCTTCAACCCATAATCTTCCCACTAAACTCTTCTATCCTAACAATTTCCACCCTTCCCAGTTTTCCTCCCTCTTTCCCATTTCTCCTTTCACATTTGAACATTTAGACACTCTTGCTAGTTATCCTTCTATTTTTTTTTTAATTTTTGTGTGAGTGTACCGTCAAATCAGATCTGACTGGCACAGGAGGAGATTGTCCCTCCTTTTCCCGGCAGAGCATCTGGTATCCTTCTATTTTTACAATAATAAATAATCCTCTTACGCAGTATTTTTCCTTATAATACTGAGTTAGTTCACTCAGAATAATGCTTTCTAGACTCTCTCAAGTTATATAGTATTTATCAAAATCATTGTTTCTTGGTGTTGCATAGCAATTTCTTAATCCATTCATTTTTTGATGGTCATTTGAGCTGTTTCCATTTTTCTTGCTATTGTGAATAATATTGCTATGAACATAGTTGTACAAATATCTACTCACCATCCCTAGCTATCAGAGAGATGCAAATCAAAATAACTATGAGATTATCATCTCACCCCAGAAACAATAGAAAAGTTCAACAGGGCAGAAAACAACAAATGATGGCTAGGTTATGGAGAAGTTGGAACTCTTATTCACTGCTGGTAGGAATGTATAATAGTATAATCTCTATGAAAGATGGTCTAGCACTTTCTCAAAAAATTGGAAACAGAAATACCATTTGATACAGCATTTCTACTACAAGGAGTACACCTAAAGGAACTAGAGTCATGATTCAAACAGATTTAGTCACACCTATGTTTATTGCTGCCTTGTTCAAAATAATGCCTTATTCAATAGCAAAGAGATAGAAGCAAGTGCCCATCAATAAATGAATGAATAGAAAAACAATGGTACATTCACAAGATGGCATATTACACAGCACTGAATGACGATGAATTTTTAAAATGTTATACAACCTGGGTGAGCCTGGAAGAGATTATGCTGAATGAAATATCTCAGTCACAAAAAGACAAATAGTGCATAACACCACTGTTACAAAATAGGATTGCTATACGAGTTGGGGTGAGAATGGGAAAAGAATGGATAGACAATGAACACTGCATTAGAACAGATGAAGGGAAGAACTGTCTGAAAGGTCTTCTGAAATTCCCATTCTTCTCAGAGTCAGCCGTAGTTTATTGTGATCCACACAGTCAAATGCCTTTGAATAATCAATGAAACACAGATAGACATTCCTCTGGTACTCTCTGTTTTCAACCAAGATCCATCCACCATTAGCTACAATATCCCTAGTGCCAGGACCCCTGCTAAAACCAGTTTGTACTTCTGGCAGTTCTCTGTTGATGTGCTGTTACATTCATTTTTAAAATTAAAAAAAAAAAAACAACCAACCACACACACAAAAAAACCCCCTCATTGCTGTTGAGTCAGAACTGACTCACTGCTGGCCCTTCAGCAGGATTTAGTTGTTATATACCATTAACTCAGAACCAACTATAGCTGATCCTTCAGTTGAGTTTTTAGAGCAGTAAATTGCACAGAAAGAGATTGTTCATCCTTCTCTCTCAGAGGTGCTGGTGGACTCAAACTGCCTGTCTTTGGATTGACAGCACAGCTCCCTATCCATTAGGTCATCAGAGTTCCCCAACACGTTTTCGTAAGGTTCTAATTAGCATGGGAGAAAACTACTCATCTTCCTCCCACAGAGTGACTAGTGGATTCAAACCACCAGAAAGGCATCACCTTTGGGTTAACAGTGCAACTCCCTAGAGAATACACCAGAACTCCCTTTCTAAATACAACGTTGTTGCTGTTATTTACAGTCAAGTTGGAAATTACTTATAGCTGACCCCCCAGGACATTTTCAGAGGCAATAAATTACATGGGAGAAATCTGCCCATGTTTCTCCTGAGAAGCAGCTCTGTATTCAAACTACCCATTTTTGGGTTGGAGTGCAAGTCCTTACCACTAAGCCACCAGAGCTCCCTTTAAGTACAATAAGCATACAATATAAAGTACAATATTACATTATACCTAGCAGAAGAAAGAACAAAGAATGTGACTAAGAGCAAATCTGAGAGCTAAATAATTGGCAATGCATCCAACCAAGTTAAACACCTAGGAATTTTTCATGATTAAGTCATTATAACAATATAGACTACTATATAT
>NW_006399832.1:4465099-4466128 GCF_000299155.1 Elephantulus edwardii
AAGAGATGAAGACAGGATGCATCCCTGACACACTCCCTTTCTGATTTTGAACCATGCAGTGTTTCCCTGCTACGTTCTGAGGACTGCTTCTTGGCCCAAGTATTGTTGTTGTTGATTTTAGGTGCCATCAAGTCGAGTACAACTCATAGCAACCCTATGAACAAAAGATCTGAACCCTGTCCTGTCCTGCACCACCCTCACACTTTCTGACACACAAGAGCCCATTGCAGCAGTCACCTTGTCAATCTACCTGGTTGACAGTCTTTCTCTCCTTCACCGACTCTCCACTCCAACATCATGTCCTTCTCCAAGGAATAGCACCTCGACTCTCCACTCCAACATCATGTCCTTCTCCAAGGAATAGCACCTCCTAGCAACATGTCCAAAGTATGTGAAGCAAAGCCTCATCATTCTTGCCTCTAAAGAGCAATCTGGCTGCACCCTCTCCAAGCCATATCTATTCATTCTCTTGGCCATCCATAGGATGTTCAGTGTTCTTCTCCAACACCACAGCTCAAAGGAATCAATTATTTTTCTGTCATCCTTATTCATCATCCAGGTCTCAGATGCATAGCTAGTAAGCAGAAAGACTATGGCCTGAATCAGATGCACCTTTGTCCTTAAACTGGCATCACTACTCCTCTACTCCTCAATAACTTGGAAAGGTCCTTAACTGCAGATTTTCCCAGTGCAGCGTATCTCTTTATTTCCTGACTGCTGATATCAAGGGTGTTAATTGTGGATTAAAGCAAGATGAAGCTGTTGACAGTTTCAGTCTCCTCTCCATCCATCATGACACTGCCTATTGTTCCAGTGGTAAGAATCTTGTTTTCTTGGTATTGAGACACAATCCATACTAAAGGCTGCACTCTTTGATCTTCTGCAACAAGTGCTATAAGTCTCACTTTCAGCAAGTAAGTGGCCATCGCTGGTCCATCATATCTCACTAATGCCTAGTGTGTCAATATTCATGCATTCCATTTCATTTTTAACAATTTCCAGTTTTCCAACATTCAAGCTATATTTAAA
>NW_006399832.1:4466691-4467775 GCF_000299155.1 Elephantulus edwardii
TTTTTTTGGAATGGGAATAATTATGGATCTCGTCCAGTCAGTTGGCCAGATAGTTATCCTCCAGATTTCTCGGCACAACCTGATGAGCCCTTCTAGGTCAGCATCTGTTTGTTGAAATATGTCAGTTGGAATTCCATTAATTCCTGGGGCTTTATTTTTTGCCAAGTCAGTCAGAGCAGCATGAACTACCTCCTTCATAACCATTGCCTCTTGATCATATGTTATTTCTTGAAACTCTGTGTCAGCCAATTTTTTTTTGTACAGTAACTCTGTATACCCCTTCCATCTTCTTTTAAGATACTATATAGATTACTATATATAATACTAGTTCTAGATGTACTACATGTAACTATATTGTCATTTATATATCAATAGATTCATAAGCAAAAAGTCCCTCTGCCAAATTCTACAGCAACTGTCCTTAACTCCAGCATTTCACCATTGCAGAAATTCTGGACAGCAGAAGTGGGTTTATAACCTATTTCCCTGCCTCCATCTTCTCCTACTCCAAGATAGCCTCCACTCAGTTTATTGTTATGTGCTGTCGTTTAGTGACATATGTAGAGTAGGAAAAAACGCTGTGCATTCCAGCGCCATCCTCACAATAGATATTTGAGTCTGTACTGCAACCACTGTGTCATTCCATCTCATTGACGTTCTTCCTCTTTTTCTCTGACCTTCTACTTTACCAGTGTGATATCTTTCTCTGGGGACGTATCCCTCCTGATAACATGCCCAAAGTATGTGACATGAAGTCTTTGGACATATTGTCAAGAGGGTTCATCTTTGCCCAAAGAAACAGCATGGCTGTACTTATTCCAAGGCAGATTTGTTTGGTCTTTTGGCAGTCCATGGTATATTCACTATTCTTTGTCAATATCTCAATTCAAAATCATCAGTCTTCTATTTTCGTTGTCTAGATTTTTTTTTAAAAGATGGAAAAAGTATACAGAGTCACTATACCAAAAGGAATTGGCAGACACAGAAGAATTTCGTTGAAACAACATATGAACAAGAGTTTATGGTGCTGAAGGAAGAAGTTCAAGCTGCTTTGGGAAAAAATGGCAAAAAATAAGGCCCCAGG
>NW_006399832.1:4469050-4470248 GCF_000299155.1 Elephantulus edwardii
TGATTCAGTGACTGGGGTAATCGGGGTAGATGTGTCAGAGACAGTGAGATTGGCACAGAATAGTGCAGGGTTTACGGCTATTGACATAGGGTCTCTACGAGTTGCAGGCAACTCGACGGCACATAACAACAGTTTTCACATGCATATCAGGCAATTAAAAATACCAAGGTTAGGTCAGGCATACCTTAAATGATCAAAGTACATCTTTGCCTTTTAACACTCTGAAGAGGTCTTTTGCAGCAGATCTGCCCAAGACAATATGCCATTTGATTTCTTGAATGCTGCTTCCTTGGAGTCACTCACTCACTCATTGCCACCATGTGAGAACTGACTCATGGCTTATCCTCCACTGAGTTTCTGAGGCTGTAAATCATACAGAAGGAGATTGTCCATCTTTCTCCCATAGGGCCACTAATGGATTCTCAATAGTAACCGCCTTTGGGTTAGCAACACAGCTCCCTACAACTAAGCCACCAGAACTCCCTTCCTCAACTCACTGATGCAACTGATTCATAGCTAACCCTCCAATGAATTTTCAGTAACAGAGCAACACCTTACATACCAAGCCACTAGAGCACCCTGCACTCCATTAGGTGTTGCTGTTGTTGTATTCCATTGAGTTGGAACTGACCCACAGCTGACTTTCCAGAGGGTTTTCAGTAACTTGTAAGGGAGGAGATTGTCCATCTTTCTCACATGGAACACCTGGTGGAATTGAATTTTTTACCTTTGTGCTAACAGCATAATTCCATATTACCAAGTCATTGTACCAAAAGGAATTGGCAGGCACAGAAGAATTTCATGAGATAACGTATGCGCAATTATTGAACAATATCATTGATTTCACATGCAAGCAAGATTCTGCTGAAGATTATCCAAAAATGACTGGAACAGCACATCAGCAGAGTACTGCCTGAAAGGCAGGCTGGATTTAAAAGAGGCCGTGATACTAGGGATATTACAACTAATGTCAGATGGATCTTGGCTGAAAGCAGGAGTACCAGAAGAATGTCTATTTGCATTTCATTGACTATGCAAAGGCATATAAAGGCATATAACTGTGTGGATCATGACAAACTGTGGCTGACTCTGAGAAGAATGGGAATCCCAGAACACTTGATCATGCGAATGTGAACCCTATACTTGAACCAAGAGACAGTTGTCAGAACAGAGCAAGGAAACACTGCAAGGTTCAAAA
>NW_006399832.1:4471138-4476735 GCF_000299155.1 Elephantulus edwardii
ATAAGATGGATTGATTCAGTGACTGGGGTAATGGGAGTAGGTATGTCAGAAACAATAAGATTGGCACAGGATAGAGCAGGGTTGTATCTAGGATCGCTCTGAGTCACAGGTGACTTGACAGCACATAACAACAAGAAGAAGCCAACATAGCTCCATTGTATAGATCTCCCGAATTACAGTTTTAAACAGTTTGGCTCCAGTATATCTTTCCTTGACATATTTCTGCAAAACCATTTGTTTTACTGTCAGAAGAAGAACTCTAGACTTCCAAGACATGATATATTCTTGCATGCTCAGGTTGTTCACCCTGCTTGGAATTATCTTCTCGAAATTCTTTCTTCCTGGGGAAATCCTTTACATCCTAAAAGTCATCTTACAAATGAAAACTTGCTCATCCCCACAGGTAATATGAATTATTCCCCATGCTATGTCCCAAAATTAAGGTGTCATACTGATAATTAATAGTCACATTAATATCACAGTTATACTGCTAATGCAGAGTAGTTTTTATAATAGTGTATTTATAAAATTCAAATACATTGTTTTTCCCCACCAGATCCTTGCAGAGTACTTTTTATATTAAAATTATTTTAGAAGTATCAGTGATCTCTTTGATCAAGAGCCTGCTGCCTTTCTTAGTAAATAAAGTTTCACTGGAACACAGCTATGCCTATTTGTTTACATATTGTCTTTGGTTGCTTTTGCTCTTCAATAACAAAGCTGAATAATTCTGAAAATAATGCAGAAAAGGTATGGTCCCTAAACGTAGGGAGCGAAACTGTTTATTATCTGACTCTTCACGGAAAAGGTTTGCCAATTCTCTTTTTTGGTGTCTTAAAAGGATTCCCAGAACTTAACCTATTGCCTGACACACAATTGTTTTGGGGTGCCATCTTGTCAACTATAACTCATTGTTGTTAAGTGTCATCAAGTCGCAGGCGACTCATAGCGACCCTCTGAAGGAGAGTCCCCAACGCTTGGGTGTCTCTCATCCTCTCTTCAAGTTCATAGGGTTTCTGGAGGCAAACTATTACGGAAGTAGGTGCCACTCCTCCTTCCAAACTATAACTCATAGTGACCCTATAAATTGTGTGCGTGTGGGGTGGTGTGTGTGTGTGTGTGTGTGTGTGTGTGTGTGTGTTTGTGTTTTGCTAGGAGGGGCTATACCTTGGAGAGGGACATGATGTTAGGAAGGGTGGAAGGTTAGCAAGGGAAAGGAAGACCCTCAACTAGGTGGATTGTTACGGTAACTCCTGCAATGGGCTCTTGTGTGTAAGAAAGTGTGAGGATGATGCAGGATAGAACAGGGTTCAGATCTGTTGTCTATAGGGTCACTAGGAGTTGTGCTCGACTCGCTGCACCTAACAACAATTCTAGGTAACAAAATTTATTTTAGTCTAAGAAGAGCTTGTTAAAAGAAGGGAAAAGTTACAACTTTGCAGCTCTAGTAAGCACAGTACATAAAAAATTCTGGAAAATTAGAACATCATGAGCTCTGATGGTCTAGTGCTAAGAAACTGTGCTGCAATACCAAAGACGTACAGTTCTAATCCACTCCCTGCTCTGCAGAAGAAAGTTGGGCAATCTCTCTTGCCTCTGAAAACACACTGGAGAGTCAGCTATGGATCAGTTCTGGCTTGACGGCAAACAACAACTTGCTGAACTTAAATCAAACTTCTGTTTAACGCTTTGTTCTACATCTTCCTCTAGGCTGAGTTGATAGTTACATAAATCAATTACAATCACTGAAAATCCTAGGAACAGATGCAAAGACTAAACACGTGAGTCCTATGCTAAAAACCTTAATACCTCATTTGTCTGTATTTTGCAGGTTTAGATAAGTAATCTGAAAATTGCATTAACAAATTAATTTTTTCATAAGTCAATAAATAAGTAAGTGAGCACACTGAAAGTCTTTGTAGCTATTTTACACAGTAAGGTTAATTATGCCTGCATGCAAATTGACTGGTGAAAGACTTTACTGTTGAAAACCAACTGAAATGAAAAGGTTAATAATAGAATACTTGGAAAAACTAGATAAATTTGAAAACCTAGAAGACATAGACCATTTTCTTAGACCATACTGCTTACCTAAACCAACACAGAGGTAGAAAATTAGACCAGATTTATCACAAAGAAGAAATTGAATAGATCATAAAAACACACCCACTCAAAAAAAGCCTTAGTCCAGACAGCTTCAAAGGTGAATCATACCAAATATTCAGAGAAGACTTGACATCAATTCTATTAAACCTATTTCAGAATTTGGGAAAAGATGGAATACTTTCTATAAGGCAAACACAACCCTCATGTCAAAACCAAGCCAAGACACTGTTGATGTTAAATGCCATCGACTCGTAAGCGACACATAGCAACTCTATGAATGAAAGACCTGAACACTTGTATAACTTTCATCCTTTCTCCAGATTCATAGGGTTTTCAGAGGCAAGCAGAAGTGAATGTCACTCCTGCTTCCAAACTTGTTTTAATCGAGGAGCTCCATCAAACACTGTTCACCATGGATAACCGTTATTGCATTTGACACATCAGTGTCACTGTGTTCAGCTTCACAGCAACCACAAGTTACCTCTGTACAGCAAGTGGACAGACCAGGGCTATAGGACCTAGAAGAATGTTTGACTAAAAACAATTAAAAACAGGCCTGAGGTCCATGCATTAAAATCACCTACCTTTGGCTTGGTAGGATCACTTTCTATCCACTAGGCCAACTGATCTCTCTTTATGCTGCTTTTGTTGTTAAGTTCGGAAGTAGATGCCAAGACACACACACACACACACACACACACACACACAAATTTATAGACCAATGTCCCTCATGAACACACTGTTGTGTGCCATCCAGTCAGAAGTGACCCATAGCTGACCCTCCAGTGGATTTTCAGAGGCTGCTAATTGCACAGGAGAATACTGTTGATCTTTCTCCTGCTGAGTTGCTGGTGGATTTGAACCATGTGCCTTCAGGACTGTAGAATAGCTTCTGATCATTAGGCCACTAGACCTCCCTCATGAACACAGATACAAAAATTCTCAACAAAACACTGTATAAATAGGAAAACATACAATGCCCAATGAGAGGAAGACTTAACATCGTGAAAATGTCAATACTAACAAAACTCTTGGATGATTCAGTGCAATCACAATTCATACACTGTCTATCTTCAAAGAAATGGAAAGAGTCACCTCCAATTTTATATGCAAAGGAAAAAGACTCCAGATAAACAAAGCACTATTAAAGAAGAAGAAGTAGAAGCCTTACATGTTCTGATCTCTAAAACTACTACGCAGTCTCAGTAATCAAAACAGCTTGGTACTGGTATAGAGACAAATATAAACCAATGGAAGAGAACTGAGAGCCTGAAGTTAATTTATGAACCTGTGGGCACCTGATTGTTTTTTTAACCGAGATGAAATATAGGAAAAATACAGTTGTTGTTGTTGTTGTTGTTGTTATGTGCCATCAAGTCGCTTGCGACTCATAGCGACCCTATGTACAAGAGCCCTAAATACCGTTCTATCCTGTGCCAACCTCGCCGTCTCAAACGCATTCATTCCCACCACTCCACTCACAGAATCGATCCATCTAATTGAAGGTCTTCCTCTCCTTCACCGTCCCTCCACCCTGCCAAACATGATGTCTCTCTCCAAGGACCAGTCCCTCCTTGCAACATGCCCAAAGTATGTCAGACGAAGCTTCAGAATCCTTGACTCCAAGGACATTCCAGCTTCACTTTCTCCAGGACAAACCTAAAAATACAGTAAATGGCGGAAATGTTGTTGTTGTTATGTTCCATCATGTGTTAATTCCTGAAATATTTCAGTGTGAGCCAGTTCTTTTTGGTGTGGGTGACTCTGTTGTATTTCCACCATCTTCTTTTGATTCTTTCTGGATTGTTATTTGTTATGTGCCGTCAAGTCGCCTGCAACCCCTAGTGACACTATGTATAGCGGCTCTATACATAGACCCTGTCCTGAGCCAGTCTCACTTATTCTGACACACTAACCCCCACTTCCCCAGTCACTGTATCAATCCATCTGATCTAGGGTCTTCCTCTCTTGCCTTGTCCCTTCCTCCTTCCAATCATGATGGCCTTCCCTAAGGACTGGTCTCTCCTGGTCACATGATCAAAGTATGTGAGACATAGCCTCCAAGGAGAAACTTGGTTTCACTCTCTCCAAAACAGATCAATTTGTATTCGTGGCAGTCCATGGTATGTCAAGGATCTTCTCCAGCACTTCCAATCCTGATGCCACACTTCTCCTCATAAAACCCTGCTTACTGAATGGTCTGTCCTGCATATAGATTAAAAAGATATAGAGACAGGACGCATCCCTGATGCATTTCCTTCTTAATTTTGAACCATGCAGTGTTTCCTGCTCTATTCTGAGGACTGTTTCCTGGTCCAAGTATAGATTTCTCATAAACACAATCAAGTGGTCTGGGATTCCCATTTTTCTCAAGGTTAGCTACAATTCTTTGCTATCCACGCAGTCAAATGCCTTTGCATAGTCAATGAAACACATAAACATTCCTCTTATACTCTTTCCTTTCTGCCAAGATCCATCTGACATTGCAAATAAGGATTCTGCATTGAGCATAATATTGAATAATTCAGGAAGCATTAAACTAAGATGGAAGACGGGTACAGAGTCATTGTACTAAAAATAATTGTCTGACACAGAAGAATTTCTGGAAATGACATACGATCAAGAAGCAATGTTGATGAAGGAGAAAGTTCAGGCTGCTCTGAATGACTTGGCAAAAAATAAAGCCCCAGGAATTGATAGAATACCAATTGACGTATTTCAATAAACAGATGCTGCCCTGGATATGCTCACCAAGTTGTGCCAAGAAATCTAGAGGACAACTACTTGGCCAACTGACTGGAAGAGAGCCATATTCATCCCCATTCCAAAAAAGGGTGACTCAACAGAGTGGAAATTATTGTATAATATCACTAATATCACACACTAGCAAAGTCCAACTGAAGATTATACAGAAATGACTGGAAGAGTACATTGATGGAGAACTACCAGAAATACAAGCTGGGCTTAGAAGAGGTCATGGCACTAGAGACATTATTGCCAATGTCAGATGGATCTTGGCAGAAAACAAAGAGTTCCTGGATTACTCAAGATTTGTTTCTGTTTCCCATGACATTTCTCAGTATTGCAACTCTAAGTTTGAATTTGGGTTTGTTTGTTTGTTTGTTTTTCCTGTTCTTTCAACTTAAAAATACCTAACAGATTCTTCTCTTTTTATTTTTCTCTCCACCTCTTTGCAAATACCATTACAATGCTTCGTCTTCTATAATATTTTGCTCTTTTGTTATACTGTTTCTATTTGTCTTTGAAATATTTCATTCATCTCTTTTACTTCAGCATCCCTTCCATTTGTTTTGGCTTCTCCATGCTGTAGTGCAATTTTAAGAATCTGTATCGATACACATTTTAGTCTTTTCTTCCTCCTCTGTCTTTGTAACAACCTAGCTCTCTTCATGGATATATACTTGATGTTATCCCATAACTCATCTGGTCTTGTCATTAGTGTTCAATGCCTCAAACCTATTCTTGAGATA
>NW_006399832.1:4479205-4480907 GCF_000299155.1 Elephantulus edwardii
GAGAGAGAGAGAGAGAGAGAGAATTTTTTATTGGGATCTTTACAAAGCACACTATTTTTTTCATTCAATCTTTAATTTTTTCTTTTTCCCCCATTGACTTTAAATAACTTTTTCTTTTATACTGGTTTGCTTCAAAGTTTGTATACATTGTTTTTCACAATATCTTTATTCACATTATGTTTCATACAACCACTCCCATTAGTTATACTTTATAAAATTAATCAACAGCAAAATATGCCCACTGTTGCCCTGTCTTTCCAGTTCCCCTCTGGATCTTTTCCTTTTCCTTTTCCCACTCCCACCTCTATCCATCAAATAGTGTTACTCTATGATTTTCCTCCCACCCAACCTCACCCCTCTGCTCCTACTCACTTCCTCCCTTGGGTCCTTATACCAGTTTTATTAGTTATCTATTTCTACATTAATGGTCTTCAAAATATTTGTCCATATGGGACCGAGTTAGTTCATTTAGCATAATGCTCTCCAGTTCTTCCCAAGTTATGTAGTGATTTTCTAAATCATTGCTCCTGCATGCTATGTAGCATTCCATTGTGTGAATACACCATGATTTCTCAATCCATTGGAGATTTGGACTGTTTCCATTTTCTTGTAATGGTGAATAATGATGCTATGAACATTGATGTATAAATTTCAATTTGTGTCTCAGTTCTAATTTTCTCAGCATATATTCCAAACTGTGGAATAGCTGGGTCATACGGAATTTCTATGTTCAACTTTTTGAGGAAATACCAAACTGCCTTCCAGAGTGGTTGTACCATTTTACAATCCCACCAACAATGTATGTGAGTTCCTATATTCCCACATCTTGTCCAACATTTAATACTTGTTGACCTGTTAAACTCGGCCACTACTGCTGGAGCGAGATGATATATCATTGCAGTTTTGATTTGCATCTCTCTATTAACCTGGTATACTTTTGACTGCTGCTGCTGAGCTTCTCCAGTGATTTTTCCCCCCACAAATGTAGTCAATCTGATGATTCCTGTGCATAGACCATGTATATAGTCATCCCCTGTGTTTCTTTAAAAAGACATTTCCAACTGTTGAATTTAACTCCCATTATGATTATCCTAGCCATCTGAATCTGACCTGAACATGTGAATAGTCAGGAATATGCAAATATCATGTGTTGGCCTATCCACAAGGGGATTGGCTATCTCATTATCCCACAAGGGAATTGACCAGTCTCAATAATCTACAAGGGAATTGGTTAGCCTAGCTAATTAATTGAACAGTTCTAGCCACAGATCTTGGATATTCCCCCACCAGTGAAGAAGAAAAAGACCTTCCATGTTGTTCTTGTTATATGCCATTGAGTCGCTTGTGACTCATACTGACCCTATGTCCAAGAGCCCTAAACTCCGTTCTATCCTGTGCCAACCTTGCCATCTCAAACACACTCATTCCCACCACGTCAATCACAGAATCGATCCATCTCATCGAGGGTCTTCCTTTCCTGCCCCATCCCTCCACTCTACCAAACATGATGTCCCTCTCCAAGGACAAGTCCCTCCTTGCAACATGCCCAAAGTATGTCAGATGAAGCTTCAGAATCCTTGACTCAAAGGAGCATTTCAGCTTCACCTCTCCAGGACAAACCTGTTTGTTCTCCTAGCAGTCCATGGTATATTCAACACTCTTCTCCAGCACCACAGCTCAAAGGCATCAATTCTCTTTCTAT
>NW_006399832.1:4481007-4492521 GCF_000299155.1 Elephantulus edwardii
GCACCTTAGTCTCCAGCCCGACGTCATTGCTCTTCAGCACTCTTGAGAGGTCCCTCACAGCTGACTTTCCCAATGCAATTCATCTCTTGATTTCCTGGTTGCTGTTACCAAAAGTGTTGACTGTGGAACCAAGTAAACTAAAACTGTTAACTATCTCAGTCCCTTCACCATCCATATTGATGCCGCCAATTGACCCAGTGGTGAGAATCTTTGTTTGCTTTTCCTTTTTTTTTTTTTTTAAAAAAAAAGAAACTAAAGAAGCTTTATCAAGGGGTCTCCCGGGCGAGACTCCTTGGTCCGCAGAGAGAGAAACAGGCAGAGGGACAAACCAGGGAAATACCGTGCCCTAAAGTGGATTAGGGCAGGTTTTATAGTGAGGGACTTTAGGAAGGGAAAGGAGGGACATTCCATTGTGGTTTAGCCAGGTAGGTGATCTTCTAGGGAAGGAAGAAAGGGCCACTCCATGGTAGTTGAGGCTGTTCACTCCCTTTGTTGACATGTTGATATTCTTTGAATCTTTTGTTCTCCCTTTGACCTTGGTCCCAGCCTGACATCCCAGCCTCTTTACTGAGAAAAAGGGCATTCTTTCTGGCTACATCCTGCTGAACAGGGGCAAAGATCTGGGGCTCAGAGACTGGACTGGCAAGGCCCAGAGGAGAATATGGATGTCACAACAGCTGGTTCAAGCTGGTCATTTATTTTATCTTGTGAAGTAAGAATTCAAAAAGGCAGCATGCGATTAGTGACAATATGAAGAGCTACTTAGGGCTTGGGATCTGAGTAAGGCAAAAAGTAGTGGGAGACCAATTAATAATATGAAGAGATATTTAGGGCTCGGGATTGGAGTGAGGCGAAGAATATTGGGGGAGTAATTAGTAACAATATGAAGAGTTACTTAGGGCTTGGGATTTGAGTGAGGTGAAGAGTAGTGGGGCCCACCATTTGAGAGGTGTAGGAGGTCTACTCAATGAGAGCACCATGATTGACCTGGGAAAGGTGGTACCAATGGGGGTTACTTATGACCTTAACTACTGTGGGGGTAGTTAAGATGACTGTGTAAAGTCTATCTTAGCGTGGCTGAAGAGGTTTGGGTGTACACATGGCATTTGATGAGGACGGCATCTCCTCATGGGGTAACTAGCTATTTGGTCTAGACTTTCAGGCGAGGGTCTGGGTATGCAGTGGTCTGCATGTTCCCGGAGTAATTGCCAAAAGGAGAGACGAGGAAGATATGATGCTAGAAGAGGGGCTTCAGTGGGTTGGTTATGTTCAGCAGAAATGGTTGTACATCAGTTCGAAGGGACTAGAAAGGATGATGAGAGGGGTGTTGCTCGGATATGGACTAAGGCACTAGGATGTAAGTTGCTGCTTTCCACACTCTGTTTATGGCATAGGTTGCCCAATGGTAACCATCAGAGGTCATACAAATCGTTGTTTTCTTGATGTTGAGCTTCAATCTACACTGAAGGCTGCAGTCCTTGACCTTCTGCAACAAGTGCTTCAGGTCCTTCTCAGTTTCAGGAAGCAGGGTTGTGTCATCCACATAACACAGATTGTTGATGATTCTTCCACCAATCCTGATGCCACATTCCTTCTTGTACAGCCCAGCATCTCAGATGATCTGTTCTTTATACAGATTGAAAAGGTATGGAGACAAAATGCATCCCCGATGGACCTGCTTCCTGATTTTGAACCATGTAGTGTCTCCTTGCTCTGTTCTGACGACTACCTCTTGGTCCAAGTATAGGTTTTGCATTAACACAATCAGATGTTCTGGGATTCCAATTCTTCTCAGAGTCAGCCACAGCTTATTGTGATCCACACAGTCAAAAGCCTTTGCATAGTCAATGAAGCATAGATAGACATTCTTCTGGTATTCTCTGCTTTCTGCCAACACCCATCTAATATTAGCTAGAATATCCCTAGTACCATGACCTTTTCTAAATCCAGCCTGCACATCTGACAGTTGACATATTGTTCCAAACGTGTTGGGATCATTTTCAGCAGACTCTTGGTTGCATGTGATATTAATTATATTGTTTGATAATTTCCGCACTCTGTTGGGTCACCTTTCTTTGGAATTGGAACAAATATCGATCTCTTCAAGTCAGTTGGCCAGCTGACTGCCCTCCAGATTTCTTGGCACAACTTAGTGAACACATCCAGGGCAGTGTCTGTTTGTTGAAATAAATCAGTTGGTATGCTGGCAACTCCTGGAGCCTTGTTTTTTGCCAATTCCATCAAAGCAACTAGAACTTTCTCCTTCATCACCATAGGCTCTTGCTCATATGTTATTTCATTCAATTCTTCTGTGTCAACCAATTACTTCTGATATAGTGACTCTGTGTACTCCTTCCACCTTCATTTAATACTCCCTGGATCATTTAACACTCTACCCAAAGTATCCTTAAGTATTGCCGTGCATAGCTTGAATTTAATTTTCAACTCCTTCAGCTTAAGAAATGCTAAGTGAGTTCGGCCCTTTTGATTTTCTGACTCCAGCTCTCTGCGCATTTCATTATAGTATCATACTTTGTCATTCAAAGCTGCCTTTTGAAATTTTCTGTTCAGCTCTTTGATTTCGTGATTTCTTCCTTTAGCTTTGGCATCTCGGCCCTCTAATGCAATACTCAGAGTCTCATCTAACATCGATCTTGGTCTTTTCTTCTTCTTCAGCCTTTGTAATGATCTTTTGCATTCTTCATGGACAATTTTCTGGAGAAGCTCAATATCAGCAGTGATAACCAGGCTGGGTGCTGATTGTGGGACAGACTACCACTACTCATTTGCAAGTTTAAGCGGAAGTTGAGGAAAATTAAATCAAGTCCACGGAAACCAAAATTTGACCTTAAGTCTGTCCCATTCAAATTTCAAAACCATCTCAGGAATAGGTTTGAGGCCTTGAGCACCAATGAACGTAGACCAAATGAGCTCTGGGAGGATATCAAGAAAATCGTCCATGAAGAATGCAAAATACTTTCCATACCTGGCAAAAAAGAAGCAGCAAACAAATATAGGATGCCCTTCAAGAGATACCAAATGTTCTTACTCCAACTACAACTATGTCAGGAGAAGCCATGGTAACACTAGAGACCTGACATGAGATAGAGCTACCTTGGGAATGCTACATCATTGAAACAGGAGCTAAGAGCCTTTGCCAAAGTTTGTTGAGCAATTACAGACAAAAGGATGCCAATATTGGCAAGACCGAGAACTTTGCAATACCTATCTAAAGGTATGAGGCTCAAGGCTGGGACACCTATGAGCATATTTCAGGAATGATCCTGACTATATTCTGATACTAACCTAGAATATAACCTTTTAACTTCCCTAACATGGTTCTATGTGGTCTTTGAGCTGTCACATTGGATTTTTGAACCTACTAAAGCAGAAAAGTTTGTGTTGAGATGAGTAGAAAGAGGTATGAGAGTTGGGGACATGTCTGACCTCATGGGAACTTGTTTTGTGTTATTGAAACTGTTGATGAGGACAATTCCCCTTTGTGAATTTGTTAAAGATCAATCATGGCTGTCCCCAAGTGGCCCTAGCTCTTTTTACATCAATGAACAAATCATTGAACATACAAAATCCAATCATTTGGTCTCCAGCTTCATGTCTGTCTCCAAGACCATAATTTTCAATTCTCATTCTTTCTTCTTTGTTTCCAGATTTTGCATTCCAGTTACCAATTACTATTAAAGCATTTTGACTGCAAGTTTGGCAAATTTAGCACTGCAAAATTTGATAGAATTCCTCAATATCCTCATCTTTGGCTTTAGCTGTTGGTGTGTATATTTGAACAATGGTTGTATTAACAGGTCCTTTTTGTATGCATAGGAAAGCAGCACACTGTCACTCACAGCACTGTATTTCATGGTAGATCTTGCAACAGTCTTTTTAACTTTTTAACAGTCTTGCAACCCCATTCTTCTTCAACTTTTCATTCATGGTGTAGTAGATCATATGATTCAATATGGTCAATTCCATGCTAGAATGTCTATTTTTATGTGTTCCATTTAATTTTTGACAACTTGTAGTTTTCCTGTAGTCATATGTCATATATTCCACATTCTATTGTTAAAATATGTTTGGAGATATTTTTCTCATTTTTAGTTACTTTGCATCTGGGCTTTTGTACCTCTAATACTATAGCCATCCATACTCCTCTATCCATGTGGCTTTCAAAGGCCTGTTATTTCAGAAGTGGATGGTCAAGTTGTAGTCTTTACAATCACCTGCTATGCCTCTCAGAGTTTTATAGTGAATAAGGATGACAGAAAAAGAGTCAATGCCTATAAGTTGTTGTGTTGAGGAAGAGTACCAAATATCCCATAAACTTCCAAAAGAATGAACAGATCTATCTTGATAAATTCTTCAATTTATCAATAAATTCAGAGTGCTCCTTGGAGGCAAGGATGACTACTCTTCATCTCACATACTTTAAGCATGTTGTTGTTAGGTGATATCAAGTTGAATACAACTCATATCGACCCTATAAACAACAGATCTGAACCTTTTCCTCTTCTGTGCCGTCTTCACAATCTCTGACCACTCAAGCTCATTGCTACAGTCACTGTGAGGTGAACATCATATTTGGAAAGGTGGAGGGAGGGTCAGCAAAGTAGAGGAAGACCCTCCACAATATGGACTAAGACAGTAATTACAGAAATGGGCTCACGTATGTTGGAGATGGTAAGCATAAAAAATAAGAAAGAGTTCAGATCTGTTGTTTATAGGGTCACTATGAGTCATACTTGGCTCAACGGCACATAACAACACCACCACAATCAATGGCATAAAAATCCAAACTATCAAATGGTAACTAAAATGCATTATGAATACTTGGTGACTGAAATGCAAAAATTAGAAATAAAGAAGAAGGGTTGGTAATTGGAAAATATGATCTGGGTGACAGAAATAAGGCTACTGACAATGATAGAATTGTGTCCAACCAATGATTTATTCATAGCAAGTATCTTAAATAAATAAACCATGATTCTATACATAAATCTCATCTTATGGAATACACAGGAATCAAACTGACTACATCTGTGGAAAGTGTCAATGGAGATGCTCAATCTCAGCAGTCAAAACAAGGTCAGCGTTCATTATGGAAAAGGTCAACAACTTGTGGTTGCTAAGTTGTCGAGCCAGAAATTACACATAGGTGACTCTCCAGCCGGTTTTTAGAGGAAGCAAATCACACGTGAGGAGACTGCCCATCTTTCTTTCATGAAGCACCCGGTGAATTCAAATCGTGTGCCTTTGAATCGGCAGTGCAGCTCCTTAACACTAGGCCACCAAAGCTCCTGAGCAAATTCCAGTTAAAAGCTAAGGAAACGAAAACAAATCCTTGAAAACTAAAATGTGATCTTTTGCATTGATACCAACAGAATACACAAACCATCTCAAGAATCAACATCTTCAGCAAGATTTTGCTTGTGTGTGGGATTAGTGATATCGGTCGATCATTTCTACCCTGTCAGATCACCTGTTTTTTGAATGGGAAGAAATACTGATCTTCCAGTCAGTTAGCCAAGTCGGTTATCATCCTCTAGCACAGCCTGGTGAGCACAATCAGGGCTGTTTGTAGAAATATGTCAATTGTCATTCCATTAATTCCTGGGACCTTGTTTTTTGCCAGTTCCTTCAGAGCAGCTTGAATTTCTTCATTATCATTGACTCTTGGTCATATGTTGTTTCATTAAATTCTTCTGTGGCAGCTAGTTATTTTTGTACAGTGACTCTATGTACTTCTCCCATCTTCTTTTGATGCTTCCTGGGTCATTCACTATTCCGCATATAGTGTCCTTAAGTGTTGCAGCTCAAGGCTTGAATTTGCTCTTCAATTCCTTCAGTTTAAGAAATGCTGAGCAAATTTGGCCCTTCGATTTTCTGAATCGAGCTTTTCGTACATTTCATTATCATTCACTTTGATTTTTCTTCTTGTGCTGTCCTTTGAAATCATCCGTTTAGCTCCTTAGCTTTTTGGTTTCTTCCTTTTGTTTTGGCTTCTCAGCACTCTAGTGCAATATTCAGAGTCAGTTCCAACATTCATCTTGGTCTTTTCTTTTTCCCTGTCTTTGTAATGACCTTTCACATTCTTCATGGATAATATTCTTTATATCCTCCCACAGCTCATTTGGCCTTCACTCATTAGTGTCCAAGCCTCCAATCCTGTTCCAGAGATGATTTTTTTTTCATTCAGGTGGGATACACTTAAGGTCAAATTTTGATTCTTGTGGATTTGATTTTACTTAGCGTCAGTTCAAACTGGCATATGAGTGGTTGATGGTGTGTTCCCCCAACAGCACTTGACCTAGTTTTCACAGCTGATACTGAGTTCCTCAGTGATTCTTTCCACAGATGTAGTCAATCTGATTCCTGAGCAGACCATGAGGTCCATACACAGCATTGAAACAGATGAGGGAGAGAACTGTATAAAAGGAACATATAATTAGGTATTATTGACATGACAAGAGTCCAGAATAAGAGCTGTATAGTAAAGTGGACAGATGAAGGGTTGGTGAAAGACAGAAGTCCCTCAACCAGGATTGACATAGTGACTGCTGCAATGGTCTTGAGTACATTGAATGCATTAGTGAGATGAAATGGACTAGCTTTGGCTACACTGAATCATAAATGTATGGTATATGATGCTGGGAATGAAAAATGGAAGAAGAATGGTGTGGCATTCATGTAAAAAAGTTAACTAAAGTGCACGTGATTCAGGCCATGATCTTTGCAATTACTTGCTATGTATCAGAGGACTAAGGATGACAGAAGAACAATTAGTGTCTTTGAGTTGTGGTGCTGGGGAAGAGTCTTAATATACCATGCACTGCCACAAGAACAAATAGACTTGTCTTGGAGAGGGTGAAACAAAGTTTCTCTTTGGAGGCTAAGATTTTGAAGCTCCATCTCACATACTTTGAGCACGTGGCCAGGAGGAACAAGTCCTTGGTGAAGGACATCATACTTGGAAGGGTGGAGGTAAGTGCAGGAATGGAAGACTCCAGATGAGATGGATTGACATGGTAACTGGGACAATAGGGATAGATATGTCAGAGTCAGTGATATTGGCTCAGGATAGGCCAGGCTTCAGAGCTGTTGTACCTAGTGCTGCAATGAGTTGCAGGCAACTCTATGGCACATAACAACAACAATAACATCTGAAATACAATGTTGTGAGTGATAGGATAGAATTCATGCATATACAAGGAAGATTTGCTAATACTAATATTATTCAAATATACACTCCTATATCTAAAACCAAAGGAAGAAATTAAAAATTTTTACCAAATTTTGCAGCCCAAAATTGTCTGAACATGCAATGAACATGTGTTAATGATAATTTGTAACTGGAATGTAAGAGTTGCAAAAGAAAGAAGAGTAGTTGGAAAATATGAGCTTTATGATAGAAATGAAGATGGAAATAGAATGATCAAATTTTGTATCTTAAATGATTTATTCATTACAAATACCTTTTTTAAAAGCTACGAATGGTGACTTTACTGTGGACCTTACCTGATGAGCTACATAGGAATTAAGTTGAGTACATCTGTGGAAAGAATCATTGGAGAAGTTCAATATCCACAGTCAAAACTAGGACAAGGGTAGACTGTGGGTCCGGCCATCAATTACTCATGTACAAGTTCAAATTGAGATTGAGGAAAATGAAAATAAGTCCATAAGAACCAAGTGTGGTCTTGAATCTATTCCATTTGAATTTCAAAATCATCTTAAGAATAGTTTTGAAGAATTGAACGCGAGTGACCGAAGATCAAATGAGTTATGCGATGACATCAAGAATATCATCAATGAAGAAAGCAAAAGGTCATTGTTGCAGATCACAGGTAAAGTGTTTAATAAGTATTAATAATGAGACAAAGCATCAAGAATGTAGAACAGAGGTAAAGCAGGAGGTGAACAGTTCTCAAACAACTGAAGCGAACTGAAGCAGTGGATTCCAACTTTCCTGTCTTATTGAAAATAGCCAGGGAGCAAATCGCAAAGACAATTCAATGCAAACGAAGCTAAGGTCTTTCTACTAGAAACCTTCTGCTTGACTCAGAAGGCAGGGGTTAGCAAATACAATGCAAAGCTCCTGTAAACACTTAAGGATTGCCTTAGTGTCTACCCCTGTAAACATTTAAGGATTGCTTTAGTGCTTTAGGGTGAATTACAGCTTGTATCAGCCTCCTTCATAACCTGAAGTAGTATTCAGCTTATTACAAATATTTAATATGAAATTTAGCTTCCCATCATAAGTCGTTACAAAGACAGAGGAGAAAGAAAAAGTGAAAATAGATGATAGAAGAGACTCTAAAAATTGCACTACAGTGTTGACAAGCCAAAACAAAGGGGAAACATGCCACAGTAAAAGAGTTGGGCAAAATTTTTCAAAGGGCAGCTCAAGAAGACAAAGCAAAGTATAATAATGGAATGTGAAGAAAACTAGAATAGGAGAATAAGAAGAGAAGAACTCACTTTGCATTTCTCAAGCTGAAAGAACTGAAAAACAAATTTAAGCCTCAAATAAAAGTATTGAAAGATGCTATGGGCAATATATTGAATGACCCAGAAAGCATCAAAAGAATATGGAGGGAATACCCAGAATCATTATATCAAATCGAATTGACTGACAATGAAAAATTTCAGGAAGTACCATGTGAGTAGGAACCAATGGTAATGAAGGAGGAAGTGAATACTGCACTGAAAGCATTGGCAGAACATAAGGACACAGGAATCAATGGGATACCAATTGACTTGTTTCAATTATCAGATGCTGCCCTGGATGCACTCACCAGTTTATGCCAAGAAATTTGGAGGACAACTATCTAGACCCTGATTTGAAATGGTCCATATTTCTTCCAATTCTCAAGAAAGGTGATCCAACAGAATGTGGAAACTATCGAACAATATTATTAATATCACATGAAAACTAAATACAGCTGAAGATCATTCAGAAACGGCTGGAATAGTACATAGATGGAGAACTTGCAGAAGTTCAAGCAGGATTTAGAAGAGACTGTGGCACCAGGAATATCATTGCTAATGCCAGATAGAACCTGGCTGAAAGTAAAGAATACCAGAAGAATGTCTATTTATGCTGTATTGGCTATGTAAAGGAATTTGATGGTGTGGCTTATAAAAAGTTCTGGCAAACATTGAGAAGAATAGAAATCCCAGAGCACCTAATTGTGCTCATGTGAAACCTAAACCTAAACCAAGAGGTTGTCATGAGAACTGAGCAAGGAACACGACATGGTTTAAAATTAAGAATGCACTCATCAGTGTTGTATTCTCTCTTCATACCTGTTCAATTTGTATGCTAAGCAAATTGTCCAAGAAGCTGGATGGACTATGTGAAGAAGAATATGGCATCAAGATTGGACAAAGATTTATCTGTAACCCATGTTATGACTGACACAACCTCACCTGCAAAAAGCGAGGATTTGAAACTAGTGTTAGCCTTCAGTAAGGATTGCATCTCAGTGTTAAGAAAACAAAGATTCTTACCACTGGACCGATCGGCAACATCATGAAAGATGTAGAAAAGATTGAAACTGTCAACAACTTCATCTTACTTGAATCTACAGTCAACATTCTTGGTACCAGCAGTCCAGAAATCAGGAGACATATTGCACTGGTAAAGTGTGCAGTCAGGGACCTCTCCAAATTATGGGGAACAATGATGTCAGTTTGAGGACTAAAGTACATCTGATTCAGGCCATGATCTTTTTTATTACTTGCTATACACCTGAGAACTGGACAATGAATAAGAGGGCAGAAGAATTGATGTCTTTGAGCTATGGTGTTGGAGAAGAGTACCGACTAGTCCACAGACTGTCAAAGAACAAACAAATGTATCTTGAAGAAAGTGTACCCAGAGTGCTCCTTGAAGGAAGAAGTGATGAGTCTTCATCTTACATACTTTGGACATGTTACTAAGATAGGCTATTCCTTGGAGAGAGACATCATGCTTGGAAAGGCAGAGGGGACGGTGAAGGAGAGGAAAATCCTCAGCTGCTTGGATTGACACAATGACAGTTACAACGGGCTTTATTGTGTCAGGAAGAATGAGGCTGGCACAGCATGGGACAGGATTCAGATCTGTTGTTCATAGGGTTGTTATGGGTTGTACTCAACAGAACCTAACAAAAACAATACCATTGTTTTGTAATTGGATTTTTTGTAACAGTGACAAGAAGCTGTGCTGCAATCCTGAAGACATGCAGTTCAAATCCACCAGCTACTCCACGGAGAAGGAAGGGCGATCTTCTCCCATACAATAAACTGCCTCTGAAAACCTGCTGGAGGGTCAGCTATGAGTCAGTTCAGACTCAGTGGTACTCAACAATAACAATAACAACAATAACAATAAATAGAGCAATCCTTTTTATGAAAGTACACATAAAATATATCTAATCTTTTTTAATAGTTTCATAATTTTTCATTGTGTAAGTACGTAATTATTTTTTTACTTCTTTCATTTATGTTTTCTAATAACCCATACATATGACAATATGGCATAATTATTAATCTGAGGAGCTTTTGTAACATAAACCAGAGTGAACTGATAATCCCAAATCTCATCTCTCTCAAAGAACTAATGCACTGGCCAGTTCAAGGCAGAAAGATGGGCAATCTCTTCAATCTACAGTATTAAAAACTAATTTTAAACAAAATTAAATATTTTAAAATTAAATTTAAGAATTAATTTTTTAGAAAAAATAATTAGTACTTCATTCTTGATAAACAAGTCAGTACAGTCTATTAATGACAATATTCCATTGAATGAATAAACAGTAACAAAAAACTCAAACTCACTGCTTTTGAATTCATTTTGGTCCATGGTTACCTTGCACTGAGCTTCTGAGGAAACTGTCAATCTTTCTTTCTTAGAGCAACTGATGGATTCTAACTTGCAAACTTTGGATTAGCAGCCCAATATTTAACCTACTTCTGAACCATGGTTCATTAACATTGTTGTTATTAAGCACCATTGAGTCAGAACCAAAGCATTGCTGACCCATCTCTGGTTTCCAGAAGCTTTAAATTGTATAAGAGATTACCCATCTTTTTGTCACTCAAGGAGAAATTGGTGAATTAAAGCAAAGTGACTTTGGATTAGCAGCATAACTTCTTATCAGACTTCTTATCATAACTTATCAGCCACCAGATTTCCCTAGACTCCTTAATAGTAACACACATAACAGTGTTTACTATAGGTTGTAAATCGACTTTCTGCATATCAATCTTTCCATCTATGGGCACACAAGATTTTAGAAATATATTCACAAAGATCTTAGTAGTTATTATCTCTGAAATGTCAGATTTTTAGTACCCTGGGCCTCCACAAGAAAAAAAAAGACTGATAATTCAATTACAAAATGGGCAAAAGACATGGAAAGAATTTTCACAGTTGGAAAACTATCTGCAGAAAATTCAAGCAAGATTCACACCTCATTCTGTACACAAAAAGCAACTCAGGGTGGATCATGGAACTAG
>NW_006399832.1:4492845-4506344 GCF_000299155.1 Elephantulus edwardii
CCAAAGAAGACATTCAGATGGCCAACAAGCACATGAAGAAATGTTCAAAATCCCTAGCTCTAAGAGAGATGCAAATCAAAACAAGTATGAGATATCATCTCACCTCAGTCAGGATAGCAAAATTTAACAGAACAGCAAACAACAAATGCTGGTGAGGTTGTGTATAAACTGGAACCCTTATTCACTGTTGGTGGGAGTGTAAAATGGTGCAATCACTGTGGAAGGCAGTATGGCACTTTCTCAAAAAGTTGCAAATAGAAATACCATTTGACCCAGAAATTCCACTGCTTGGAATATACTCCAAAGAAACCATAACTGCCACCCAAGCAGAAATATGCACAATCATGTTTATCGCGGCTTTGTTAACAATAGCAAAGAGTTGTAAACAACCTAAGTGTCCAACAACAAATGAATGACTAGAGATGCTGTGGTATATTCACACAATGGAATACTACGGTGCATTGAAAAACAAGAAACTCAAGAAATATTATTCAAAATGGATGACCCTGGAGGACATTATGCTGAGTCATCTCAGGCACAAAATGACAAATACTGCATAATGCCACTGTTGTAAAATGGAACTGACATAGGGGTTTGGGGGGAGACTGAGAAAGATGGGATGAATGATATATACTGCATTGAAACAGATGAGGGAGAGAACTATTTAAAAGGTATATATGACTAGGTATTATTGTCATGACATGAGTCCAGAATGAAGGCTATATAGTGGAGTAGACTTGGGGGGAAGAATTTTATAAGAATGAAAGAATTTTCCTCTTACTTTTTAAAGAGAAGCTCGAACTGGAGGGGAGGGATGGGCAGAGAGGAAAGTGCAGCAATGAATGAATGGAAATCCGAAATCTCTGTAAACTTTTATTAAAATTAATAATAATAAAGAACTAAAAAAAACCAACAATTTTCACAGAGGAAGATATTCGAATGGCAAACAGACACAGGAAGAAATGCTGCAAATCACTGGCAATAAGAGAGATACAAATCAAAACCACAGTGAGTTACTATCTCACTCCAGTAACAGTGGCAAAGTTTAACACGGCAGCAAGTAATAAACATTGGAGAAAATGTGGTGAGAAAGGAACTTTTATACATTGTTGGTGGGATTGTAAAATGGTTCAACCATTCTGGAAGACAGATTGGGGCTTCCTCAAAAAAGCTGAGCATAGACATTTCATATGACTCAGCTATTCCACTGCTTGGAATATACCGTGAGAAAACAAGAAGTGAGGCACAAACTGAGATCTGTACACCAACATTCATAGCAGCATTATTCACCATCGCAACATAGAAGCAGCCCAAATGTCCAACCACAAATTAATGGATTGAGAAATTATGGTACATTCACACAATAGAATACTATGCAGCATGCAGGAGCAATGATTTTATAAATTATTACCTTGCTTGGGAGGGACTGGAGAGCATTATGGTGAGTGAACTAACTCAGTTACACAAGGATAAATATTGTGTGTATAAAACCATTATTGTAGGATGAATATAAGGATCTAAGAGGGGTGGGAGAGGTTGGAAGTAGAAAGGTAAGGATATGCAGGGGAAGGGGGAACTAATCATGAGGCTGTACAATTTGATGGTTGGGGGTGAGGGAAATTGAAAGATTTTGTTCTCAAAAATATTTTATTTGAATTTTGTAAATACAATAGGAGAAAATTTTTAAAAAATTTTTTTCCTAACTTGTGGTGACGTTTTCCTGAGTATTCTAAGATCATATTACCTTCATATTAAGGAAAAATTTTAATGATTTTTTTTTCATGTATGCTAACTTAAAAGCTCCAGGATTTAACTATCTACCAGAGCATCAAGTAGATCATGAGAAGCCTTCTCTTTGGTGGCTGCTGAATGTTCACTGCCAGCTACATGAAGAAAAGGACAATCTGAAAGCAACAGACATTATGTGTTAGACATTACGTGTACAATGACTAACATTCTGCAACAAGACAAGCATCACAAAGTGAACTGGGGCAAGGGGAGGGAGGAAAAGATGCATGAATGAATGAATAAATGAATGAATGCATGAACCCTCTTTGTAAATTTGGCCAGGTTCAAATTGTCTTCTTCTAGCACTGGTCTGTGCGTTGCTGTAGAGGTAACTCATGGTTGCTGTGATGCTGAACACTGTGACAGTGATGTGCCAATCGTGGTAATGGGCACCCATGGTGGACAGTGTTGGCTGGAGCTTCCCGACTAAATCAAGCCTGGAAGCAGGAATGGCATCCACTTCCGAAATGGCTTGCCTCCGGAAACTCTATGTACGAACAGTGCTCAGCCTGTTCGTTCATAGGGTCGCTATGAGTCTTCTACAACTCGACGGCATCAAACAACAACAAAAAACAAACAAACTTATTCAGCCACAGGCTGTTCACATCCACAGCGACTCCATGGGGCGGGGGGAGAGGGGGATGGAATCATCTATCTCCTCCTGTGCCATTTACAGCCTTGGAAAACCCACTAGAGGATCAGCTATGAGTCCGCTCTGATTCATTGGTGGTAAGAGTTCAGTTGGGAGACAAAGTAGGCACTTGTTTAGACTTTTCTCCCATTGAGAGAGTCTCCATTTTGCCTTTCCAAACACCCTGAGAATAGAGCTTTTATAATAATCTAGTGCATTTCCACAGTACTCTAGTGGACATGTGGTAAGACAATAAATGCTTGCTTTTTCTTCTCTAAATAAAATAACAAGAGTGAAAGCATCCAGCACAATGCCTGCCACAACTCAAAATTAATAAAGGGACTATTTAATGACTGGTTGACATTAAAAGGTCAAAATATGAACACATATCCTATGCTATTAGGAATCTGCTGTGGAGGAAGGAAGCACGACAGCCCTCCTACCTGTGACGAGAATACCTAGACATACAGTTAAGCAAATCCTTAAAAGTCAGTCTAGATGCTTTAGAGTACTTCAATTTTCATAGAAAAATATTTTTGTCTATTTTACATTAGAAAGACATCTTTGAACATCATAAGCAATGTGCTCACCAATACAGCATTTCTTGAGTTTTACATATCCATTCTCCTCTCCATCTATACTATTTGATTCCTGATGCTTCCAGTAACTTATCAACAAGCCCTGCAGAGCAAACATATGTGGTAAAATTTTAAGGGCATTTCAATCTAAATTCATAAGTTCGTCCACCTATCCTAGAACTTAGTAAAATTTGACCAGGAATTAGAGTAAAGTAGTCTACATTGATCCAGGAGGTATCAAAATAAGATGGAAGGAATATACTGAGTCATTGTACCGAAAGGAATTGGCAGATACAGAAGAATTTAATGAAATAGCATTTGAGCAAGAGCCAGTGGTGATGAAGGCAGAAGTTGAAGCTGCTTTGAAGGAAATAGCAAAAAATAAGGCCCCAGGAATAGATGGTATACCAATTGACATATTTCAGCTAACAGATGCTGCCGTGGATGTGCTCACCAAGTTGTGCCAAGAAATCTGGAGAACAACCACTTGGCCAACTGACTGGAAGAGGTCGATATTTGTTCCCATCCCCCAAAAGGGCGACCCAACTGAGTGTGGAAACTACAGAACAATATCATTGATTTCACATGCAAGCAAGATTCTACTGAAGATTATCCAAAAACGACTGGAACAGTACATCAGCAGAGAACTACCAGAAGTCCAGGCTAGGTTTAGAAGGGGTCGTGGTACTAGGGATATTGTAGCTGATGTTAGATGGATCTTAGCTGAAAGCAGAGAATACCAGAAGAATGTCTATCTGTGTTTCATTGATTATGCAAAGGCATTTGACTGCGTGGATCATAACAAACTGAGGCTGACTCTGAGAAGAATGGGAATCCCAGAATATTTAATCGTGCTAATGCGAAACCTATACTTGGACCAAGAGGCAGTCGTCAGAACAGAGCAGGACAGCACTCCATGGTTCAAAATTGGAAAGGGTGTGCATCAGGGATGTGTCCTGTCTCCATACCTTTTCAACATGTATGCAGAGCAGATTATCCGAGAGGCGGGGCTCTATGAGGGGAGGCGTGGCGTTAGGATTGGTGGACGATCTGTCAACAATCTGCGTTATGCAGATGACACAGCCTTGCTCGCTGAAACTGAGGAGGACCTCATGCACTTACTGCAGAGGTCAAGGACTGCAGCCTTCAATATGGACTGAGGCTCAATGTCAAGAAGACAAAAATTCTCACCACTGGATCAATCGGTAGCATCAGGATGGATGGCGAAGAGATTGAGATTGTTCACAGCTTCAGTTTGCTCGGCTCCACGGTCAACACTCTTGGCACCAGTAGCCAGGAAATCAAAAAACGTATTGCGATGGGAAAGTCTGTGGTTAGGGACCTCTCCAAAATACTCAAGAGCAACAGTGTCTCTCTGGAGAGTAAGGTGCGCCTGATACAGGCCATGGTTTTTGCAATCACTTGTTATGCATCAGAGAGTTGGACAATGACTAGGGAGGATAGAAGGAGAATTGAAGCCTTTGAGCTATTGGTGCTGGAGAAGAGTATTGAATGTACCATTGACTGCCACGAAAACAAACAGATTCATGGTGTTGTTGTTGTTATGTGCCGTCGAGTCGCCTGCTACTCATAGCGACCCTATGTACAACAGCCCTAAACTCCGCTCTGTCCTGTGCCAATCGCACTGTCTCTGGCACTCCCATCCCAATTATCCCAATCACTGAATCAATCCACCTCATAGAGGGCCTTCCTCTTCTGCGCCGTCCCTCCACCCTCCCAAGCATGATGTCCCTTACTAGGGACCGGTCTCTCCTCATAACATGTCCAAAGTATGGTAGAGAAGATTAAACCAGGCTGCTCCTTGGAGGCAAGGATTCTGGGGCTTCGTCTGACATACTTTGGACATGTTGTAAGGAGAGACAGGTCTTTAGAGAGGGACATCATGCTGGGTAGAGTGGAGGGATAGCGCAGGAGGTGAATTGATTCAGTGACTGGGGTACTCGGGATGGGTGTGTCAGAGGCAATGAGATTGGCACAGGATAGAGCACAATTTAGGGCTGTTGTACATGGGGTCGCTATGAGTCACAAACGACTCGACGGCACATAACAACAACAACAACAACAACAGTCTATATTGAGAGGCCAGGATTAAAATGCATGTCACTAAAGGAAAGCAAAAATACTTATTTAAATTCATTCTAAAATGTTCTCTTTCCAGGTGCTCTCTTCTCATCTCAACTCATTTTATTCATAACCAACCATATGAAAATGACTCATAAGTTTATATCTAAAGCAGGGGCCTTAGTCTCTTCAGTTATTCAATGGGAGACTTGACTTTTCTTCTCTGGCTTCATGTTCTTCCAATCCCACCCACCCAACACCCCCAACCTGGTTTCCTTCTATGGTTCCCAGACTCAGAGGACCATTCATCCAGTAAAATAGGCCTGGAAACCATAATATCTTTTCCCCTTATTTCCCTATTCAATCAATTTCCAATTCTGTCAAAATTATGCCTGTTCCTCCATATTATCTAGTTGGTTTTAACTATCTTCTGAACAACCTAACCCCAATCATGCCTATTTATCATACTGGAGCCAAAGAGATCTTTTCAAATATGTATCATATCCCTTGACCCACTCATAAAGATTTACTCACACTGTTTTCTTGACTTCACTCTCTCTTCTTCTAGACAACTCCAGCTCTTTCAGGTTTCTGCTCAAATATCAGTTTCTCAAGGAAGTTCCCCTTGACTTTATTGACCAGATCATGTTACTTATCTCCCAGCACCTTGTACCTCTTCTTCACAGTGCTCACCAAATTGCAAGATAACATTTATTTGTGCTTTTTTATTTTATTTTCTTTTTATTTGTGCTTTTGAATTGTCTCTCTTTTACTCTTTACTGTAATCAAGCATCTAGCATCATATACATAATTGTTACTCAAGTAGCATTTATTGGATAAATAAAAACACAAACTGAAAGAATTTGTTCAAATTTGTGTTTGAATTTTGTAAATAAACTAGTAGAAAAATTTAAAAAAAAAACAACAAGCAAACATGCACTGAACTATAAACGTTGGCGAGTGAAGTGAACCTGGTTGTTGAGAAGAGCCTGAGCCTGAGAAGATGTTGCAATCTCGATCCTCAGACACAATTCATTTCATTAGGCAGTATCTGAAAGAGAACATTTTACTTCAGGCATTTGAGCCACCTTTCAAGAGGAAACTATAGTGTCTTTAAATACTGTGGACAGTTTTGAGAGTTTTATGGTTGATAATAATAGTGGCCACCAGGATACTGTTTTTTTCACATGCTACAACAGTCCCTGAAATTGCCAGACAAAACCTTGATTGACCTTATGAACAGGTTGTTCTCAAGTTGATCAAGCTCTGTGAATTGGGTGCCGCCAGGTCACTTGTGAGGCAGACTGATCCTATGATCAGAATCACGATCCTATGTTAAAGCAAATAGTCAGAGTGATATATTCATCTGGAGAACCTCTTATTTCAATACTCATGAGGCATATCCAGATGTAAGCAGAAAAGAGAAGAACACCAATTGCTCAGCTCTTAGCTGGGGAAGTGAATGTGGTCTCGCCATCTCATCTCATGGCATTGCTGGGACAGGTACTGAAACGGCAGCAACACCAGGGATTGCGCCTTCCTGGTATGACCATAGATTTGTTCCAAGGCAAAGCAGCTGTCAAAAAAGTTGGAAATAGAAATACCATTTGACCCAGCAATTCCACTACTGGGAATACAACCTACAGAAATCAGAATTTCCAAATGTATGCACACTAATGTTTATTGCTGCATTATTCACAATAGCAAAGAGATGGAAGCAGTCTAAGTGCTCAGCAACAAATGAATGGATAGAGAAGCTAAGGTATATTCACACAATGGAACATTATGCAGCACTGAAAAACAAGGAAATCATAACATTATATAAAATAGGTAACCCTGGAGGACATTATGCTGAGTGAAATATCTTAGTCACAAAAGGACAAATACTGCATAAAGCTACTGTTATAAAACAGGACTGACATAGGGATTGGGGAGAAAAGATGGATAAAGAACGAACACTGCATTGGAATAGATGACAGAAAGAACGGTTTAAAAGGAGTATATGATTAGGTATTATTTGTATGACAACAGTCCAGAATAAGAGGTGCATAAGAAAGTGGACTGGGGGTGGAGGAAGCTATGCAACAATGAAAGAATTTTTAAAAGAACAAAGTGAACTGGGGGGGGGGTGGATAGGGAGAAAAAATGTACAACAATGAATGAATGGAAATCCAAAACAAACAACAAAAAAAAGAAGAAGAAAAGTTTCTGGGCAAATGAGCAAACATAGTAGGTATGCTCAGAAATCAAATGAGGAGTGTGCTCGATTTTCTCCTGATGGTCGATATCTGGTCACTAGGTCTGTTGACTCTACATCAAAGTGTGGAAAGTTACAACTGGAAAATTAGAAAAGACCTTAAATACCAAGTCCAGGTCAACTGTATCTTCAACGCTAGTCAATGCTGCTATCTTCTGCATGTGGTTTAGCAGAGATACAGAAAGACAACACTGGGGCCCAAGATAGAAAAATCAAGGTGTGGAAAGATTCAGAGTGGACAGCGTTTTGAGGAGATTTGAAAGGGCATCCAGTAAAGATGTCACCCATTTAAGCTTTTCTAAGGACAGCAATCAGATCCTTTGTGCCCCTTTCTACCAGCAAACTAGAATTTATGACTTAAACTCTGGGAAAACCCTGAAGGAATTTCACAGTCATTCCTCCTCTGCTAAGGAAGCAAAATTTACACAAGACAGACTTTATAGTATGAGTGAATCCTGGGATAATACTGTAAAGAGTTGAAACATGAAGATCACAAAAGGTTCAGGGGGACAAGAGCAAGATGCTGATTCCTGGCAGTAGTTTGGACTTATTTTGCCATGAAACACAGCAGTTGCACCCTGTTTTGCAAAAACCTTTAACATTTGGGAAAGATTCTGAGGACAAGAAAATGAAAGCCTTTATAGGGAAGCTGCTAAAAAGGCAAACAATTAAACAGACCAAACTAGAAATTTAAAAAGCCTTTGCAGAAGATGCAATTATGTTTAGATATGGCAGTATTTATGATGTTATGCAAGAAGAAAGTAATCCCAAGTTGCCATTGAGGAAAACACCGAAAGGCCAAGTACATTTACATCTTAATGAAAGCAGCTGAGGTCAGGATAAAGGAGCAAGAAGAAAGAGAGGAGAAGAAAATGTAGAGTGAAAAAAGAAATGGAGAAGGGAGAATCTGATGATAAAGAGGCATGTGGTATCTTCATATAAGAGAAAAACCAGGAGAGAGCTGAAGAGGAAGAAAGAGAAAAGAGAGCTGCGGCACTTGAAGCGTGTTTAGATGTAACTAAGCAAAAAGACCTCAAGGATGGCGAACAGACACATGAAGAAATGCTCAAAATCATCCGCAGTAAGAGAGATGCAAATCAAAACCACAATGAGATAACCATCTCACCCCTGTAGCAGTGGCAAAATTTAGCAAGGCAGCAAGGAATAAATGTGGGAGAGGCTGTGGTGAGACAGGAACTTTTATACATTGTTGGTGGGATTGTAAAATGGCGCAACCACTCTGGAAGGCAGTTTGTCATTTTCTCAGAAATTTGAACATAGAAATTAATTATGAATCAGTTATTTACTGGTTGGTATATACTCTGAGAACATGAGAATTGAGGCATAAACGGAGATTTGTACGCCAATGTTCATAGCAGCATTATTCACCATTGTAAGAACATTAAAACAGCCCAAATGAATATAAGTATTACACAATAGAATGAATTGAGAAATTATGTAACAGTCACATGACAGAATACTATACAGCATACAGGAACAGTTTTTTTCTTTTCTTTTGTTTTATTTTATTTTATTTTATACTGGTTTACATGCAAAGTTCATATATATTGTTTTTCACACCAGAACTTTCCCCTCTCCTTTATCAGTCCCTCCCTCCCCCCAACAAATTATGCAACGCTATATTTAAGGTTCCCCCTCCTTGGGTCCTTGTACATGCTCTACATTGATGGTCCTATATAGTATTTGTCTTTATGAGACTGAGTTAAGGAGCAATGATTTTGTAAATCACTTACCTAACCTGGAAAGAACTGGAGAACATTATGTCAAGTGAACTAAATCAGTCCCATATGGACAAATATTGTATAAGACCATTGTTGTAGAATGTGTATAAGGATCCAAGGGGAGGTAGGTGGGAACAGAGGAGTGAGGATGGGTGAAGGAAAGAAGGGGTGTTAATCTAATCATAGGGTTGCACAACTTAATGGGTGGAGGGAGGGGTGGGTAAAGGAAATGGAAAAGATCCGAGATGAAAAACAATGTACACAAACTGTAAGTAAACCAGTATAAAATAAAAATTTATTTATCAGTGGATTTTATAGGCACTTATTAAATCAAACAGTTGAGGAGGAGGAATTATTCCAAAGCAACTTTTGAGAAACCAGGTCTGGGATAAAGGAAGAGAAGTCAAAAGGTTATTCTGATGAAGTGACTTCAGGACCACATGACAAAGGCAGTCTCCAAACTGCTGTAAAGACAGAAGAAAACTCAGATGTAGGCACTGACTTTGATGCTAATAATAGTGAGGATGAAGAAAACAAAGTGAGCCTTACAAGGAGGAAAAGCACACACTCCTCTGAGAATGAGGCTGAGCATCACAGGAATCAAACCCACTCACAATCATCTAATGAAGAAAGAGGACACAGAGCCAGACAATCACGCTAAAAGTTCCGAGTCAAGAGGATATGAGAAATGGGAAGATCACCATCCTCAAAGACAGTCTCAGAAACAGGAGAAGTATTACACTGACTGTGATCATTGAAAAGAAAGGGATTTCCTTAAACACAGAGAGGTCAGTCATAGAGACTCCCACTGGAAGAAGCAGGAACATGAAGATGAATCAAGGGGAAAGGACCAAAGTGAAAGAAGAATGGAAAAGGGAGAAATATATCCCAAAGGAACAAGAGAGCGATAGACAGCTAAATGATCACAATTGTACTTGACACAGTGAGAAAAAAAAGGAAGAGGAAATGAAAGGAAGAAAAGAAAGATATGAAAACAGTGATAAATACAGAGTGGGGAAAACAAATTTTCAGTCTTCAGAAAGAAATCAAGACCAGAAGGAAAGTAGTCTGAGTCTCAGAAGAAAGGACGGGTTGCTTAATCAGGAAAAAGCCAACCAAATTAAGGAGAACCAAGACTCTCCAGTTCTGAAACTTCACTTGGAGTAAAATCACAAAGGAAAAGCAAAGGAAGGGCAGAGAACAGCAGAGAGTGTGACCAAAATGTTTGCAAAGCGAAACAATGAAGAAACTGTAATGTCAGCTAGAGACAGGTAGTTGGCCGGGCAGATGGCACTGGTTAATGCAAAGATCTACATGGAAAAAGAAGGTGACTGCTGCTGCTCCAACAGAAAGATCTGGAGAAGGATGGAAATGTAGTATTCCTTCCACTGGCTCCGTGAAAGCAAAGAGGAAATGGTAACAGTGGCTTCAGAGGGCGTTTGTAAATGTAAACACTCACTTTCTACTTAGGCTTAAATATAAAATCCGTTTACCTTAAATATTTGACTGAACTTGTATTAAAATGTATGTAATATTTACCTATCAATATGCTACCTTCTTGTTTGTATCCAAGCAGCTGTCACAGTGTACTAAGTCCCTGTAGGTGCTTACTGAAGAAAATTTATTCTACTGCCACCATTGATAATGTTGATTTTGTTTTAGGAGTTGCTCTGTCCATAAATACTGAACTTCAAATTAAAATACAGAGATGTAAACAACAAAAAAGAATGTTCAAATACCTTTAAATCCCTGTGGGGATGGACATCACAGTCAACAGTGCGCTTTTATTTACTAAAAACCCAGCCCACTTTTTTTTTTTTTTAATTTTTTTTCCCCAGCCCACTTTTGATGTGCAATAGCTAAAACACCACAGTCATCATGAACATGCAGGGGCAGATTGTCAGAAGCTTTAGCCCTGGTAAAGGAGAAGGTGATGACTGGATCTGCCGTATGTTCTACCTCCTTCCCACCCCTGTGGCAAGTGGATCCACTTTGTATGCGAGGACTTTGTGCTCTACTGTATCAGCACAGTCACTAGCCAGAAAGAGCTCTGATGGTTCATGAGAAGGATGTGATTGGTAGTGCCTGCCACCCTCATCAGAAGCTAATTGCTACCTACAGAGAATATGGGCTCCAAAGCTCTGAAATCCCTAAGTCAAATTTTCTTCTTAAACTACCTTGAGAGTATGTCCATGTGTGTAGTTTTGTTGTTTGGGTGTTTTTTGGGTTTTTTTATGGCCAACTTTTCCCGGGGGAAAAAAATTGTCTGAGTTAACCATACAGAATCATTTCATGAAAATGCACATTTATGTAGCTGTTACTCTTTTTTTGGGGTTCTTTTTAAAACATTAGTCTATTTCTAAATGGGGCAATCATAAATATTTGCAACAATATTTTACATGGAGAGGAAAATACTGGCATTTCTAGGAAAAAAGTAAACTCATATGATTATTGGAAATGCTGATGAAATTATACCTCTCCCAGTAGAACTTGTAAATAAGGAACTATCTCACACTGAGTAGCTATTTCCTGTTTGATCTTTCTTTAAAAGGTTAATAAACTTTGCTGTTGTTATGTGCCATGGAGTCACCTCAATTTAAAGTGACTCAGCTCTGAACCCTGCCCTATCTTGAGCCAATCTCTGTTTCAAACACACCTACCTACATTACCCTAGTTACTGTGTCACTTCATCTCATCCAGAGTCTTTCTCTCACGCTATCCCTCCACCCTTCTGAGTATGATGGCCTTCTCCATGGACTTGCCCCTCCTAACAGCATGCTCAAAGTATGTGAGATGGAGTTTTAAAATCTTTGCCTCCAGGGAGCTCTGGTGGCCTAGTGGCAAGACACTGCCCTGCAATACCAGAAGTACTTGGTTCAAATTCACCAGATGCTCTGCTAGAGAAGGAGGGGGCAATCTCCTCCTGTACCAGTCAGATCTGATTTGATGGTACAAATAAAAAGAATACAATAAAAATTTTAAAAAAATTTTAAAAAAGGGGGAGGTGGGAAATCCTTGCCTCCAAGGAGCAACTTGATTTCACCCTCTCCAGGGCAGACTTGTTTATTCTCTTAGCAGTTCATGACATGTTCAGTATTCTTCTCCAGCACCACAACTCCAATGCATCAATTCTTCTTCTATCATCCTTAGTCATGGTCCAATTCTCTGATGCATAGCAAGTAATTACAAAGACCCTGGCTTGAATCTAGCACACCTTGGTCTCTAGACTGATACTCCTGCTCATCAGTATTCTGGAGAGCAGATTTTTCTAATGCAATACACTTATAAAAAAATATAAAAGTTTTTATTTGTTACCACTGAGTAATCTATGACTTATGTGCAAATGAAGCAGGGGAGCATTGCATGATTTGGAATTGGGAAGAGAGTGTGTCAGGGATGTATTCTGTCACTATATCTGTTCAATCTATATGCTGAGCAAATTATCTGAGAAGCTGGACTCTCTGAAGAGGAATGTGGCATCAGGATTGGAGGGAGACTCATCAATAAACTGCATTATGTGCATGACACAATTTTACTTGCTGAAAGTGAGGAGGACTTGAAGCACTTGTTTCAGAAGATCAAGGAATGTAGCCTTCTGTATGGATTGCATCTCAATATCAAGAAAACAAAGATTCTTACAACTTGACCAGTAGGCAGTGTCATGATGAATGGAGAGGAGACTGAAACTGTCAATAGCTTCATCTTGCTTGGATCCGCAAATAACACCTTTCGTACGAGCAGTCAGGAAATAAGGAGACATGTTGAACTGGGAAAATCTGCATTTAGGGACCTTCCCAAATTATTTAGGAGTAGTGATGTCAGTTTGAGGACTAAGATGCATCTGATTCAGGCCATGGTCTTTCTGATTACTAGTTATGCATCTGAGACCTGGACAATGAATAAGGGTGACAGAAAAAGAATTGATGTCTTTGAGCTGTGGTGTTGGAGAAGAATACTGAACACCCAATGGACGACCAAAAGACAGAACAGAAATGTCTTGGAGATGGTGCAACCTGAGTGTTCTTTGGAGGCCAGAATAATGAGGCTTCACCTCACATTGTTTGGACATGTTGCAAGGAGATGCTCCTCCTTGGAGAAGGACATGATGTTGGGAAGGGCGGAGGGTCGGTGAAGGAGAGGATGACCCTCAACCAGGTGGATTGAGAGGGTGACTGCTGCAATGGGCTCTTGTGTGTCAGGAAGTGTGAGGATGGCACAAGACAGGACTGGGTTCAGATCTTTTATTCATAGAGTTTTATGAGTCATACTCGACTCAACGGCACCTAACAACAACAACAAAAACAACATGCCTACCAGGCCATTGTCTGTTCCTATGCTATCTTCAAGATACTAAAGAGCTGAACAGAAGATTCCAAAAGGCTGCTCAGAATGACAAAGCAAAATACTACAATGAAATGTGC
>NW_006399832.1:4507945-4520800 GCF_000299155.1 Elephantulus edwardii
GCAGGATAGAGCAGGGTTTAGGGCTGTTGTGCATAGGGTCGCTATGAGTCGGAAACGACTCGACGGCACATAACAACAACAACAACAACAACATGCTATCTTCACAATGTTTGACATATTTTACAGCATTGTTGCAGCCATTAATCAACATGGCAAGTTGTCTCATAGATAAGGTTTCCCTCGTTTTTCTAGACCCTTGACTACCAAACATGATATACTTTCCTGGCAAAACTATAGAAGAATAAAATATTTTCTTAAATGAAGGAACACATGGGGCAGAAAATGTATAAGTAAATACATAAACAAGTTCTTGCATATGCACACGTTTTATGACTTTCCAAAGGACCAGTGTCTACAGTCTGCTACTCTACATATTTATGAAAAGCAGGAGCAACACACTGTAATTTGTACTTCCTAGATGCTAGCTAATATTGAAGTGTTTGCTTTTTGGCTGTTTCTGCTTCCCGTGCACTCTTCGCTTTAACTTTACTATGACTACACAAAACATATTTAAGACAAAGTTTCAAGAATGTTCACTGTGTGGAAGCAGCCTTACTTCTCAAATTGGGAAAGATACTTTAGAGGATGAAGCATATCATAGGTCTTCCCTCTAAAGAATACCCAGCTGTCTAGTCTTAAGTTTCAGGTAAGAAATATATACTGGAAAAATAATCATTTCCAATTATAGGCTAGAGAATTTAGGATTTCAAGTTTTGCTTCTTCAGTGTGAGCGAGACACTTAAATGGATAGAAGCTGAAGCTGAGTGTGAGTTCACTTAAGGACACGTCCTAATAAGGAAAGGCTGTGGGGGTTGTGATTGTTTTATAAAACAGTGTGGAGAGAATGGTTTAGCATTAGTTTGCACATGACAGATTCATAACAATTCATTATTTTAAATATGAAGCCCCAAACACTCCATCTAAAAGTATGTTTTCTGCCATGTTTGCCTAGTCCACCACATGGAGAAATAATTATTTGTCCTTCCAGTTATAAGACTTCATCTAGACATTTGGGGTTTTGTCCCATTTCTCTTTAACTAATTAGCTGTGTGGCTCTCATGAGTTCTCAGTTCTTTGTAAAATGAGTCCACTGGATTAATTTGTTTGTGTGCTTTAGATTCCTACAGTCTCTTCATTCTAAATCTCTTGATTCATGCTAGAGTCTCTGTTAGTGAGCTGGAGTCATGTAAGCATAAAATCCAGAGGTTCATTTTCTTTTTTTAGAAAGAGCTCAATCATACCAAGAATTTAAGCCACCATGGCAGAGTAACAGTAGAGAAGCTTGTACAATCTTCATAGGGACATCAGTGGCCTTAAAGTGCAGGCTGACCGAAGCGTCAAGTTGGAGAAAGGAATTGACAGGGCAAAGCCACAAAGATGGAGACAAGACAGTTTTGCCCATTAATGGCATTGGTAAGATTTATCTGGTGGCACAGTGATTACTTGGCTGCTGACTGAAAGGTCAGCTGTTCAAAACCAATAGCTGCTAAATGGGAGAAAGACTTGGTGGCCTTTTTACATAAAGATTGTTTTTGTTAAATGCCATCAAGTTGGCTACAAGTTATACCTACTACCCTATGAACAAGAGATCTGAACTTTTCGATATCCTGCACCACTTCTCAGTCTCCACCATATTTGAGCTCATTGTTGAAGCCACTGTGTCAGTCCATCTCCTTAAGAATCTTCCTCTTTTGGCTAATTTTCCATCTTTCTTCGCACGATGTCTCTTTCTATGGGCCGATCTCTCCTGACAACAGGTTCAGAATATGTGAAACAAAGTTTCACTATCTTTTCCTCTAAAGATCACCCTGGTTGCACTTCCTCGAAGAAGAATGTGTTTGGTTTTTTTGTCAGTCTATGGGATCTTCAATGATGGTGTTGTTCTTAAGTACTATCACGGCAACCACAATTCATAACAACCCTAAGAACAATGGGTATGAACCCTAGCTTAGCCTGTGCCATCCTCATTACCTCTGATATACTTGAGCCCATAGTTACAGTCACTATGTCAGTTCATCTTGTTGAAGACCCACCACCTTTCCAAACATGATTTCCTTTTCCAAGAACTGGCCCCCCCCTAAAAACACAGCCTTAGTTTGTGAGATGAAGCTTTATCTTCTTTACCTGCAAGGAGCATCCTGACTTTATCTCTTCCAAGAGGTATTAGTTTATTCTTTTAACAGTACATGGGATATTCACTACTCTTTTCCAATACCACAATTCAAAGGCATTGATTCTTCCTCTGTCGTCCTTATTCATGATCCAACTTTCACATACATAGGAAAAGAACACGACTTGAATCAGGTGTATCTTGATCTTTAAACTAACATCCTTGCTCTTTATCACTTTGGAGAGGTCCTTTACAAAATATTTCCCCAGTGCAACATGCCTTTTGATTTCTTCACTGCTGATATCAAGGGTGTTGATTGTGAATTCAAGTAAAATGAAATCATTGACATTTTCAATATTTTCTCCATCTGTCATGATGTTGCCTAATGGCTCTATCATGAGAATTTTTGTCTTCTTCATAGAGCCCAGCCTCTCAGACTAATTGCTCAGCATGCAGATTTAATAGGTAGGGAGAAAGGATACAGCCCTGTCACACGTCTTCCTAATTTTAAACCTACAGTGTTCCCTTGCTCTGTTCAGACAACAGCTTCTTATTCTAAATATAGGTTTCATATAATAAGCACATTAAAAGTTCTGAAATTCCCATTCTTCTTAATATCACCCATAATTTTTTTACTAACATTTTTATCTTAAACTGATTTACTGACCAAGTTCCTATAGATTGGTTTTCACACACGTAATTTTTTTTTTATGATCCGTTCAGTCAATTGCTTTCTATAGTTAATAGAAGACAAATAGACATTCTTCTGTTATTCTCTGCCATCAACAAAGATCCATCTGACAGCAATCATAACCTTAGTGTCATGGACTCTTTTAAATCCAGCTTGGGCTTCTGACAGTTCTCTGCCAATGTACTGTACTTTCCATTACGTCTCAGAAACACTTTTTTTTGTTGTTGTTGTGTACTGTCAAGTTAGGGAAGACTGACAGCTGACCCTCTGGCAGATTTTCAGAGGCCGTAAGTCACAAGGACGTTGAATGCCCAGCTTTCTCCCATGGAACAGTTGACCAATTCAAATCGTGCCTTCGGGCTGGCAACTCCTTACCACTAGGCCACAAGACAGTCCTACTCAGTGCTGTAGGGTCTGTAAGTTAGAATTGTCTCAACAGAGATGGGTTTGGGTTTGTTGGTTTGTTTTTTCCATCACTGCCCCTGCTATTGATCCAGTATCAGCAGGCAAACACTTATCTCATGAGCTTCACTTCTTCCAACTCTTACGCCTGAGGTCAGCTGAGAATGTCAAAGAACCCTCTCTCCACTTGTCTATATGAAAGCCCTTCCTATAATTTTTAAAAAATGTTTTCTTTTAATGTATCTCAGGCAGAACTATCCCACAACAGAAAAAGTTAGTTTATGGACATGAAGAATATTTTTTAAAGCCATTGGGTTGACCCCAACTCATTACAAACCCTATAGGCCAAAACAGAATTGTCCCATAGGGCTAGTGGGTTCAAACTATCCAACTTTTTTCTTGGTAACATGCAAATTCTTAGCCACTGCATCACATTCTACTTCAGTCACTTTGTGCTTTCCTCCTTTCCTTTCCAAAAGAAACATCTTATTTCTATTCAGGTTTTGACGTAAGGAAAAAAAAAAAAAGCCCATGTCAACTTAAAGCCTATAGTGAAGTTTTTGTTGTTCAGTGCACATAACAAAAGAGAGTTCTCAATTCCATTTGTTTGCTTTTTTACAGAAGCTCTGGTGATGTAATCGATAGGGAGTCACACTGATAACCCAAAGGTGATGTCTCTCTGTTCAAATCCATCAATGACTCTGCAAGAAAAAGATGGGCAACTCTTTCTGTGTTATTTATAGCCTCAGAAAAACCTTCAGAGGGTTAGTTATGAATTGGTTCAGACTCTAAGACAATGAGTTTGAATTGTTAGTTTTTTATTATACTTTTTTAAAAAAACGTTACTTGAAACAGAATATGTCCAAATGATTTTCAAATTAAGTACCTATAACTACATAAACTCTAAAATATCTCAAAATTAAAGTTTTGGTACAATTTGCTTAAGAGCTCTATCATAAATTATAATTTGTAGTTGACTACATTATATAGTTATAGGTGACTACAGTACGCATTGTACTTTGAATCAAAGATCTAAAACCATGTTATAATCTTTCTGTTTTGAAACATCCACCATGACCTCATTATTTTACTATGCAGTCCTACAACCTCACCTTGACTATTTATAGCCAAAGCTAATCCTTCAATATTTACTTTATGCATGAAAATAACACATACGTCTGTTAGAAATGCTACTTATATTCTAAAAGAGTAGTGACTTCCCACTTGCTGTCATTCACGTCCTGGAGTTCTAACTCAAGTTTCCTAGGTCACCAGAAGCAGGGCCCTTATCCAATTGGACACATTATGAATAACACAAGGATAATTATAATTACTGCCAGATTGTTTGACACACTCTTTTAAATTCTCAAAAGCAAGAAGCTCCAAATATATGCTCATAATTGTTTATTAGTTGGCCAGGTTACAAAGCAAATCTTAGTTCACTCAAAGTAAATGGCATTCTGCACAAACCACAGCCTCATGACCCTAAGTGCACAGCTGCCACGACTGACGGCTCTGAACAGGCTCACAGCAGATGGATCCTGACAAAACAGGAAAAAAATAAGGAATATAACTTCAAACTCCTTTTTAAAATCCACAGTGACCAGTTGAAACTAAAGGACCTTCCCCTACATAATTTTAAAACTTTATACACCCCCTTTAAAAAAAAAAAAAAGGAGTTCTGTTGGCTTAGTGATGAGTTGTGCTGCTAACTCCAAAGCATGAGTTCAAATCCACCAGCTGTTCTCCGGGAGAAAGCTGGGCAATCTCCTGCTTTGTGATTTACATTCTCTGAAAACATGCTAGAAGGTCAACTTTGAATTGAAAGCACATAACAACAACAGCAACCCATTTAAAACAACAACAACAACAAAAAAAACCCCACAAACCAAATTAAACTTTAATACTTGTAAAACTTGGTCTAAAGTGATTCTAAATTATCCTTTGACCTAAGTGACAGATTGCATCACAAAATAAAAAATATCACCTCTGAATATTGTACTCCTTTCAACCGTCATCAGTGTAAGACCAAAAGGTCAACAATTAATTAAAAAAAAAAAATTAGGAAGTAGGAATGCACGAAGAATACTAGATTACAGGAAAGGCAACATCCAGAAAGAAAATTATGTTTGTGCATTGTGAAGAATGTAACCAAAAAATTAATTAATTAATTAATTAATTAAAAAAGAATGTAGCGAATACCACTGAACAATTCGCATAGATATTGTTGAGTGAGAATCTAATCTGCTTTGTAAACCTTGAGGAAAAAACATAATAAAATATAATCTAATTGTAATGATAGCATTTTCCTAGTATATATTAGCAATAAACAACTTTTAAAACAGAAAAGTTATTTTTTATTTATTTGTTACAGTGTTTCTAAGTTAAACAGAATATAAATTCTCATGCATACATATGAGCTGTTTGCCTGAAACTATTAAATCAACATGTACTAATTTTTGTTTTAAAAGATGATTCCTAATGTTAAACCTACTCACATCTTACTAAGAATGTTCCTTTCTTTGTACAGAAAACTGTGTGCTCCCAAGATTGTAGTTCAAAATAACAAACTTAAGTGTCTTAAGATTTTGGGAATCAAATGCCTCACATTTATCTGCTTGACAGCCACCTCACTCCCATATACATTACATATAAAATATTTTAATATGTTTGTAGCTTTTTTCCAGCTTTCCTTCTGATGCCACATCCTATTTTTATATAGTAAATTGGTTGAAAATTTGTTGCCTCAAATTCTATGCCTATTTCCATCTATCTCCATAGTAACTACAAATTCAGCATGCTGTAAAATATTAGATCAAGGACAAGCACATATCTAAGAAGTTGTTTCCTAAGGATTAACGCTCTGCCTGTCTGGTACATTTGCCATGGAGTTCCATTGTCAGCATCTTTGTGATGGAATTGAATATGCTCTGTAAATCATCCCTTTTGGAAAAGTTACATGAAGCTGATATAGGAAAAAAATATGCATTATCCAGAAGGATTGTCAGAATGTGATTACAAAACCAAAATCGTTGTCTAGACGGAAATCCAAAGGAAAGGCATCATGAAGTCAGGTGAAGCTTCCCTATGACCTGAGCAAAAATATGAATTCTGTCAAAGGAGCAAGTCCTCCTCCCAACAGGAAACTCACTGGAACTCCCCTGAGTCATGTGGAAACCATGTTTATAGATGTGGCGTCCACTCACACCCATAATCTTTGTCCTATAATTTTCCATGTAAACATTTGAAGCCAAGTATGATGGTTTCATGGGCCTGCTTTTTCCCTTAATAGCTAAAGATGGCCTACAAATGCTATCTAACCAAATTACAGTAAGCCTGCAGATCTCTACCTGAGAATATTGCTGACCAAACCAAGGTGACTTACATGTTTATAGACTGGCTTTCCCAGCACCCATCATTATACTATTTAGGTTTTGTAACCCAGCAAATACTGTAACACAAGACAGTGCCAAACGCTTATGCAAACTACAAAGCAACGCTTTGGTAGGCAAATGATTCAGATAATTAAAATGAAAATAACATCAATCTGGTTCATAAACTAATATTAAAGGAAACAAATAAGGCTTTACTATATGGATGAGAACCTAAGATTCAAGTCCTGAATCACAGAATGTAAATGCTGGAAAACAAATTCACAGCCTTTAAGTAATTCAAATCATTTACCAGTCTGTTAATAGCTCAACACATATATCATGTGCCACCAGGTTCCTTAGAGGTAGAAAAATCCTTGTTCTTGTTGTGATGTACCATCAAGTCTGAACCAACCTGTAGCTGCAGTGGGTTTTCAGAGGCAGTTAATCGCATGGGAGGAGACTGCCCATCCTTCTCCTGCAGAGGAACTGCTGGATTAGGACTAGAATTCAGAAATAGAATTCAGGATTGCAGTGAAGGTTCTTACCACTAGGCTACCAGAGCTTCTACAAATGGGCCTGAGCTGTGCCATCCATCTGATGCAGAAATCTCTTCTACAATGTTTTTGACAAGTGTTCCTTCAGCCTCTTCTTATCCATGTCCAGAGCTCAAAAGCACACCAGGGTAATCCTTGATTCAACTGTCTGATACTGGCAGTTTTATTGCTGTTTTGTACATCTTGTCATCAGTAATTTGAATTCCATCCAATGCTAACATATATATATAAAAAACTTTATATGTAACATTTACAACTCCCAAAGATAAATAACGATCAGATTTATGATGATTCTGATTATAAAAGTCAATAATAAAAAAATTAGAATTGATTCATCATCGCACATTTTCCTCTCTCTATATTTTTTTTTCATTGTTGTATAATTTCCTCCCCGCACCCCAGTTCACATTCCTATATGCCTCTTATTCTGGACTATTGTCATACACATAATGCTTAATTATAAATTCTTTTTAAACAGTTCTTTCCTTTGTTCCAATGCAATGTTCATTATTTACCCCCTCTTTTTTTACTTTCCTTCCAATCCCCATGTCTGTCCTGTTTTATAACAGTAGTATTATACAGTATTTGTTCTTATGTGACTGAGATATTTCCTCCAGGGTCATCCATGTTGTGTAATATTTTATGAGTTTCTTGTTTTTCAGTGTTGTGTAGTACTCCATTGTGTGAATAAACCATAGTTTTTCTATCCATTCATTTGTTGATCGGCACTTAGGTTGCCTCCATCTCTTTGCTATTGTAATGCAGCATAATCATGGATGTGCATACATTGGTTTGAGTGGAAGCTCTGGTTTCCTTTTTTAAAAAAAATTATTTAAATGAAAGTTTACAGAGACTTTGGTTTTCCATTCATTCATAGTTGCACACTTTCCTCCATGCCCACCCCTCCCCCCCAGGATGCTTTTCTCTTTGAAGAGTAAAAAAAAAAATTTTAAAAAAATATTGTTATACGATCACCCCCACCCCAAGTCCACTCCACTATGCAGCTTTCATTCTGGACTCTTATCATGATAATAATACCTACTCATATATTCCTTCTAAATAGTTCTGTCCCTTATCTGTTTCAATGCAGTATACATTATTTATCCCCTTAGTTTCCCCTCAGTTCCGCTGTCAGTCCTGCTTTACAACAGTGGCACTATGCAGTATTTGTCCTTTTGTGACTGAGATATTACACTCAGCATAATGTCCTTCAGGGTCATCCATTTTGTATAATATTTCATTAGTTCCTTGTTTTTCAATGCAGCATAGTACTTTATTGAGTGAATATACCACAGCTTCTCTAGCCATTCATTTGTAGATGGGCACTTGAGTCGTTTCCAATCCTTTGTTATTGTGAACAAAGCTGCAATAAACATGCATGAACATATATCTGCTTGGGTGGCACTTCTGGTTTTGTTAAGGTATATTCCCAGTAGTGGAACTGCTGGGTCAAATGGTATTCCTATTTGCAACTTTTTGAGAAAGCACCATACTGCCTTCCAAAGTGTGGTAGTTCTGGTTTCTTTAGGATATATCCTGAGTAGTAGAATTGCTGGATTTAAAAAAGAGAATTTACTTATATCTGAATTGCCTTAAAGAGTCATTGAAACAAACAAATAGATAAAAGTCATTAAAACAACTTCATCATAAATCAGGGACTTGGAGTTCTATTAAACCAAAATTTTCCTTGCTCTTACTCCTTAACTCTGTTTTCTAGAACTTTTAAATAAATTCTGAAATTGTGGCATTCCCTATACTAGCTTAGTTGGTGGGACTTCTTATTTATTTTTTTAATAATGCTGATGATATTGCTATTGGGTCAAACTGATTCCGATTCACAGTGACCTTGGCTTTAACAAAACTAATTTGCTGGGTCCTAATTGCACTAGAGCTCTAGTGACAAGATACTGGGCTGCAAGCCTGACGGCGCACATTAGAGCATCAAGAAGTCAAAACAAAGGGAAGAAATGCACAAATTAAAGAGATAAATAGAAGAGTACAAGTGGTAAGTGAAGAAAACAGCAAAGAATTACAACAGAATGTGTGAAGAATTGTAGTTAGAAAAGAAAAACGGAAGAACTTGCTTGGAATTTCTCGAGTTGAAAAAAAAAAAAAAAAGAGATTCAAGCCTTGAGTTGCAATACTGAGAAATGTTATGGGGAAAAATCTTTAAAGATCCAGGGAGCATCAAAATAAAATGGGAATAATACTCAGAGTCATTATCACAAAAATAACTGGTTGACATTGAAAAATTTCAATAAGTACCAAATGAACAAGAGACAGTGGTAACAAAGGAAGAATTTCAAGCTATCTTGAAGGTATTAGCAAAAAATAAGAACGCAGGGATCAATGTGATTCCAAATAATATGTTTCAACTAAACCCTGAGTGTGTTAACTAGTTTAAACCAAGAAATTTAGAAGACAGCAGCTTGGCCAATTGACTGGAAGGGTTGCATATTTTTTCCCATTCCCAAGAAAGGTGATCTTATAAAATGTGGAAATTATTTAACAATATCATTAATATTATATACAAGGAAAGTATTGAGGATTATACCCAAAATGGTAACAATGATACATTGAGAAAGAACTCCCAGAAATTTCGGCTGGGTTTAGAAGAGACTGTGGCACCACAGATAATATTTCTGATGTCAGGTGAATCCTGCCCGAAAGCAAGGAATACCTGAAGAACGTCTATTCATGTTTTGTTGACTATGCAAAGGCATTTGACTGTGACTATAGCTAACATTGAGAAGAACAGGAATCCCTGAATACTCAGTTATGTTCACACAAAACATATACCTAGACCAAGAAGCTGTTATCTGAACAGAACAAGAGAGCACTGCATAGTTTAAAATCAGGAGAGGTGTGCATCAAGGTTATACCCTTAACCCATTTCTATTTCAATCTGTATGCTAAACAAATCATTTGAGAAGCTGGACTCTATGAAGAAGAATATGGCATTAGGATAGAAGGAAGACTCATCAACAATCTACCTGATGCAAATGACACAAACTTATTTGCTGAAAGCAAAGAGGATTTTAAACACTTAGAAAAGAAGATCAAAGTCTATATTCTTCAATATGGATTACATCCCAACATTTAAAAAAGAATAATCTCACAACCCAGAAATTCTTATCATTGGACCAATAGGCAACATCATGACAGACGGAAAAAAGATTGAAACTGTCAACAATTTTATCTTACTTGGATCCACAATCAGCATCCTTGGTCTCAGCAGTCAGGAGATCAGGAGACATACTGCGTTGGGCAAATCTACTATTAGGGACCTCTCCAAATTATTGAAGAGCAAAGTCAATTTGAATATTAAGGTGTACCTGATTCAGGCCATGGTATTTTCCCCCACATTCTATGCATCTGAGAGCTGGACAATGAATAAGGATGACAGAAGAATCAATGCCTTTGAACCATGGTGTTGGAAAAGAGTACTAAACAGTCTATGGACTTGCAAAATAACAAACAGATATGACTCAAGTACCTCCAGAATGCTTCTTGGAGGCAAAGGTTATGAAGCTTCATCTCACATACTTTGGACATTTTGCTAGGACAAGTTATTCCTTGGAGAGAGGCATCATGCTTGGAAAGGTGAAAAGTTGTCAAAAGAGAGGGAAGACTTTCCAAAAGAAGGATTGATGGAGTGACTACAGTAACGAGCTCAAGTGAGTCAGATGATAAGAATAGTGTAGGATAGGACAGGATTCAAATCTATTGTTCACAGGCTGTCTACAAGTCATGCTTGATTCGATGGCATCTAACCACAACATTGACTGGCATAGGGTATTTTAAATTTAAGAATCAGGTGGAAATTCGTTATGCCAGGAATGACAAACTAAAGCAATGGCACTGCATTCTTTATTAAAAAATTTTAAATCTATCCTTATGTAGAATATTATCAGTGATAGTTTAGGATGGCACAGGATACGACAGGGTTCAGATCAATTGTTCACAGTGTTGCTATAGGTTGTACTTGACTCAATGGTACTTAACAGCAAAAACATAGGTAGATAGATATGTTGATATTGTTGTTGTTAGGTGCCATTGGGTCGACTATGACTTGTAGTGACCCTGTGAACAATGGATCAGAACCCTGCAGTTTGAATGTGTTAGTGGTTTCTCTGGAGAAAGACAGATAATCTCTCATGAAATACAGTCTCTGAAAACTAGCTGGAGGGTCAGCTATGGGTCTGTTCCAATTCGATAGTAAATAGCAGTAATAACAACATAGTAAATATATGGGGTATAATTTGGTAAATTGTAATATTGTCATAAATCAATCTGAAGAAAAATTACAGCTAAATAATAAGCCATTTCCACGCAGCCAGTTCCAACTCCTCGTAGCCTTCCATTGACTTTCTGAGGCTGTAAATTTTTACAAATGGCAAATGCCCTTCTTTCTCCCTTAAAGAGGCTAATCAATGATGATCACCCAAGCTCCTTCATTGAAGAATATGATATAGTAAATACTGAAAAATATTTATAATAGTACATGACAAAGAAAGAATCAGAAGTGAATTATTGTGAGATGATCACCACTAAAGAATATATGCTCAAAAACAAAACTGGCAGAAAATACAAATAGAAATAATTTTGTTAAAATAATAAAATCATTGGCTCACAGCAAAAACATTAAGAAATATTTATACAGTTGTATATGAGGCAGTGATGATACAAATGGTGAACATGTTTGACTGCTAACTAAATGACACCCAGACAGTCCTCAGAAGAAAGATCTAATGATTGACTTCCACAAATTAGCCATCAAAAACTTGATGAACTCAACTCTACTCTGACATCATTGGGTCATCATGAGTGTTTTACATTAGACAGCAACTGACAATGGTTTGTTGTGGTGGTTGTTGTTATGTGCCATCCAGTTGAAACTGACCCATAGATTCTCCAGAGAGTATCAGAGGGAGTAAATCACATGGAAAAGATTGCTTGTCTTTCTCATTCAGAGTGATTGATGGATTCAAACCATGTGCCTTAGGCTTGGCAGTGCAGCTCCTTACCTTATCATAGGACTACCTGAACTCCTTAACACTGGTTTGTTGCTTAGTTATTGTTGAGTACCATCGAGTTGGAACCGACCCACAGCTGAAACTCCAGTGAGTTTTCAGAAACAGTTTAATCACCTGGCAGGAGGGAGATTGCCCATCTTTCCCCTGCAACACTGGTTTAATAAAAATAAATTTAAAAAGGGGGAAGAGAGAGAGAGAGAGGAATAAATAGGGAAAAATTGTAAATTAAAAATATAATTTGACACACTCAAAACTTATAAATTCAGTATTCTATAGCATGAATTGTTTGGAGGATTGTAAACATATATACATATAAGCATATATACATACATGCAAATACACCAGTGCAAACAAATTAGCTCACTGCTACCTAGTCAATTATAACTCATGACAGCCCTCTGTTGGGCTTCTGTTAATCTTAACAAAGGAAAACTGACATATCTTTCACTCACAGAGCAGCTGCTGAATTTGAATAGCTGACCTTTCTATTACCAGGCCAATTCTACTTTATCAAGTCTACTTTATATATATATAAAATATTACAATGAAATGTGCAAGGAGTCGGAGTCGGAAAATCAAAAGAGCCTAACTTGCTCAGCATATCTTAAGCTCAAGGAACTGAAGAACAAATTCAAATCTCGAGTTGCTATAATCAAGGATGCTTTCGGCAGAACGTTAAATGATCCCG
>NW_006399832.1:4522224-4526784 GCF_000299155.1 Elephantulus edwardii
ACACACACACACACACACACACACGAACTTGAGGAAAATTTAAATATTTGGCTGGGAACAACAAACACCAAATTTAGTTTAGTAACCTAGAGGTCTCTTTCTCTCTCATTGCCATCAAATCACAACCAACTCACAGCTGGCCCTCCACTGGGTTTCTGAGACTGTAAATTGTGTGGGAGGAGATAGGTCATCTTCCTCCTTCTAAGCAACTGGTGGATTCAAACTTTGAGAAAGGCATGTCATTGGGTTAGCATTGCAGTGCCCTAAGGACTTGGCCACCAAGCGAGCAAAGAAAAATGCAAAAGATCCTTCACTCTTAATCTAGTTGAAAAGTAAATGGAATATTCTAAAATATTGTCCTTTAAAATACATTCTATGACCAGTGATTCTCACTCACCATACATAAAATGAAGCTTCACTATTTGCCTCCAAGGAGCACTCTGGCTGCATCTTCCCCAAAAACTGATGGTGAAACTTTGTCTTTCCTACCTGAGATATGAAGCTAGATGAGGATATTCCTTGGAAAGGGACATAATTCTTAGAAAGATGGAGGGTCAGAGAGTAGGAGAAGAAGATGCCTGATGAAATGGCCTGACACAGTGACTACAGCAATGGGCTGTCAGAGATGATAAGGGTGGCACATGATAGGACAGAGTTCAGGTCTGTTGTTCATAGGCTTGCTATGAGTTGTACGTGACTTCTTGTTACCTAAAAACAACAAAATGCATCAGAATTCTCTGAAAAGCTTAACAAAAATAAAAGTGCTTAGAAATCACCTCTATAACTTCAGATTGAATCAGTCTGGGATAAGGGTTGGGCATGGATAATTGGATAAAGATTGCACTCTAGGAAATCACAGTGGGTAATCCTACTCTATCCTATAAAATACAAGTCAAAATTGACTCAGTGACAATGGATCACCCTCCCCAAGTGATTCTAACATGCACCCAGAGTTGAGAAAGAAACAATATCTAGCTATCTATCTACCTATCTAGCTAACATCTATCTATCTATTTAAATTATGTTAATAATTATTTTAAATTGCTTTTAATGCTGACATTGTTTTAGCAGTAAAAATGACAGATTTAAAAAAAAAATAGATAATAGCACCACAACAAGATAAAGGTAAATAATCCAATGGCACAGGATATGAACAAGTCACCAAAGAAAACATTCAGACAGCCAACAAGCACATGATGAAATGTTCAAAATCCCTAGCTCTATGAGAAATGCAAATCAAAACAACTATGAGATCTCATCTCACCCCAGTAAGAATAGCAAAATTTAACAGAACAGCAAACAATAAATGCTGGTGAGGTTGTGGAGAAACTGGAACCCTTATTCACTGTTGGTAGAAGTGTAAAATGGTGCAACCACTGTGGAAGGAGGTATGGTGCTTTCTCAAAAACTTGCAATTAGAGATACGATTTGACCCAGCAATTCCACTACTTGGAATACACTCCAAAGAGACCATAACTGCCACCCAAGCAGATATATGCACAGCCATGTTTATTGTGGCTTTGTTCACAATAGCAAGGAGCTGGAAACAACTTAAGTTGTTTAACAAACAAATGGATAGAGAAGCTGTGGTATACTCACACAATGGAATACTATGCGGCATTGAAAAACAAGAAACTCATGCAATATTACTCAAAATGGGTGACCTGGAGGACATTATGCTGCGTGAAGTATCTCAGTCACAAAAGGACAAATACTGCATGGTGTCACTGTTGTAAAAGAGGACTGACATCGGAGTTGGGGGAGAGACTGAGAAAGATGGGATAAATCGTGTGTATACTGCATTGAAACAGATGAGGGAGAAAACTGTTTAAAAGTGATATGTGATTAAGTATTTTTCTCATGACAGGGGTCCAGAGCAAAGGCTGCCTAATGGAGTGGACCTGGGAGGAAGGGATTGTAAAACAATGAAATTTTTTTTTCTTTTCCAAAAGGGAAGTGTACTGGGGGAGGAGGAGGGATGGGAGGGGAGAAAAGTGCAACAATGAATGAATGGAAATACAAAGTCTCTGTAAATTTTCATTGAAGAGCTCTCTGCAGCTCTCCAAGCCCAGGTATCTGTGGGCTCTCTGCTATCCACAGTACAAAGAACCCTGGCATGTGCATTATGCAAGAGCAGAAACTAAGCCCAAACAGATCAGGGAAACAGCACTGTTTAAATTGCCATGCCATCAACAGCACAAATGAAAACGACACCCCCACTGTACTGCTTCCCCTGAGGAGTGAATTTCACAAGAGCTCCCTTGTCGAGGGAGACTTCTATGCCCACAGCTTCCTTCTTCTCTGGGCCTCCCTCCGACGGTAAGAAAGGAGAGAAGGACGTCTATCTGTTCTTCCTCCTAAAGGCAGGCTTGTCAGATTTCCACGAGGCCAGGCCAGCGGGTACAGTGGCAGAATTACCCTGGAAGCCAACAACAACAAAATAAAAGATAACCAATAGCCTTTTGAAGCACTATGCACTGTGTCCTAAGGATTGTTTTAAAATCCGGAGAAGCAGCCAGAGGAAGCTGCGGAGGCCAAGTCCTGGCCCTTAGGCTGCTTAGATGACGCAGAAGGAGCCAGAAGTGTTGATGACAGGTCTACCTCACCCACTCACCAGCTGTTCTGCCTTCCTCAGCCTCTCTCTTCCTTTGTCTTGGATTCTTTGCCCTTATTTTTTCTCCAAGTTTCCTCTAGAAACTACAGTAGGGGACTGTAGAGAATATTAGATAAAAGAAAAAGGGAGTAATAACTTGGGACAGGAAAAATGAAATGGGACTATCTTGGAAAAAAAGCAAATTAATAGACTAACCCTATAGATAAAATTTTGGTTTCCTAGCAACTTAAAATTAGACGTTTTTATAGATAACACAAATATTCCCTTTTTTGGGGGATCAACAACGAATAACTAACTATTGCATTATTTGTTGCATAAATTGTCACCAATGAAACCAACAACTTCTACAGGACATTCAATACTAGCACACTGAATTGAGAGAACATTTTATTAAGGGACTGCAAAGTCCTCCTGCATGTAAACAGTTAAATGTGGGTTTGATGTTTTGTTGATTTTTGGTTTTTTTCAAATTGGAAAAGGGTGGGGAGAGAGATTTTCAGAATGAATATGACATTGCTGAAATTCAGTTTTGTGAAAGAATTTAAGATTTTTTCACTAGGTATATTTTAGTAAGAGCAATGAATAAAAACAGTATCTTCTTTTTTAAAACAAACAACAAAAACAATAGCTTTCCTTTTATAACAAAAGAAATTTGTGTCAGTGAGTGATTCTTCTGGTCTATTTTCAAGAAGTCCAGGGAAAAAAGGCCTCTCAATTCTATCCAGACTAAAAGGACAGTGATTAATTCTGAGACATTACAAACGGATGTGTGTGTAAACAAACGTGGGCAGAGAAGAGAGGTTGTGGAATGTTACCACTGCTATTTTTCCTGGCATACATTTTTTTTTAGCTTTATTTCTCCAGACTTAATTATTCCAGCAGCAGAAACAAAAGCTGAAGGATTATAATATTAATTACATTGGTAAACAAAATCAGCAACAACAAAAAAAAATAAAACTACCCAAATGCTATTTCCATTGAGAGATGATGTTGGCTAAATGGAAAAGGCCTCAATAAACAGGAGAAAGGGGGAAAAAAAGTGAGCAAATTTCTAAAGGAAGCCATAAAGACTGTAGGAAGAAAACATTCTCTAGAAATTAATGATAAGGGAATAAAAACCATTTACTATTCTAATAAGTTTTGTGAGAATTGCAAAAGAAAACAACACTTTAAGTGACTGACATTTTGCCACAGTTAAGAGATTGGCTGCTAACCAAAAGGTTGCCAGTTTAAACCTACCTCGCAGGTCTGCACGAGAAAAACCTGAATCTGTTACTGCAGATTCCAGTCTAGAAAACCCTATGGGGCAAGTATAGCAGGTTTCATGGGGTCGCTATGAGTCTAACTCAACTCGAAGGCATCCATCAAAAGTGACTGAAATGTGCTGGTAATTCTCTGTAACTGTGTGAAGTTATCCAAGGGGAATTTGTCTTTCACTTACTTAGTCATTTGTATAAGCATCAAGCAAGGAATGCCAAGCCTTTTGCATAATGTGGTGTCTTCAGAAGCAAAGACCAGTCAGACAAGTTTGGAGACTGAAATAAAAATTAATGGACACAAAGCAGACTGGCATTACATGCAGAAAGTAAAGCTTGTCAAAAAGGAGAAGATATGTAATTCCTGAAGAAGAATTTAAATGATTTACGGTGATACCTAGTTCAATGTGAATTAAAAATACAACAAACACTGTTACCAAAGAGGTATTTAAATTTGCTATTTTTTAAAAATAATTCTGGATTGTTGTTGTTATGTGCCGTCAAGTCGCGTGCAACTCATAGTGGCCCTATGTACAACAGCCCTAAACCCTGCTCTATCCTGTGCCTATCGCACTGCCTCTGACACACACATCCCGATTACCCCAGCCACTGAATCAATCCACCTCATAGAGGGTCTTCCCCTCCTGCGCTGTCCCTCCACCCTCCCAAGCATGATGTCCCTCTCCAAGG
>NW_006399832.1:4529991-4533430 GCF_000299155.1 Elephantulus edwardii
ATCTATTTCTTCTTCTTTGGCTCTGGTTGTTGGTGCATGTATCTGAATGATAGTGGTATTCACTGGACTTCCTTGTAAGCTTATGGATATAATGCTGTCACTCACAATCTTGTACTTTAAGATGGATCTAGAAATTATTTTTTTAACTATGAACGCAACCCCATTTTTTCTCACCTTTTCATCTCCGGAGTAATATATCATGTGATCGTCTAACTCAAAATGCCCCATGCTGGTCCATCTCATCTCTTCAATGCCTAGTATGTCAATATTTATGCATTCCATTTCTTTCTTAACAACTTCTAATTTTCCTATATTCATGGGTCTCATATTCCATGTTCCAATCACTAGTGTCTGCTTACAACTGTTCCTCTTTCTTCATATTTCCATACTTGAACGCTCTACCTAGGTTGCCCTTTCTGTTAGTCTACGTGTGTTCTATTGTACAAGCCCCAAGGCTGAGCCAAGATCGGTCCCGGGAGGCGCAGAGGAGAGACAGAGGGATACTCCGCTGGGCAGAACTGGGGAGACTGGAAGCCGCGCCGGCAGAATTGGGGGCCAGCCAATAAAGAAGCGACTAGCGGCAAAAGCTTTTGCCACCCCCACCCACAGATATAAAACTCTGGATTATAAGCATTATAATACTACTTTATACCTGTGAGTTTCTTTCACGTCAATATGCAAAATGTCTCAGAATCATTTGGATTAAAACAAAAGCTTGATGCTAACACACTCATCTACTCATCTCTAAATTGCTAGCTAATACCTCACTGGCTTAAGGTTGAATCAGTGTTTGGATGGATGACAGTTGGTGACAATAAAATGGAAAGATGAGCCTTATCAATAATTATACACAATTGTTTTCTAAGCCATGGGTCAAAGACTTGGGTCAAAGGTCATATTCAAATTGTTTTTTCTGCCTACACATTTATTAACTGTGTCCTAAAACTACTCAAATGTAGATTTCCCCAGCTTAGGGATGTCAGCAGTTAAAAATGTTATATTAATATCCAGATTCATACAGATCAGTCCCTCTAAGTTCCCATTCCTTCCTCTCTGGTGTTATTTGGAGGTTTGTACCCCGATGGTGGTAAAGGCTGGAGCAAATTCTGGTTCATTCATTCACCTGTTGGCTATTCCAAGGAATGACTTGAGGGAGCATTAATCGTACCCCTTTAATCACCATCATTTACAATTTTCAGGCATTTATAAATAAAAATTATAGGCTTGTTCTATAAATTTAGGTTCAATTCAAGTTTCTTTGTTGTTCATTCCAATCAGATGGTCATCCCTAAGCCATTTCTACATAAAAAGCCAAAAAATATCACTGCATTTATCTTTCCTCAGACATTTCTTTTTCAGTACTTGGTTGCACATAAGCAATCCTAGTGGCACAGTGGCTAAAGCACTCATTCCATTGCTAACTGGAGAGCAGTCTGAATCCACCAACCATTCTGCGGAGGAAGGATATGGTAGTCTGTTTCCATAAAGATTTATAATATTGAAAATCTTATGGACCTACAGGGTCAATGTGAGTCAGAATTGACTTGACAGCAATAGGTTGAGTAGTTTGCTTGTTAGAGTTTGGGTTTGCATTTCACATTGAATCTACTGCTAAGAGAAAGTTCTGTCTGGGTCACTATCCTTGGGCCCTATCCTTAGGCTTTGCCAGAGTCGTTATCCAAGAGTTGGATATAATAGAGTTAGGCAGAGAACTCTAATTTCTCAAGACTCTTATGCTGAGAAAGACCCAGAAAAGGATATAGAATATAGGCATCGCTAAACATTCTCTCTCACTTTGTGCATGTTGTTGGTAGATACTATTCCTTGTAAAGGGACATCATGCTTGATAGGTGGCGGGTCAGAGAAAAGAGAAGATCCCCTAAATGAGATGGACTGACACAGTGACCGCATCAATGGACTCACATGCATCACAGATAATAAAGTGGCTCAGGATACGGCAGCGTTCAGGTCTGTTGTTCGGTCGCTATGAGTTGTTCTCAACTCAACAGCACCTAACAACAACAACACATTCTCAGTATGGCAGAGTTGCTGTGACTGTATTAGGTATTCATTACAAGTCTTTCAAAAATAACAATATAAATGGATTGAACATCTAAATACATGAATGTTGCCTGGTTTGCACACAACTAGTTCTGTTGCTAGGGAGTCTGGTGGCCTAGTGGTAAAAAGCTGCTCAGCACTCCCAAAGGGACACAGAATCCACTAGCGGCTTCATGGGAGAAACACAGGCAATCTCCTCCCATGTGATTAACTGCCTCTGAAAATCCACTGGAGGGTCAGCGATGGTTTAGTTCCAACTGGATGGTATACACAACAAAATTCTGTTGGAAGGATGCTCTGGTGGCCTAGATCATAGGAAGTTGCACTGCTAATCCAAAGGCCACACCTTTCTGGCTGTATGACTCTACCAACTGCAAGAGAAAGATGGGTTCCTCAAGAGAAAGACAGACACCCTCCTCTCACTGAAACTTACAGACTTGGAAACCAAGAAGATCACTGAGTAAGAACCAACTACTCAGCAGCAAAGTATGAGTACTGTTGGTAATCCAACAGATTATTGAAATTGTTGAACAATATAAGTAAAATCATGCTAAAGATTATTTTAAAATGGCTTAAGCAGTATATGATAGAAATTTAAGCTAGGTTCAGAAGAGGCTGTGGAACAAGGAGTAGCACTGCTGATATCAAATGGGTCTTGATATAAAGCAGAGAATGCCAGGAAGATATTTACTTGTATTTTACTGACTATGCAGCCATTCAACTGTGTGGATCATACTAAGTTGTGGACAACATTGATAATAGTAGGAATTCTTCAGTACTTAATTGTGCTATGTGAAAACTACATATAAACGAAAAAGCAATCATTTGAACAGAGCAAAGGGATACTGCGTAGTTTAAAGTCAGTAAAGATGTAGGTCAGAGTTGTATCCTCTCACTTTATTGATTCAATATTTATGCTGAGCAAATAAACTGAGAAACTGAACTAAATGATGAAGAATGTGGCATTAAGATTTGAGGAAGACTAGTGAAACCACTGTGGAAGGCGGTATGGCACTTTCTCCAAAAGTTGCAAATAGAGATACCATTTGACCCAGCAATTCCCCTACTGGGAATATACCCAAAGAGACCATAACTGACACCCAAGCAGATATATGCACACCCATGTTTATCGCGGCTCTGTTCACAATAGCAAGGAGTTGGAATCAACCTAAGTGCCTATCAACAAATGAATGGATAGAGAAGTTGTGGTATATTCACACAATGGAATACTATGCTGCATTGAAAAACAAGGAACTCATGCAATATTATTCAAAATTAGTGACCCTGGAGGACATTATGCTGAGTGAACTATCTCAGTCACAAAGGGACTTATACTGCATAGTGCCACTGTTGTAAAACGGGACTGACCTTGTAGTTG
>NW_006399832.1:4533530-4549323 GCF_000299155.1 Elephantulus edwardii
AGACTGAGAAAGATGGGTTCAATAATGTATACTGCATTGAAACAGATGATGGAGAAAACTGTTTAAAAGGGATATATGATTGGGTATTTTTGTCATGACAGGAGTCCAGAGTGAAGGCTATATAATGGAGTGTACCTGGGGGGAGGGATCTTAAAACAATGAAAGAATTTTTCTTTTACTTTTCCAAAAAGATAGTGTACTAGGGGGGAGGTTTGGGAGGACAGAAAAGGGCAAAAATGAATGAATGGAAATCCAAAGTCTCTGTAAATTTTCTTTGAAATTAATAATACATTTAAAAAAAAGATTTGAGGAAGACTTATCAACAAATTGCATTACTCAGATGACAGAAGTTTGCTTGCTGAAAGTGAAGAGGACATGACCCACTTACTGAAGAACATCAAAGGGAGCTCTGGTGGCCTAGAGGCAAGAAGCTGCACTGTAATCTCAGAGATATGCAGTTTGAATCCACCACATGCTATGCAGGAGAAGGAGGTGCAATCTCCTCCTATACCAGTCAGGTCTGATTTGATGGTATACACAAAAAATAATAACATTTAAAAAAAGAAAATCAAAGATAATATAGCCTTCAGTATGGATTATATCTTAATATCAACAAAAATCTTTACAACTAGACCTATAGGCAACATCATAATAAAGAGAAGATTAAAGTTTTCAAGTATTTCATTTTATCTGGATTCATAATCAACATCCATGGGCAATCAAAAGGCATTGTAAATAATTGTTGTTGCTGTTATGTGCTGTCAAGTCACCTGCGAACTATAGGGATCCTATGTACATGAGCTCTGAAGCCTGCTCTGTTCTGAGCCAGTCTCACTAATTCCAACACACCAACCCCTATTGCCCAAGTTACTGTATCAATCCATCTCATCCGGGGTCTTCCTCTCCTGCGTTGTCCGTTGACCCTTCAGAGCAGGAGGTCCTTCTCAAAGGACCAGTCTCTGCTGGCCATGTACCCAAAGTATGTGAGACAGAGCTTCAAAAAAAAGCTAGCCTTCAAGAAGAAACTTGGTTTCATCCTCTCCAAGACAGACTGATTTGTTTTCTTGGTAATCCATGAAGTGTTCAAGACTCTTCTTCAGCAGCACAATTCGAAGGCATCTATTCTTCTGTCTTCCTTAGTCAATGTCCTGCTCTCTGATGCATGGTAAATAATTGCGAAGATCATGGGCTGGATTGGATGTATCTTAGTCTCTTGTCTAACATCATTGCTTTTCAGCACTCTGGAGAGGGCTCTGGCAGCAGATTTTCCCAATGCAATTCATCTTTTTATTTCCTGACTACAGGTGACAAGAGTACTGACTGTGGAGCCAAGCAAGATATAATTGTTGACGACTTCAATCTCTTCTCCATCTATCATGGTGCTGCCAATTGGCCCAATGGTGTGAATCTTTGCTTCTTGATGTTGAGCTTCAGTCCATACTGAAGGCGGTAGTCCTTGAACTTCTACAGCAAATGCTTCAGATCCTCCTCAGTTTTAGCAAGCAAGGTTGTGTTATCTGCATAATGTAGATTGTCGATGAGTCCTCCTCCAATCCTGAAGCCACATTCTTCCTCATAAAGCCCTGCTTCCTAAATTATTTGCTCTACATACAGATAGAAAAGGTATGGAGATAGAATGCATCCATGACTCACTCCTTTCCTAATTTTGAACCATGCAGTGTTTCCCTGCTCTGTTCTGAGGACTGCTTTCTGATCCAAATATAGGTTTCACATAAGCACAATCAAGTATTCTGGGATTCCCATTTTCCTCAAGGTTAGCCAGAATTTGTTTTGACCCATACTGTCAAATGCCTTTGCATAGTCAAAGAAACACAGATAGACATTCTTTGCTTTCTGCCAAGATCCATTTGACAATGGAAGTAATGTCTTAGTGCCACGACCTCTTATAAACCCAGCTTTTATTTCTGGTAGTTCTCTGTCAATTCCAGTTGTTTCTGGATAATATTCAGCAAGATTTTGCTAGTGTATGATATTAGAGGTATTGTTTGATAATGTCCACACTGTCGGGTCACCTTTTTTTTGGAATGGGAAAAAATATGGATCTCTCCCAGTTAGTTGACCAGGTAGTTGTCCTCCTGATTTCTTGTCAGAATCTGGCGACCACATCCATGGCAGCATCTGTTTGTTTAAATATGTCAGTTGGTATTCCGCCAATTCCTGGGGCTTTGTTTTTCCCCAAGTCCTTCAGGGCAATCTGAACTTCCTCCTTCATCACCATTGTCTCTTGACCATATGTTGTTTCTTGAAATTCTTCTGTGTCAGCCAATTCTTTTTGGTACAATGACTCTATATATTCCTTCCATCTGCTTTTAAGGCTTTCTGAATCATTCAGTATTCTGTCCATAACATTATTAAGCATTAAAACTTGCAGCTTGAATTTGTTCTTTAGTTCCTTCAGCTTAAGAAGTGCTGAGCGAGTTCAGCCCTTTTGATTTTCCAACTACAGCTTCTTACACATTTCATTTTAATACTTTGCCTTGTCTTCTTGAGCAGCCATTTGAAGTGCTCCTTAACTTCTTTATTTCTTCCTTTTGCTTTGGCTTCTCGGCATTCTGGTTCAATATTCAGAGTCTCTTCTGACATCTGTTATTTTCTTCTTCTTCTTCTTCCTCCTCCTCCTCCTCGTCGTCTTCTTCTTCTTCTTCTTCTTCTCCTTCTTCTTCTTCTCCTCCTCCTCCTCCTCCTCCTCCTTCTTCTTCTTCTTCTTCTTCTTCTTCTTCTTTCTTTGTAATGACCTTTTGCAATCTTCATGAATGATATTCTTGATATTTTCCCACAGCTCATCTGGTCTTCATTCATTAGTGTTTAATACCTCAAACCTGCTCCTGAGTTGTTTTTAAATTCAGGGAGGATAGACTTAAGATTAAATTTTTATTCCTGTGGATATGATTTAACCTTCTCTAGCTTTAAAATGATTGGTTGATGGTGTGTTCCACAATCAGCACCTGGACTAGTTTCACTGCCGATACTGAACTTATCCAAGATTCCTTCCATAGATGTAATTAACTTTATCCCTGTGCATCCCTTCAGGTGAAATCCATGTATATAGTCTGCATTTACGTTTCTTATAAAAGGCATTTGCTATGAATAGATTATTTATTGTGCAGAATTCTATCATTCTATCCCCGGCCTCATTTCTGTAGCCAAGTCCATATTTTCTGAATACTAATTCTTCTTCCTGGTTCCCAACTTTCACATTCCAGTCACCCATTATTATTAATACATCTTGGTTACATGTTCAATCGATTTCTGGCTGCAACATTTGGTAGAAATAATCTATTTCCTCCTCTTTGGCTTTGGCTGTTGGTGTATAAATTGGAATGATAGTTGTATTAATAGATCTTCCTTGTATGTATATAGCTATTATTCTATCACTTGCAATATTGCATTTCAAAATGGATCTAAGAACGGCCTTTTTAACTATGAAAGCCACTGTGTTTATTCTCATCTTTTCATCTCCAGCATAGTACATTATACGATGATCTGATTCAAAATGTCGCATGCCAATCCTCATTTTGCTAATATCTAATATGTCAATATTTGTGTGTTCCATTTCTTTCTTAACAATGTCTAGTTTCTCTACATTCATGCTTCTCACATTCCATGTTCCAATCATTAATTTCTGCTTACAACAGTCACTCCTCATTTGTGTTTCCAAATTTGAGGGCTAGGCCTCAGTTGCCACATCTGTTAGTCTACTCTAAGTGTGTCCTACTGTACATAAAGTTCTCGAAGGCCTGTTATGTTTCAGGAATAGATGGCAAATCCTTCTTCTTAGTCTGTAGGAATTTGGATGCTAAGCTTTAGAACAATATCTGATGGACAAGCAATTTACCAAGCAGATGAAAAACACTTCCCTTACAGAAATAATCAAAATTCACTGTCCCTCCCATGCACATGTGCCTTATCTCTTACCTTTCCATACTACACTGACATTGCTTGCACTCCAACCTACCCAGTCCAGCCCTCCCTTCCCCAGTCACCCCTTATATGGTAACTTAGTCCACAGTCACTTCTGTGATATCTTGCACCACACACTGCTAATGGTCTCTCACACTGTTGCCTGCCTTGGGTTTAGGAGAATTTAAGTAGAAATCTCATGTGCCGGCTTCAGGAAAAGATTTTTGCCTGAGACAGTACTGAGGGAAGATCCTTGCCACTGAGCTTCTGCTAAGTTTATGTACATTAATAAATTAGAATTAAATATTATAAAACAATATGCATGAATTTTTGAATGAAAAACCAATATGATTTGTAAAGATTCATGTGATTTGGAAACTTTTGCTCAAATGTTCAAAAAAATTTTTCATAAACTTAATTCAAGGAGAGACCAGTCCTTGGAGAAGGACATCATGCTTGGGAGGGTGGAGGGCAGACACAGGAGGGAAAGACCCTCTAGGAGATTGATTTGGTAACTGGTGAAATCGGGACGAGCGTGTCAGAGACAATGAGACTGGCACAGGACAGAACAGAGTTTAGGGCTATTGTACATAGGGTTGCTATGAGTCACAAGCGACTCAATGGCACATAACAACAACAAATTAAAGGAAAAAAGAAATGAAAAGACATAAAGCATCGAAAAATCTCCTATCAAGTACTACTATTCAAAGTAAGTATGTCAATTTAAAGACTAACCTGTAGCTGACCCAAGTCATGGTATTTTCCATTGTTTTCTACTCAGGTGAGAGATGGACAAAGAAAAAGAATGAACAAAGTAGAACTGATGTCTTTGAATTGTAATGTTAGCAAAGAGTATTGAGTATACCATGTATACCATGAAGCACTGAATATACAAGAGAGCTCTGGTTGTCTAGTGGTAAGCCACTCTGCAATCCCAAAGGCATATGGTTTGGATCCACCAACTACTCCAGGGAGAAAGATGGACAATCTCCTCCCATGTAAGTTACTGCCTTTGGAGGGTCAGTTATGAGTCCATTCTGACTTGACAGCACACAGCAACCACAATATACTGTCAAAAGAACAAATGCATCTGTCTTGGAGGAAATGTAACCAAGGTATTCCTGAAAGGAAAGATAGTGAAACTTGATCTCACACACATTGGGCATGCTTTCCAGAGGAGCCACTTCTTGGAAAGAGATATCACATTATGAAAGATAGAATCAGCAAAAGAGAAGAAGACCTTCAACAAGATGGATTGATATGGTGACTAAAACACTGGATGTGAAGATGGTGGATATTTAAGGACTGTGCATGATAGAACAAGGTTTCAAGCTATTTAAGAGTTGCTGTGAGTAACTGTAGACTCCATGGCACCTAGCAACAGCACTAGTTTTGATGCAAATATAAATTGAACCACTCTACAAAGACATTGTATTTGCAGTGAGGGGGTGACTTCACAGAACAGTCAAGTAACTTGCCCAAAACCACGTTGCTAGTAAGTAGGGATCAAACCATGAGCATCTGCTATCTTTTCATCTTCAAGCGTAGTTATATAAATGTGTTACTGAGAAACTTGAAAAGTCTCTCAAATTCATTCAGTGTGTAGTAATTATATGTCTGTGACAGTCCCAACAGTGTAACATGCATGTTAAGATTCCAAGGGGAGATAGGTATATGTGTGTGTGTGTGTATGTATATATATATATGTGTGTGTGTGTGTGTGTGTGTGTGTGTGTGTATTTATATATTTGGATCCTCCAGCTCCATGGGAGAAGGATGGGAAATCTCCTCCCCTGCAATTTGTTATTGTTGTTGTTAGGTGCCATCGAGTTGAGTACAACAAAAGATCTGAACTCTGTTCTACCCTGTACTATCTTCACATTTCTTGACACACTAGAGCCCATTGTAGCAGCCACTGGGTCAATCTACCTGGTTGAGGATCTTCCTCTCCTTTGTTGACCCTCCACCCATCCCAGGCATTATGCTCTTCTCCAAGGAATAGCCCCTCCTAGCAACATGCCCAAAGTATATGAGACAAAGTCTCATCATTTCTGCCCTCCAAAAAACACTCCAGCTGCACCCTCTCCAAGACATGCGATTTACTGCCTCTGAAAAATCCTCTGGATGATTAGCTATGGGTCAATTCCAACACAATGTTACACAACAACAACATACCTGAAGATATGTATCTATGTATCTATCTTATATAATAAAACCAAAACACTTCCCTACTAGGATCCAACTTCATCAAGCTAAAGGCTCACTCACAGGTAGAACCAGACTGACTTTTAAATACAAAGGCCTACCCACCAGATCATGTTTGCCCACATAAAAGGCTTCCCATACAAGCTGATTGTAAATGAGGTCACTTGACTGCTAACTCAATTAGAAACTCCCAAACAGTTTACACCTGGCTTTCAAGTAAATCACAAATGCCCACCAGAATCCTACTTAACCAAGCTACAGGCTCACTCCAGAAGAATGTCTATTTGTGCTTTATTGACTATGCAAAGGTGTTTGTGTGGATCATGACAAGTTGTGGCTGACATTGAGAAGAATGGGAATCCCAGAGCACTTAATTGTGCTCAGTAGGAAACTATACCTGGATCAGAATGCTATTGTGTGAACAGAGCAGGGGAGCTCTGTATGGTTTGGAATTGAGAAGCGATGTATTTTATCTCAATACCTGTTCAATCTATATGTTGAGAAATTAGCCAAGAAGCTGGACCCTATGAAAAAGAATATGGCATCAGGATTGGATGGAAACTCATTAATAACCTGTGTTATGCAGATGACACAACCTTGCTTGCTGAAAGTGAGGAGGATTTGAAGTACTTGTTGCAGAAGATCAAGGAATGCAGACTCAATATCAAAAAAACAAAGATTCTTACAACTGGACCTGTAGGCAGTGTTATGACGGATGGCGAGGAGACTGAAACTGGCAAAAGCTTCATCTTGCTTGGATCAACAATTAACACCTTGGTACCAGCAGTCAGGAATTAAGGAGACACAACCTTTCCAAATTATTGAGGAGCACTGATATCACTTTAGGGATTAAGGTACGTCTGATCAGGCCATAGTCTTTTGATTACTAGTTATGCATCCGACAGTGAATAAGGATTACAGAAAAAAGATTGATGCCTTTGAGGTGTGGTGTTGGAGAAGAACACTGAATACCCCATGGATGTCCAGGAAAACTAATAGATATGTCTTGGAGAAGGTGCAGCCAGAGTGTTCTTTGGAGGCAAGAATGATGAGGCTTTTCCTCACATACTTTGGACATATTACTAGGAGGTGCTATTCCTTGGAGAGTAACATGATGTTGGGAAGGTTGGAGGGTTGGCGAAAGAGAGGAAGACCCTCAACCATGTGGTCTGACATGTTGACTGCTGTAATGGGCTCTTATGTTTCAGAAAGTGTGAGGATGGCGCAGTATAGGGTTCAGATCTTTTGTTCATAGGGTTGCTATGAGTCATACTCAACTTGATGGCACCTAACAACAGCAACAACATATATCTTACATAGGATAGGCAATCTCCCATGCAATTAACTGTGTAACTGTATATACATATACAGTTAACCACATGGGAGATTGCCCGTCCTATATACAATATATACATCTTCTCATTCTTCTATATTATCTCAGTTGTGAGAGTTAAACAAAATTCTCCCACACAGGCCAACACTTTAGACATTATATTAGCATAAACAATGATTTTCAAAGCCAGTACACTCATATTAAAGTATATCAAGACCACAATATAGCCCACTGAATTAAAATGAACAGTGCAGAGATCAGATGCACAATGGAGAGGGACTCTTACATTATTCTATCTAGCCATATTGACAAGTGTCAAGCTAGTTCCAAACTTCTCAAGTTGAATATCCTGTAAACACATGAGGCCAAAATTCTGAAATCGAATCTTTTTTTTTAACCTTACGCCAGATTAAATACTTCAACAAGCTATCCCTCATCTCCTCTTGTAATTTCTCTAAAGGAATGATTGCAGTCATGAGAATTTATTAATATCCTGTGATATACCCAGCCCCCAAGGAGTCAGTGGGTGGTGTGAAAGATTTGTTCTCCAAGTTATATTTATTTTGACATTTTTATGAGTCTTTGGAAAACAGTATGTTTTGTTTTACTCCAATGAGAAGATGTACATGTATATTGTTTTTGTGTACTGATTGACATGTTAGTATCACAGTAATAATACACTGAGCAAAAATTATATTAATTTATGGAGTCAGAGATGATTAAACCCTCAATGAATCTACAACTATGTGTTTGAGGTTGCTTCACTTTCCTGATTGAACAGCAACAAATAATTTGAGGAATTAGCAAAGTCAATCACCACTTGAATTGTAATGTGTAGGCCTTCTAAAACTGAAACTACACTGTATAAATTGAGAACTGTATTATGGAAAAATCAAATAACAGAAAACTATAGTCAGACTCTTACATTCTATCTGCCAGGGAAGTTATTTAAATTTAAATACATTTTATTTAAATAAATTCAATCCTAAATTATGTGCATCAGTGCAATCATTTGGAATAGTAGATGGAGTAAAGGTAGATTAAATAACACTCAGATTAGTAGGATTAATAAAAAAGGAAGCTGTCATCTTATTCCAATTTGGGTTTATGTGCTGTGGAGTCAGAATGAATTCATAGGTGACCTTCTGCTGGGTTTGCAGAGGGAGTAAATAGCACAGGAGATTTCCCGTCTTTCTCCCTTGGAACAGTTGGTAAATTCAAACTGTATTCCTTTGGATTGCCAGCACAATTCTGTAAATTAGTCAGGGAAGAAGTGACAATATGTGGAGGTCTGTGGTGTGGAAAGTGACTTTATAACCTCATAAAATCAAAACAAAATTCACTGTGTCTCATGAGGATGCTTCACAAGGTTTCTGAATCCTTAATATTTTTTTACAATAATTTATGTGTATATGTTTTGCTTTTTTAAAACATACTGGTTTACACACAAAGTTCATAAAATTTATATACATTATTTTGCACACCAGATCTTTCCACTTTTCATTTACCCGTCCTTCCCTCCACCCATCAAATTGTGTGATCCTATGATTAAGCCCCCACCTCTCCTCCTTGGATCCTCATACTTGTTCTACAATAATGGTCTTATATAGTATTTGTCCTTATCAGACTGAGTTAGTTCACTTATCATATTAAGTCCTTAATTCTCAATAGAAGGCGAGGGCAGCCTCAGTGTTCTCTCTCAGATCAAACAGGTGGGTTTGAATGCCAACCTTTTTGTTGGTAGCCTACATTTAAATTACTATGCCACAATGATTCTTTTAAGACTTCAAAGAAGAAAGTCTTCTTGTTTTTGTCAAATCCAGCTACTCTGATTTCTAGACTTCATACCCGTTCCTTTTACTTGGTGCTGATCAACTTAAATTCTAAAATATGAGGCTCAAATGAATGTATATAAAAAGAAATGTACAAGATGTATTTGTAAGGAGCTATGTGAGTTATTAATCAGCAGTATGAAATTTCAGCTTGTTTGCACCTCATCAGCCAACAAGTCAAGTTTATATTTATCTTAAAATATGATATGATTCTGGTTTTTGCTCTGAGAAGCCATGCCATGTAAATCAATAATGAATCAAAAAGAAATATTTGTGCAAGTTCTTATGTCTAAAAAACATTTAGTTAGAAATTATTTTGGCATAAAGAAGTCAGTCTTTAAAAAAAAAATCAGATTTTTACTCTGCTATGCTACAGATTGAGTAAGGGTATTTACAAAATTTGACTGCTAAGAGAATGAACAGGCTCGTCCTGGAGAGGGTTAAATCAGGCTGCACCTTAGAGGCAAGGATTCTGAGACTTCATCTGACATACTATGGACATGTTGCAAGGAGGCACCAGTCCTCGGAGAGGGGTGTGTCATGCTTGGGAGGGTGGAAGGACATTGCAGAAAAGGAAGACCCTCTGTGAGATGGATTGATTCAGTGACTGGGGTAATGACAGTGGGTGTGTCGGAGACAGTGAGATTGGTACAGGACAGGGCAGGGTTTAGGACTGTTGTACATTGGGTCATTATGAGTTGCTATGACAGCACATACCAACAATAACAACAATTAATATAATGCCATTTTTCTTTAACATTACCACCAGAATCTTAATTTATTGCATTTACTTCCATTCTCTTGCCTGTGGCCCTCATTATTCTCTGACAGCTTCTACAGGACAGACAGTCCTTTGTTTGCTCAGGGTGTGGTATCATGTTGGGTGGAATAACTGAGAGCTAAGCCGGATGCATGTGTATGATAAAAAACAGAGGAATGTCAGTAATTTTACAGGCTGCATAGTCAGTGGTGTTTCATACTAATTTCCTGAGAGTTGATGCCTTAGCCCTTAATTGGTCCATTTTGTAATCAGCCACCAGCTGCAGATAATGCAGGTCATAGGCCCACATTCATCAGGCTTGCACTCCTGAGGTCATACTGCACTTTTTGCCAACAACATTCAGAACGGAAGGGATGGGCGGATCACAACGGGCAGGCAGAATGGTAAAGAAAGCTGGAAGAGAGCAAGGATTCTCAAACTTTGATTCCTTAACCAGTCCTATAACCCCGGTACTTGTTAGAAATGAAAATCCGTGCACACTAGGTTTATTATTGCTCTAGATTTATTATTGCTGTTGTGTGCCTTCAAGTCAGAACAAACCCTCCTGTGCGTTTTTAGAGGCAGTAAATCGCAGGGTGTGTTCATACTTCTCCCAGGAGCAAGCAGCTGATGGATTTGTATCTCTTACATTTAGGGTTGCAACTCAGCGAGGAGTCAGTTCCTACTGGACAGCAATGACTTAACAACACTAGGCCGCCAGTGCTCCCTACTCTAGATCTACTGATTCAGAAGCTCTGGAGCGAGGGTCCAGCAGGCTGGGCTCTAACCAGCCCTCTACATGAGTAAGATGCCTGCCAAAAGTTGAGGACTATGGACTGCAATGAGTCCCCAATGGTGTTTTTAAAAAGTGAAGACGATACTTTCATTTTATCACAAAGTTGAGGAAGTCCAAGATGACGCTCACCTAACAAAACCTTACATACAGCTCTGAAAAAATTAGAGAAAATGAATGTTGAAGGAGATTTGTTGGGATTCTTAATAGAATAGTTCACAAAGCACAACCAGCTGTCTGTTTATAGGGGAGGAATTTGAGTAGAGAAAGGACGTGAATACCTTTCCAACCTGCTGGAGAGAATGCTTCCTGGGAAAGTTTTCCACAGACCCCAGACACGAGAATGCCACCTCCTGGAAAGTGAAACTTGGAGAACAAGGGCAAGAGGTCAGACCTTGAAAGACTCAGGCCATCATCTTCATCGTCACCATGGAGCAAATACAACACTAACTGATTGATTGATTGATTGAATTCTTTCTTCAACAAGTATCATGGCAGAAAGCAAAGAGTACCAGAAGAGTGTCTATCTGTTTCATTGACTAGGCAAAGGCAGCTAACCTTGAGGAAAATGGGTATCCCAGAACATTTGATTGTTCTTACGCAAAACTTATACTTGGACTAGGATGCAGTCCTCAGAACAGAGCAGGGAAACACTGCATGATTCAATATCAGGAAGGAAGTCCATCAGGGATGTATCCTATTCCCATACCTTCTCAATCTATTTGCAGAACAAATCATTCGGGAAGAAGGGCTTTATGAGGAGGAATGCGGCATCAGGATTGGAAGAAGACTCATCAACAATCTCCGTTATGCAGAGGACACAACCCTGCTTGCTGAAACTAAGGAGGCTCTGAAGCACTTGCTGCAGAGACAAAGAATCTCACCACTGGGCCAACTGGCAGTACCATGATAGATGGAGCCTACTTAGCTCCACAATCAACACTCTAGGCACTGTTGTTGTTGTTGTTGTCATGTGCATCGAGTCACCTGCAACTCATAGCAACCAACCCTATGTACGACAGCCCTAAACCCTGCTCTATCCTGTGCCAATCATGTTGTGTCTGACACACTAACTCCCATTACCCCAGTTACTGAATCATTCTATCTTATAGAGGGTATTCCTCTCCTGTGCTGTCCCTCCCCCTCCCAACCATGATGTCCCTCTCCAAAGACTGATCTTGCCTTGCAACATGTCCAAAGTATGTCAGACGAAGCTTCAGAATCCTTGCCTCCAAGGAGCAGCCTGGTTTAACCTTCTCTAAGACGAACCTTTTCCTTCTTTTAGCAGTCCATGGTATAGTCAATACTCTCTCCAACACCACAGCTCAAAAGGTATCAATTCTCCTCCTATCATCCCTAGTCATTGTCCAGCTTTCTGATGCATAGCAAGTGATTGTAAAGATTATGGCCTGTATCAGTCACACCTTAATCTCCAGACTGACATCGTTGCTCTTCAGTACTTTGGAGAAGTCTCTAACAGCAGATTTTCCCATTGAAATACATTTTTTAATTTCCTGGCTGCTGGTGCCAAGAGTGTTGGTTATGGAGCCAAGCAAACTAAAGCTGTGAACAATCTCAATCTGTTCACCATCTAATAGCAGTCAAGAAACCAAAAGATGGATTGCTTTAGGTAGATCTGCTTTCAGGTACCTCACCAGAGTACTAAGAAACAACAATGTCAGACAGAGATTAAGGTGCACTTCATCCAGGCATGGTCTTCTCAATTACTTGCTCTGCATCAGAGAGGTGGACAATAACTAAAGATGACAGAAGAAGAATTAATTCCTTTGAGTTGTGGTGCTGGAGTAGAGTCTTGAACATATCATGGATTGCCAAAAACCCAACAGGTCTGTTTTGGAGAGGATGAAACCAAGTTTTTCTTTAGAGGCTAGGATTTTGAAACTCTGTCTCATATAACTTGGGCACTTGGCCAGGAGGAACCAATCCTTGTAGAATGACATCATGCTCAGAAGGGTGGAGAGACAGTACAGGTTGCACTTTCTTTAACATATACCTCTTTGTTATTTTGTCAGGCCTTGGGATATTCAGTATTCTTCTCCAATGCCACAACTCAAAAGCATTGATTCTTCTTCTGTCAGCCTTATTCATTGTCAAGCTCTCAGAAGTACAGTAGGTGCTTGAAAAGACTATAACTTGAATTATGTATACCTTAGTCTTTTAATGGACATTGTTGTCCAGGACTTTGGAGAGATGTTATCCAATGAGAGGATACAATCCTGATGCATACCTTTCCCAAAGAGAAAGACAATACACAACAAGAAGTTAATTAGATGAGGTGCTAAAGAAGGGTCTTGAACATACCATGGACTGCCAAAATAACAAATATATCAATCTTGGAGAGAGGGGAACCAAATTTCTTTTTGGAGGCTAGAATTTTGAAACTCCATCTCACATACTTTGGGCATTGGCATCATGCTTGGAAGGGCGGAGGGGTAGTGCAGAAAAGGAAGGCCCTGGATAAGATGGATTGATACAGTAACTGGGGCAATGGGGGTAAGTGTGTGAGTCAATGAGATTGGCTCAGGACAGGTTAGGTTTCAGAGCTGTTGTACATACGGCTATGATCACAGATGTCTCAATGGCACATAACAACAGCAAGTATTTAATAGAACATCTGAGCTTATTAGAACCTGGAAAAATCCTTGTCCTTCCCAGAGTTTATGTCATTATTCAGGTCAAGAAGAGTCAGGACTGACCCACCAGCTATGTGCATATGTATGGATGTTTCTTGGGGGTAAGATGCCCAACCTCCACTGGACTCTAGTCCTTTACTGTGTTCTCTCGAAAGGACTGATCCCTCCTGGCAACATGCCCAAAGTATGTGAGAAGGAGCTTTAAAACCCTCACCTCCAAGTAGCAGCCTGGTTTCACCCTCTCCAGGACAGACCTGTTTATTATCTTACCAGTCCATGGTATGGTATGTTCACTTCTCTTCTCCAGCATCACAGCTCCAAGACATTGATTCTTCTTCTATTATCCTTAATCATTGTCCAGCTCCCTGATGCATAGCAAGTAATTGCAAATACCATGGCTTGGATCAGGTGCACCTTGATCTCTAGACTGACCTCATTGCTCTTCAGTATGCTAGAGAGGTCCCTGGTAGCCTATTTTCCCAACGTAATTAATCTTTTGATTTCTTGGCTGCTGGAACCAAGAGCATTGTTTGTGGAACCAAGCAAGCTGAAATTTTTAACAATCTCAATCTCTTCTCCATCTACCATGATTATTAATTCTATTTTTGCCAACCAGCAAAAGAAGAGCAATAAGGTTTTGAAATGAGACATGAGGGAATAAATTGTTCAGAAGAGATTCTTTTCCCCCAGTGTTAAAACCTAAAATAAAATAAATTCATCATATGTTGCCTTATAGGAGAGATGTTGTTGTTAGGTGCTGTTGAGTTGAATAGAACCCTTAACAACTCTATGAACAACAGATCTGAACCCTGTCCAATCCTGTGCCATCCTCACACTTCCTGACACATTATAGTCTATCATGGCAGTCACTGCATTGATCCACCTGGTTGAGTGGGGATGTTTCTATCCCTAGTCAACCCTCTACCTTTTCAAGCATGAAATCCCACTCCAAGAAATAGCTTCTCCCAGCAACATGTCCAAAGCATGTGATATGAAGCTTTGTCATCCTTGCCTCTAAGGAGCACTCTGGATGCAGACTCTCCAAGACATATCTGTTTGATCTTTTGACAGTCCATGGGGTGTTCAGTACTCTTCTCCAACACCACAGCTCAAAAGTATCAATGCCTCTGCAATTCTTATTCACTGACCAGCATTCTGGTGCATAGCACCTGAACGGTATAGGGGAAATGTTGTAGGCCTTTTAAATCAATAGTTTTATCTACTATCTCAGTCTCAGTCTCTAAAAGGTAGTAATTTTAAGAATGAGGATTGTAGAAAGTATTCTTTTAATGTCACATAAAGAGTTTTCTGAGGGTGTGATGGTTTAAAATATTTAATCCGTTTTGGTTTTTTTTAAAATCACATTATCATGGGGTTGATTCTAACTCATGACAACTTCAAGTGTGCACTGTTTATGATTTGTGACCTTTTGGAAGCAAATGTCTGGTCTTTCTTCCAGGATGTGTATGTGTGAATTCACAACCTATCAGATAGTAGTAGTAAGTGAGCACATAACCATTTGTGCCAAATCTGAGGACAGTTCTTAAAACTCACCAAAATGTAAATGAATAGCATGTCCTCCCTTTAAGTAATCTAAATGTCACTTTTCTCATCTGTTAGCTTTTTGTATACATACCAGTTTATTTGTAAATTTTGAATACATTGTTTTTAACACCGGATCTTTCCCATTTCCTTCACCACGTCTCAATCTATCAAATTGTGCAATCCTGTAATCCTCTCCTCCCCACCCCCCACATACCCATTCTCACCCCTCTGTATCCATCCTCCCCTCCCCTTTGGTCCTCATACTAGTTCTACAGTAATTGTCTTATACAATATTTATCTTTATGGGACTGAGTTCACTTCGCATAATACTGTCCAGTCCCACCAAAGTTAATTAGTAATTTGCAAAATCATTGTTACTGTGTGCTGTGTAGTACTCCATCGTGTGAACGTACCATAATTTCTCAATCCATTCAATTGTAGTTGGATATTTGGGGTGTTTCCATGTTCTTGCAGTCATCTCTTATCTTTTGAAATAAATTTATAAGTCAAGATTATTCTCTATCTAGAACCTCTAATGATGTTGTGATTTTATGTTGCTAATGGATTACATGAACAGGTTTGAGGCTTTGAACACTAATGAGCGAAGGCCAGATGAGTTGTGGGAGGATATCAAAGGTATCATCCAGGAAGAGTACAAACGGTCATTGCAAAGACAGAAGAGGAAGAAAAGACCAAAATGGATGTGAGAAGAGACTCTGAAAATTGCACTGGAGCACAGAGAAGCCAAAG
>NW_006399832.1:4551013-4563430 GCF_000299155.1 Elephantulus edwardii
ATTGATTCAGTGACTGGGATAATTGGGATGGGAGTGTCAGAGACAGTGCGATTGGCACAGGACAGAGCGGAGTTTAGGGCTGTTGTACATAGCGTCGCTGTGAGTCGCAAGAGACTTGACGGCACATAACAACAACAACAACAACAACAATGGATTACATCTCAACATTACAAAACTAAAGATCCTCACCACCAAGCCAGTAAGGAGGCTCATGACAGATGGAGAGAAGATTGAGGCTGTTAATGATTTGATCTTGCTCATACCCACAATCAGCACCCATGGCACCAGCAGTGAGGAAATCAAAAGACAAGTTGAACTGGGAAAATCTGCTGTCCAGGACCTCTCCAGAGTGCAAAAGAGCAATGACATCAGTCTGGAGACTAAGGTGCATCTGATCCAGGCTATGGTCTTCTCAACTGTTTGTTAAGCATCTGTTTATCATTCAAAATTAGTTTCCTAACCATTGAATTTTACTTTGCCATATAGATGGGTGATAAAATGCAAATAGGGCGTGTTAGCCTATCCACAAGGGTATTGGCTTGTTTGACCAATCCACAAGGGGATTAGCTAGCCTTGCTATTCAATTATGTGGCTCCAGCGGCAGAAAGGATGATCTTCCTCACCAGCAAAGAAGCAGCAGCAAGAGAATATAACACGTCCTTTAGTCCCAGGAATTCTTGCACCAACTAGGCCTACGACAATAGTAGTCATGATTGAAGCCAAGAAACAGAGAGCAAATATGAGATGGAGCTGACTTTTGGAGTGCTATCCCCTGCAGACAGAACTAGAGGAATCTAAAAGCCTTTGTCCAAGTTTGTTGGGCAACAGGAGGTGAGGGCAAGAGCCAATATTGGAAAGACTGAGAACTTTATAACACTAGCCTAAAGCCATGAGGCTCAAAGCTGAGGCACCCATAAGCACATTTCAGAAACTGTCCTGAGTGTATTCTGTTGTCATTGTTGTTGTTATGTGCTATCAAGTCACCTGTGACTCATAGCAACCCTACGTACATTAACTCTTAACAATGCATTATCCTGGGCCAATCTCATAATCTCCAACGGATCTAATCCCATTTCTCCAGTCATTGAATCAATCCATCTTATCCAGTGTCTTCCTATCCCCCTATCTATCCAAGCATGATGTGCCTCTCCAAGGACAGGTCTCTCCTGGCCATGTGTTCAAAGTACATGAGACAGAGCTTCAAAATCCTTGCCTTCTGGGAGCAGCCTGGTGTCACTCTCTCCAGGATAGACCTGTTTGTTCTCCTGACAGTCCATGGTGTGTCTAACAGTCTTCTCTAGCACCACAACTCAAAAGCATCAACCCTTCTTCTAGCATACTTATTGTCCAGCTCTCTGATGCATAGCAAGTAATTGCAAAGATCATGGCTTGAATCAAGTTAGTCTCCAGACTGACATTGGTGCTCTTCAGTACTCTGGAGAGGTCCCTGACAAGAGACTTTACCAAGGCAATTCGTCTTTTGATTTCCTGACTGCTGGTCTCAAGAGTGTTGATTGTGGAACCAAGCAAGCTAAAGTTATCAACAATTTCAATCTCTTCTCCACACATTAAGGAGCTGTTAATTGGGCCAATGGTGAAAATCTTTGTTTTCTTGATGTTGAGTTTCAATCTACATTGAAGAATACCGTCCTTGACCTGCTGCTGCAAACGCCTCATGTCTTCTTCAGTTTTAGCAAGCAAGGTTGTATCATCTGCAGAATGCAGGTTGTTGTAAGTCTTCCTCTAATCCTGATGCTATATTCCTTCTCATAAATCCCAGCTTCCTGAATGATCTGTTCTGAATATAGATTGAATAGGTATGAAGACAGGATGCATCCCTGATGCACACCTTTCCTGATCCTGAACCATGCAGTGTTTCCCATTTTGTTCTAACTATTGCCTCTTGGTCCAAGTATAGATTTCACATGAGCACAGTTAAGTGTTCTGGGATTCCTGCTCTTCTCAAGGTTAGCCACAACTAGTCATGATCCACAGAGTCAAACACTTTTGCATAGGCAATGAAACACAGATAGACATTCTTCTGGTACTCTCTGCTCTCAGCCAAGATCCATCTCATATTGGCTATGATGTACCTAGTGCCACAGCCTCTTCTAAATCCAGCTTGCCTTTCTGGCAGTTCTCTGCTGATGTGCCAGTCATTTCTGGATAATCTTCAGCAGGATCTTGCTTGTGTGCATTATCAGTGAGGTGGTTTAATAATTTCCCCTCTCTGCTACTAACCTGAATTATAACCTTTTTTTACTTCCTCCGCATAGTTCTGTGTGGTCTGTGAGCATTTGTATTGGATTTTGAACCCAGACAAGCAGTAACATTAGTGTTGAGATGTGTAGAAAGAGGCACAGAAGCATAGGGGGCATGTCTGATCTCACCAGAATTGACTTTGTGTTGCTCTGACACTTAGATGGGACAGCTCCCCTTTGTGAAGCTGGTAAAGGTTAGATATGGCTGTACCGATGTGGCCTTTCCTCTTTTACAGCATCTGAGAGCTGGACAATGAAGATGACAGGAGAATATATGCCTTTGAATTGTTGTCCTGGGTAAGAGTATTGAGCATGCCATAGTCTGCCAAGAGAACAAATAGTTCTAACCTGTAGAGGGTGAAACTTGGAGGCAAGGATTTTGAAATTCTGTCTCACATTCTTTAGACACGTTGCCATGTGGGACCAGCCTTTGAAGCAGGGCCTCATGCTTGGAAAGTTAGAGGGTCGGCACAAGAAAGGAAGACCCTGAATTAGATGGATTGACACAGTGACTCTGGCAGTGGGGGTAGGTGTGTCAGAGACAGTGAGGTTGACTCAGATTCAGAGCCGTAATTCATATGGTTGCTATGAGTACATAAATTGTGTGCATCAAGCACATAACAAATCTGACACTCTATTTAGCAAATTGAGAAAATTTTTCCAGACTTTCTACTCTGAGGAAAATGAATACCTGGACTGAACTTAAAATTTCCCTTTAAAAAAATCTTTGCCTCCAACCTAATACTGGAGTAAGATGCTTGAAGCAATACACACGTCCACAGAATTACATGGTAATCATCTTCCTTCCAATCATTAGTATAACTGAGCTTGACCAGGAAAATTTCCCGAGCAGGTGTCATCAATTTTGCCATTCATCCATAGAAAAAAGTCCAGTAAAGTTCCTGTGGAACATTTGATTCTAAGCAGCATAATTTCCTGATGTGCTTGCCAGAGTGAGTTAGCCACAAGATGTATGGTCAGGCACCTCTGTGACTTGACCTACTGCATAGACTTATGTGAATTCTGACGAATGTCCATGGGGGGGCAATAACTGATACTTAAGCCACTCTTTCTGGGCAAAGTTAGTTAATGGGAAGAATTGTTTATAGAGACAAGCAAAGCATATGATATTAAAATCGTCTTATAAACACAAAAAGGCATAAGTGTGCAATTTGCTTTGGCAAAATTATTTCAATGCCTAGATAACAACAGCAAACAAAAGTTCCTCTTACTAAAATGAAATATTAAAGTTGTCAAGGATTTATTTGGACACACAATCAACACTCATGGAAGTAACAGTCAAGAAATCAAAATCAAATGACATATTTGCTTTGGGCTGTCATTCTCAGGACTAATCCCAGCAAGAGCCAAGTCATAATATATTCAATTGTTTTATATGCTTGTAGGGAGACCTAGTGGCAAAATGCAAAAGGAGTTGTGCTGTTAATTCCAAGGTGGTACCTCTTTGTAAGTTTGAATCTACCAATGGCTCCTCAGAAGAAAGATGGCCAAGCTCCCATGCAATTTATAGCCTCTCAAAAACCCACTGGAGGGTCAGTTAGTCGAGTACAACTCAGTGGCAATGAGTTTAAGATCTTTTTCAAGTGCATTTCAAATTCAAGCAAAAGTTAAATAGTAATTAAGGAGCACTGAAGAATTGATGCCTTTGAATTATAGTGCTAATGAAAATTATTGAATACACCATAAACCTCCAGAAGAACAGGGAGCTCTGGTGGTTTAGTCTTTAGGGAGTTAGGGATCTAATTCAATGAGCTTGAGTCTGATATGAGATGTCAAAAGAACTTTAGGATGCACTTCTTCCAAAACAGATTTATTGAGGTATGCTGTTTGAATCCACCAGATGCTCTGTTGGAGAAGGAGGGGCAATCTCCCTCTGTATCAGCCAGATCCAATTTGACAGTACACACACAAAAAAAAATAATAAAATTTTTGAAACTTAAAAAGACACCAAAACAGATTTATTTGTTCTTTTGTCTATTCACTTACTGCTAACTAGTTGGTTCCAATGCATAGCTACCTTCCGTGGGTTTTGGAGGCTGCAAATGGAAATGGGAAAAGACTGCCCATCGTTCTCCTGTAAAGCTGCTAGTGAATCCAAACCAGTTGAGAAGCTTGACCTTTGGGTTAACTGTGCAATTAGTTACAGGCTATGCATGCAGAGCTCTCTGATGAAGTGATAACTCATTGCTAAGAGACTCTGAAAATGGCACTGCAGCACTGAGAATACAAAACAAAGGGATGAAGTAAAGAGATACAATAAAAGAAATGAATAGAAGATTTCAAAGGGCAGCTCCAGAAGACCAAGTATTGTAATGGAATGTACAAATGGGCTGGAATTGGCAGTTTGATGACTAAGGTGTGCCTGATTCAGGCCATACTCTTTTCCATCAACTCTATACATCTGAGAGTTGGACAACAAATAAGGATGACAGAAGAGTTGATGCCTTTGATCTGTGATGTCAGAGAAGAGCACCAATTATCTCATGGACTACCAAAAGAGTAAACAGAAACGTCTTGTAAAAATTGCAGCCAGAGAGCTCCTTGGAGGCAAGGATAGTGAAGCTTCGTCTCACATACTTTGGACATAGTGTTAAGAGAGGCTATTCCTTTGAAAAAGGCATCATACTTGGAAAGGTGGGGGATCAGCAAAAGAAAGGAAGACGCTCAACTAGATAGATTGACATGATGACTGCAGCAAAGGGCTCAAGTGTGGCAGAGATGATGAATATGGGATAGGATAGGATAGGATAGGATAGGATAGGATAGGATAGGATAGGATAGGATAGGATAGGATAGGATACATATCTGTTGTTCATAAGGTCGCTATGAAATGATGAATTGTACTTGATTGGACAGCATCTAATAACATTCCTGTCTAGTCAAAATCAACTCAACTGACCGTCCAGTGGATCTTCAGATGTTAAATTGCACTGGAGGACACTGTCCATCCTTCACCCACAGAGCTGCTGGTGAATTCAAACCACCTTCCTATGGCTTGATAGAGTAACTCCTTATCCACTAAGCCACTTGTTATTGTTTTTGTTGTTGCATACAGTCAAGCCAGAACGATTCATAGCTGATCACCCCCCCCCCCCCAGGGAGTTTTTTAGAGGCAGTATAATCACATGCTGGAAGCAGGAGCGGCATCCACTTCCGAAACGGCTTGCCTCCGAAAACTATGTACAAAAAGTGCTCAGGCTGTTCGTTCATAGGGTAGCTATGAGATGTCTACGACTCGACATCATCAAACAATAATAACAATGACGACGACAAAGAGAGAGCTACGTTGGCCTAGTGGAAAGGAAGCTATGCTACCAAGCCAAAGGTGGGTGATTTTCATCTGCGGCCCTCGGCCAGGTTCAAATTGTTTCCTGTCAAACATTCTTCTAGGTGGTATAGCACTGGTCTGTGCATTGCTGTACAGAGGTAACTCGTGGTTGCTGTGATGCTGAAGCCTGTGACAGTGATGTGCCAGTCGTAGTAATGGGCACCCATGGTGGACAGTGTTGGCTGGAGCTTCCTGACTAAATCAAGCCTGGAAGCAGGAGCAGCATCCACTTCTGAAATGGCTTGCCTCCGGAAACTCTGTGTACGAACAGTGCTCGGGCCGTTTGTTCTTAGGGTCGCTATGAGTTGTCTACGACTCGACGGCATTAAGCAACAACAACAACAATCACATGAGGGGGCTCTGGTGACCTAGTGGTAAGGAGCTGCTCCACCATCCTAAAGGCAGGCAAAACCAACCCATCAGCTTCTCTGAAGCTGAAAGATGGACAATCTCTCATGGGATTTACTAACTCTGCAAACTTGCTGGAGAGTCTGGTATGAGTCGGTTCCAACTGGATAGTACATAACAATACAACAACAACATAATCACACAGGAGGAAGGAGGAAATGCCCTATTCTCCCATGGAACAACAGCAACAACTGCACTCTGTCTTTTTCCATTCTGATAATATCATCCTCCTTTTCTTCTCTCCAGGAGCTCTGATGTAGGGAGTTGCCTTGCTAAAACCAAAGGCAGTGACTGGTGCTTCAAATCCACCAGCAATTCTGTGGGAGAACATGGGCAATCTCTTCACATGCACATTACAGTCTCAGAAATTCACTGGAGGGTCAGCTGTGAGTCAATTCTGATTAGACAGTATTGTTGTTGTTAAATGCCTTCAAGTTGAGTATGACTCATAATGACACTATGAACAAGGTCTGAACCCTATTCTATCCCGTATCATCCTCACAATTCCAGACACACAAGAGCCTTTTGATGGTAATGAGTGAAGAGATTCTAACTCCTCAGATGTGGTGGTGATGTTGTTAGTTGCTGTCAAGTTGGCTTCAGACTCATGGTGACCCACATACAATTGAATACTTTCTCTGTAATCTCTCTGTTATTGACTCAAACTCACTGTCACGGAGTAGGAACCAACTCAGGTGATCTTCCAACAGGCTCTTCTAGGCCATATTTCACAAAGGAGCTTGCCCATCTTTCTCCCCCAAAGCAGCTGATTGACTTAAGTCACTTGCCTTTGAACTGGCAGCTCAAGTCTTTACCACTCATTCTTGTTATTGTAATTCACAGGGCTTTTGAGGACTCATTTTTCAGAAGCTGGAAACCAGGCCTTTACTTCTAGTCCATTTTCATCTGTAAGCTCTACTGAAACCTGGTCATTATTGAAACATTCAACTCACAGGTGACAGGCAAGCGTGACTATGCATTTGGCTCCCTGACGAAGAATCAAACTTGAGCGTCTCACATGGAAGACAAAAATTACATCATTATCCCTGCCTATACATAAATGTATTACTGTTGTTTTTAGGTATCATCAAGGCAACTATGACTCGTAGTGACTCTCATGCCTGGACTATGCAAGACAAAGCTTTATCATCCTTGCCTAGAAGATGCTCCCTGGTTGCACTTTCTTCAAGAAAGACTTATTTGTTTTTTGGTATATTCAGTACTCTTCTTTAACACCTCAACTCAAAGGCATAATTTCTTCTTCTGTCATCCTGATTTATTGTCTAGCTTTCAGATGCATAGCAAGTAACTGAAAATACCATGACTTAAATCAGGTGGACCTTGGTCTTTAAATTGACACTAACATACTGTTTTGTTGTTGTTGTGCACCATCAAGTTGGAATTGACCCGTAGCTGACCTTCAAGTAGGTTCTCAGAGGCAATAACACGGGAGGAGATTGGCCATCCTTTTCCTTTGCAGCAGCTGGATTATTAGAACCACGTGCCTTCACGATTGCAGATCAGATTCTTAGCACTAGGACATTTTGTTGTTGTTGTTGTTGTTGTTTTGGGGCACCATTGAGTGGGAATTAACCTAGAGCTGACCTTCCAGTGGTTTCAGGATAGCAGTGTAGCTTCTTGCTACTGTTGATGTTGTTGGTAAGTGCCATCGAGTCAAATATGTCTCATAGGGTCACTACCCTATGAACAAGAGATCTGAAACCTGTTCTCCACCATCTTCACACTTCCTGACATACTAGAGCCTATTGAAGCAGTCACCGTGTCAACCCACCTGAGGGTCTTCCTCTCCTTTGTTGACCCTCTACCCTTCCCAGCATCATGTCCCTCTCTAAGGAATAGCGCCTCCTAACAACATGTCCAAAGTATGTGAGGTGAAGCCTCATCATTCTTCCTCCAAAGGGCTCTCCAGCTGCACCCTCTACAAGACATATCAGTTCATTCTCTCACCTATCCGTGGGATGTACAATGCTCTTCTTCAACATCATAGTTCAAAGGTATCAATTATTTTAGCATCATCCTTATTCATCGTCCAGCTCTCTGATGCATAGCAAGTGATCAGAAAGACTATGGCCTGAATCAGACCCACTTAAGTCCTCTCACTGACCTCATTACTCCTCAATAATTTGGAGAGGTCCCTAACTGCAGATTTTCCCAGTGAAATGTGTCTCCTTATTTCCTGATTGCTGATACCAAGGGTATGAATTGTGGATCCAAGAATGATGAAGTTGTTGACAGTTTCAATCTCCTTCCCATCCATCATGACATTGCCTATTAGTCCAGTTGTAAAAATCTCTACCATTGAGATACAATCCATACTGAAGGTTGCATTCCTTAATCTTCACAACTGGCGCTTCTTCAAGTCCTCCTCACTTTCAGCAAGCAAGGTGGTATCATCCGCATAACACAGGTTATTGATGAGTCTCTCTGCAATCCTGGTGCCACACTCCTCACAGAGCCCAACTTCCCAGATAATTTGCTCATCATACAGATTGATAGGTATGGAGAGAGGATACAACCCTGGCACACTTCCTTCCCAATTCTAAACCAGGCTGTGCTCCCCTGCTCCATTAGCACAACAGCCTTCTGATCACCTTTTTTGCTACTAGGCTACCAAAAAGTCTACTACTACTATTACTTGAAGAGTGCTAAAAGCCCATGTTGTTGTTATGTGCCACCAAGTTGCCTGCAACTCATAGTGACACTATGTACAACAGCCCTAAACCTTGCCCTATCATATGCCAATCTTGGGGTCTCTGACACACCTACCCCTATTACCCAAGTCACTGAATCAACCCATCTCATAGAGGGTCTTCCTCTCCTGCACTGTCCCTCTACTCATCAAGCATGATGTCCCTATCCAAAGACTCATCCTTACTTGTAACGTATCTAAAATATGCCAGATGAAGCTTCAGAATCCTTGCCTCCAAAGAGCAGCCTGGTTTCATCCTCTAAGCAGTCCATGGTATATTCAGCACTCTTCTCCAAAACCACAGCTCAAAGGCATCAATTCTCCTTCTATCCTCCTTGGTCATTGTCCAACTCTCTGATGCATAGCAAGTGATTATAAAGACCATGGCCTGTATCAGGCATACCTTATTCTCCAAACTGACATCATTGCTCTTCAGTACTCTGGAGAGGTCTCTGACAGCAGAGACAATATGTCTTTTAATTTCCTGGCTGCTGGTGCCAAGAGTGTTGATTGTGGAGCCAAGCACACTAAAGCCCTTTACAATCTCAATCTCTTCATCATCCATCACTATGCTGCCAATTGGCTCAGTGCTGAGAATCTTTGTTTTCTTGATATTGAGCTTCAATACATATTGAAGGCTGCAGTTTGAACTTCTGCAGCAAGTGCTTCAGGTTCTCCTCAATTTAAGCGAGTAGGGTTGTGTCATCTGCATAATGCAGATTGTTGATGAGTCTTTTTCCAATCCTGATGCCACATTTCTCCTCATAGAGCCCATGGACTTCCAAAAGAACAAAAATTAAGCCTTAGAGAAGGTGCAATCAGAGTGCTCCTTGGAGGCAAAGATGATAGAGGTTCTTCTCACATACCTTGGACAAGTTGCTAAAAGACATTATTCCTTGGAAAGGGACATCATGCTTAGAAAGTTGGAGGGGTGATGAGAGGAAGACCCTCAACTAGGTGGGTTGACACAGTGACTGCAGCAGTAGGCTTGAGTGTGTCAGAGATTGTGAGGATGGCATGTGTTTTGACTTCTTGACTGCTGTATTCATGGGCCTTGATTTTGTGTCCAAGTAAAAAGAAATCATTAAAAACTTCAACCTTTTCCCTATCTAATTCTTATCATAAATAAATCCTTCTCAATAAAGATTTGATTGTGCCAATTAGGACAAAAACTACTACACCACAAGAAAAAGCTGAATTGTTCTGTTGTTTCCTGCCTATAAAATAAATGGGGTTTTAAAAATTTTATTAATTTTAATGAACATTTACAGAGATTTTGGATTTTCATTCATTCATTGTTGCATTTTTCTCCCTGTCGATTTGCTCTTCTCTTTGAAAAGTAAAAAAAAAAAATCTTTCATTGGTATACAACACCTCCTCCCCGCCCCAAGTACACTCCACTATGCAGCCTTCATTCTGTAGCACAAAAAGAATAATAAAATAAGAAGCAACTAAATAGTACAATAATATGGAGTTTTCACTCTGTGCCAGAGAGAGTCAAAGAAAAAAAAATTTTTTACTTAGTGAAAAGATACCTTATTTAACATAATTATTGCAACACAGAAAAAGAATTGTAAGAGGATTACTGTACTAGGGACAATACACTGGCCATAAGACTTGCAATCTCTCATTCAAATTCATTGCTGTTGAGTTGGAGCAGACGCATCACTGACCCTCTAGCTGGCTTCCTGAGGCGATATATCACACATGAGCAATCTGACCATATCTGTCCCCTTACGAGGTACACTGGTGGATTCTAACCATCTGTAGGGCTATTCTGGGGTTAGCAGCACAACTCCCTGCTAAATATACACTTCCTGTTGTTACGTGCTGTCTAGTCAACTATGATTCATAGTGACTCTACGAACAATGAAGGGCCCAAACTCATTACAAAGCCCAGAAGCAACACGAACCAAGTGTATATATTTTATTTTAAATGTTCTCTTCAGTGAAAGCAGGCTCAATGTGGCCTCAGTGTTGGGGAGAGAGAAAGAGAGTATTTATCCATTCTACACTGGCTGGTTGGGGTAATTTCCAGGACTGGGGACCAATTCCCGTTTTCCCAGCACACCTTGTTTTAACTATCAACTATCTCCCAAGGTAGATCATAAACCCATGTCTAGGAGTAAACATTAATTGGTTTATTTACTATTTCCTGGTATATATAGACATATTCAGGTAGGCCCAGAAGGTCAGCAAAATAGAATCACTTTGGCGTCACATAAACAACAGATAAGAACCTTGACCTATCCTGGCCGTCCTCACAGTCTCCACCATGTTCACTGTTACAGACACGGTGCCAGCCCATCTTGTTGAGGATCTCCCTGTTTCTCTCTGACCCTCCACTGTTCCTAGCATGTCTTTTTCCAAGGACTGGCCCCTCCTGTCAACATGACCAAAGTACGTGAGACAGAGTTTCACCATTCTGACCTCTAAAGATCACCCTGGTTGGGCCACCTTCAAGACAGATTGCTTTGCTTTTTTCAAAGTCCATGGGAATTCCCAGGCAAAACCAGAGTAGGATGCTGTTGTTAGTTGTCATGGAATTTATTCCAACACGTGGTTATCCCTGTGTACAGGGTAGAACCATGCTCCATATTCTTTTCAAGTCTCTCACGTGTTGGGAAGCAGATCCTCAGGCCTGCTGTTCAGGAGACCTTTGAGGAGTTGAAATCACCAAGGATAGAATAAAAAATAAGGCCTAGGAATTGATGGAATGCCAACTGACAGGTTTCAACAAGCAAAGTTGATTAAATAAATATTTTGTTCCCCTTCATGAGTGGGGACTATATTTTCTGGCAATCATTTGTGTGACAAAGAATTAGAATTATGGAGCTATGTGCGTAGATTTGTTAAGAGTAAACAAATTGAGGGATCTTTGAAAGTTATATATATCACATGAGGAAAAATGACTGCTTGTTGGGTAGTGATTAACAAAATCATTGCTTACGCATACTGAGTAGTATTCCATCATGTGACTGTACTATAATTTTCCCATCTATTCAATTGTGTTGGACATTTGGGTTTTTTCCATATTCTTGCGATGGTGAACAATGCTGCTATGAACACTGGTGCACAAATCTCCATTTGTCACACTGGCTTACTGTGAACTCACGATTTTCAATGAAAATATTTTTTCTGTTGGTCATAGCTTGACTATAAGTAATAGTCTACTCAACATTGTTGAACATCTCTTAACAGTAAAGATTCTGCTTCTGGATGTGATTCATATCTGTCTCTTTCCCAACCCTACAGTGCCTTCCTAGAAAATCAACACTGTTTTGTAGATGTATAATTCCTGACATAACCAATAAAGAAGATTTTGGTTTAAAATATAGAAAGGTGTGCATCAGATTTTATCCTTTCTCCATATCAATTTAATCTGTTTGTATGCTGAGTAAATCTCTTTTCAAGAAAATAGACTATATGAAAAAGAATGTGGTATCAGGATCCAAAGAAGATTCATCAACAACCTGCATCACACAGATGACCCAATCCTGATTGCTGAAAGTGGAGGACTTGAAACACTTGATGCAGAAGATCAAAGACTACAGTCTTCAATATGGCTCAAAAAGTCTCATCACTTCAAAACAACTATATCATCTCACCCCAGTCAGAATAGCAAAATTTAACAGAACAGCAAGCAACAAATGCTGGCAAGGTTGTGGAGAGACTGGAACCCTTATTCA
>NW_006399832.1:4563965-4565658 GCF_000299155.1 Elephantulus edwardii
GGAGGGGTGTGGGGGGATTGTGTCCCAGGGAGGGAGTGTTTCTTTTGCTTTTGAAAGAGAGGAGCGAACTGGAAGGGAGGGCTGGCGGGGAGAGAAGTGCAGCAATGAATGAATGGAAATCCAAAATCTCTGTAACTGCTCATGAAAATTATTTTAAAAATAAAATAAAGCTTAAGAAGAAAAAAATTCTCATCATTGCACCAAGAAATAACATCATGACACATGGAGAAAATATTGAAGTTGTCCAAAATTTCATTTTACTTAGATCCTTAATCAATACCCATGGCAGTCAAGAAATGAGAATATGTGGTGCAATTAGAAAATATGCTGTCAAGGACCTCTCCAGACTATGAAGGAGCAATGGTGTCAGTTTAAAGACTAAGGTGCAACTGATTCAAGTCGTGATACTTTCAATTACTTGCTGTGTATCTCAAAATTGGACAATGAATAAGAATTACAGAATAATGGATTGTCTCTGAGTTATGATGTTGGAGAAGAGTACTGAATATTCCATACACTGCCAAAAGAATAAGCAAGCCTGTCTTGGAGAAAGTCCACCCAGCAAACTTGTATGTCGAGCTTCAACTCACATACTTTGGGCATATTACTAGGAGTTAATTCTTTTTAAAAAATTTTTTAAAAATTTATTATTTTGTGTGTGTGTACCATCAAATAAGATCTGACTGGTACAGGAGGAGATTGCCTCTCCTTTTCCAGCAGAGCATCTGGTGGATTCAAACCACATATCTCTGTGATTGCAGTGCAGCTTCTTGCCACTAGACAACCAGAGCTCCCTGGGAGGAGTTTATTCTTATAAAAGACTACCATGCCCTTCAAAGTAGAATGCTTACTGTGTTAAATAACTTTGGCCTAGCATAAGTTCTTTTTTGTAGTCACGTTTTGTGTTCTAATATACAAATCCAATATTGCATGTCTTACACATTATTATTCTGAAAGATCTTATTTTGTGTACTATGTTTATCAGAGTAATGTATAATGCAACTCTGATAATGTGATGTAAAATGTAAAGATCTACACATAAGCATTGCAACAGTATTATACCAAGTAAAACACCAAATAAACCATGAACAGTGACAAAAAAAAAAGAGTGTTAGTCTAAGAAATGAAATCCCTCAACAAGATAGAGTGGCACAATGACTGAAACAATGGGCTCAAGAATTTCAGTTATTATGAGAAAGATACAGGATAGAGCAAAGAAGGCAAGATCCAGAGCCATTGTTTATAACATCAAGATGAGCCTTACTCAACTTGACCACACCTAACAACAGTCCTTGATAAGGGATCTAGGGTGGCCTAGTCAGTCCATAGACAGTTGTGTTGTCTTTATAATAGACAAAGTGCTAGTCAATAAGCCTTTCATTTTAAGAACTACCTTCCCTCTGTAACTTTATTTGTGCCATTGTTAGAACCTCTAATTGGAATATTACTGCTTTTAATTTTTGACTCATGTACTTTTAACTTGTTAGTTAAATCTGTGTCTTCTAGGCTGCAAGAGTTCCATGATGCATCTTCAAGGATATGAATATGTATGGCTAAGCATAATTGATAACAGTGCATCTAAATTCCAAAATCAGTCTCCACAATAGTCTACGTGTTTCCTATTGCCAAAGGGGCCCTTTAGAGTAGTGAGAGAAGATCTTTACCCTGAAACCTACAGCGTCCCTTTTCAGCA
>NW_006399832.1:4566363-4575919 GCF_000299155.1 Elephantulus edwardii
CAGTGAGATTGGCACAGGATAGAGCAGGGTTTAGGGCTGTTGTACATAGGGTCGCTATGAGTCGCAAGCGACTCAATGGCACATAACAACAACAATAACAGTTCTTGTCCAGATCTCTGATGATTAGCAAGTAATTGCAAAGACCATGGCCAGGGTCAGATGCATCTTAGTCTCTAGATTGACATTGTTGCTCTTCAGTACTCTAGAGAGGACCTTGACAGCAGAATTTCTCAATGCAATTCATCTTTTAATTTCCCAACTGCTGGTTCCAAGAGTGTTGATTGTGGACATGAGTAAGCTGAAGTTATTAACAATCTCAGTCTCTTCTCCATCCATCATGATGCTGCCAACTGGCCCAGTGGAGAGAATCTTTGTTTTCTTGATGTTGAGCTTCAATTCATATTGAAGATTAAAGTCCTTTTTTTTTTTAAGAGACTACAGTCCTTGACCTTCTGCAGCAAATGCCTGTTGTCCTCCTCAGTTTCAGCAAGCAGGGTTGTGTCATTTGCATAATGCAGGTTGTTGATGAGTCTTCCTCCAGTCCTGATGCCACATTCCTACTCATAAAGTCCAGACTCCCAGATGATCTGTTCTGCAAATAGATTGAAAAGGTATGGATGGATCCCTGACGTACACCTTTCCTGACCCTGAACGATGCCGTGTTTCCCTGAGCTATTCTGCCTACTGCCTCCTAGTTGTGGTACTAACCCAAAAATTGCCCACTCCAGCAGATTGAATCCACCGGCAACTTGAAAGAAGTAAAATGAGTTATCTCTTCCACTGCAATTTACGAACTCTCAAAATTGCTGGTGGGTCATCTATGAGTAGTTCCCACTCAACAGCACTGATTTGAAAATCCCTAATAGGAACTGAATAGTCAGTAAACAAGGTTTACCCTATAAATTGGGTAATCCGCTATTGTTGTTGTTAGGTGCCCTTGAGTTGAGCACAACTCATTGCAATACTATGAACAAAAGATCTGAACCCTATTCTATCCTGATCCATCTTCATACTTCCTGACAGACAAAAACCTGTTGTAGTAGTTACCATATCAAACCACCTGGTTGAGGGTCTTCCTCTCCTTTGCCCACCCTCCACCCAGCATCATGTCCCTCTCCAAGGAATAACACATCCTAGCAACATGACCAAAGTATGTGTGGTGAAGCCTCATCATTCTTGCCTCCAAGGGGGCACTCCAGCTGCACCTTCTCCAAGACATATCTGTTCATTCTCTTGGATGTCCATGGGATGTTCAGTGCTCTTCTCCAACAGACAGCTCAAAGGGGCCAATTATTTTTATGTTACCCTTATTCGTTATCCAGGTCTCAGTTGCATAGCTAGTAATTAGACAACAGCCTGAATCAGATGAGCCTTTAGTCCTCAAACTTAGTCCTTAATAATTTGGAAAGGTCCCTAACTACAAACTTTCCCAGTGCAATGTGTCTCCTGATTTCCTGACTGCTCATACCAAATGTGTTAATTGTGGATCCAAGTAAGATAAAGATGTTGACAGTCTCAATCTCCTCTCCATCCATCATGACACTGCCTATAGGTCCACTGGTAAGAATCTTTGTTTTCTTGATATTGAGACACAATTCATATTGAAAGTTTCATTCCTTGATCTTCGGCAACAAGTGTTTCAAAGAGCCAAAGAGGAAGAAATTGAGAATTTTTACAAAATTTTGCAGTCTGAAGTTGACTGAACATGTAATTAGGATACGTTAATGATAATTGGTGTCTGGAATGCGGAAGTAGGAAACAGTGAAGAAGAAACAGTAGTCGGAAAACATGGGCTTAGTGATAGAAACGAAGCTGGAAATAGAATGAATTTTGTATTTACAATGATTTATTCATTGCAAATATTTTTTTCTAAAAGACATAAAAGATGACTTTACATATGGATTTCACCTGATGGGCTGCATAGAAATCAGATTGACTTTTTATGGAGGAAATCATTTGAGAAGCTCAGATCATCAATTACTCATATGCAAGTTCAAATTGAGGCCAAAGAAAATGAAAATAAGTCCACAGAAATCAAAATATTATCTTGGATCAATTCCATCTGAATTTTATGATCATCGTAAGAATAAATTTAAAGGGGAGCTCTGGTGGCCTAGTGTCAAAAAGCTGCACTGCAATCTCAGAGTTGCGCAGTTCGAATCCACCAGGTACTCTGCTGGAGAAGGAGTGACAATCTCCTCTTGCACCAGTCAGATCCTATTTGACAGTACACACGGAAAAATATAATTTAAAAAAAAAAGAAGACTAGATTTGAGGCATTGAACATCAATGATAGAAGACAAGATGAATTCTGGGATAAGATCAAGGATATCATCCAAGAAGAATGCAAAAGGTCATTAAAAAAGCTGAGGATAATCTGCAAAGGCCTTGGAAAAATTCAGGATTATCAGCATTAGTTTGTTTTACCTTCATTATATTATTTATCCATTATTAATATACTCGATCTATTTCTGAATGCAAAAGTTGGCAGAAGTCTTCTATTTCCTCCATCTAGATGTTGGTGCATATATTTGAATGATAGTGGTATTCACTTGACCTCCTTGTAGGCATATGAATATTAGGAACCATGCAGATAACATCTAGATGAGCCTTACGCAACTTGACCACACCTAACAACAATCCTTGATAATGGAACTGTGGTGACCTAGTCAATCAATAGAGAGTTGTGTAGTCGTTATGTGCCATCAAGTCCTCTGGGACTCATAGCAACCCTATGTACATTTGTTCTGAACCCTGCCCTATCCTGAGCCAATTTCATCTTCTCTGACAGACTTAATCCCGTTTCTCCAGTCACTGACTCAATCCATCTCATCCTAGGTCTTCCTCCCTTGTGCTGTCCCTTCATCCTTCTAAGCATGATATCTTTCTCCAAGGACTGGTCCCTCCTGGCTACATGCATTCACAACATTGTGAATGTCACGCACAACATTGTACATCAAGATGTATCTAGAAATTACTGTTTTAACTGTGGAAGTAATTTCATTTTTCCTCACTTTTTCATCACCAGTGTAGTAGATCATATGATAGTCTGATTCAAAATGCCCTGTGTCAGTCTGTCTCATTTCACCAATACCTAGTATATCAATCTTTATGTGTTCCATTTCTTTCTTAACAAAGTCAAATTTTTCTACATTCATTCTTGTCACATTCCATGTTCCAATCAATAATGTCTGCTTACAACTGTTCCTCCTCCTTTGTGTTTCCATATTTGAAGGCTCAGCCTCAGTTGCTGTATTTGCTAGTCTACCCTAAGTGTACTCTATTACACATAGGGTTTTCGAAGGCCTGTTATTTCAGAAGTGGATGGTCATTCAATCTTTCTAGTCTGTCTTAATTCAAATGCTCAGATTTAGAACAGTATGTGACAGACAATCATTTTACAGAAAGGAACAGATTAAATCAATGGAGAACTGCCAAAGATGCAGATACAAAACTGTCAGAGATTAAATCAGTAGATGACATCAACAGAGAACTGCCAGAAATGGAGGCTGGGTTTAGAAGAGGTCTTACTAGGGATATTAAAGCTAATATTAGATGGATCTTGGCTGAAAGAAGAAAGTACCAGAGGAATGTTTCGTTGACTATGCAAAAATATTTGACTGTGTGGATCACAACAAACTGTGGTTAACTCTGAGAAGAATGGGAGTCCCAGAACACTTGATTGAGCTTATGTGAAACTTAGACCAGGAAGGTCGTCAGAACAGAGAAAGGAAACATTGTTTCCTTTAAAATCGCTTTAAAATCGGTTTAAAAATGTGGTTTAAAAATTTTGTATCAGAGACCAAAGAGACCATAACTGCCACCCAAGCAGATATATGCACACACATGTTTATCACGGCTTTGTTTATGATAGCAAGGAGTTGGAAACAACGTAAGTGCCCAAGAACAAACGAATGGATAGAGAAGCTGCAGTATATTCACACAATGGAATACAATGCTGCATTGAAAAACAAGGAACTCATGCAATATTATTCAAAATGCGTGGCTCTGGAGGACATTATGCTGAATGAAATATCTCCGCCACAAAGGGACAAATACTGTATAGTGTTACTGTTGTAAGACAGGACTGACATCAGGGTTGGGAGGAGACTGAGAAAGATGGGATAAATAGTGTATACCACATTGAAACAGATGAGGGAGAAAACTGTTTAAAAGGAATATGGGGTTAGGTATTATTGTCATGACAGGAGTCCAGAAGGAAGTCTGCATAGTGGAATTGACCTAGGGGGAGGGATTGTAAAACAATGAGGGAACTTTTCTTCTACTTTTCAAAGAGAAGAGTGTACTGGGGGAGAGGGGTGGGCAGGGAGAAAAGTGCAACAATGAATGAAGAGAAATCCAAAGTCTCTGTAAAGTTTCATTAAAATTAATTTTTTTTAATGATAAAAAAAATCGGGAATGGTATACGCCAGAGATGCATCCAATCTCCATACCTTTTTAATCTATATGGGGAACAGATCATCCTGGAGTCTGGGTTCTATGAAGAGGAATGTGGTATTTGGATTGGAGGAGGACATATCAACAACCTATACTATGCAAATGAAACAAATTTGCTTACTAAAACTGAGGAGAACCTGAAGCACTTGCTGCAGAAGGTCAAGAACTGCAGCCTTCAAAATGGACTGAAGCTCAACATCAAGAAAACAAAAATTCTCACTACGGTCTGATGGGCAGCATCATGATGGATGGTGAAGAGATTGAGACTGCTAACAGCTTTCATTTACTTGGTTCCGCAACCAAAACACTTGATACCAGCAGCCAGGGAATCAAAATATGAATTGCATTGGGAAAGTCTGCTGTGAGGGACATCTCCAGAGTACTGTAGAGTAACTGTGTCAGTCTGGAGACTAAGGTGCATCTGATCCAGGCCATCGTCTTTGCAATTACATCAGAAAGCTGGTCAATGACTAGAGATAATAGAAGGAGAATTGATGCCTTTGAGCTGTGGTGCTGGAGAAGAGTATTGAATATACCATGGACTGCTAAGAGAACAAACAGGTTTGTCCTGCATAGAGTGAAACCAGGCTGCTCCTTGGTGGCAAGGATTCTGAAGCTTCGTCTGACATATTTTGGGCATATTGCCAGGAGGGACCAGTCCTTGGAGAGGGACATCATGCTTAGGAGAGGGGAGGAATAGTGCAGGAGAGGAAGACCCTTGATGAGAGGGATTGATTCAGTGACTGGGGTAATGGGCTAGGTGTTTCAGAGATGGTGAGATTGGCACAGGGTAGGGCAGAGTTTAGGGCTGTTGTACATAGGGTTGCTATGAGTCGCAGGCAACTCGATGGCACATAACAACAACAACAACAGACTTTCATGATAACTTATGCAAACTAAGTGAGATGAAATGTGAAATCTCACCATCCTTGCCTCTGATGAGCACTCTGGTTGTACTTCCTCTAAGACAGACTTGTAGATTCTTTTGGCAGTCAGTGAGATATTCAGGACTCTTCTCTAACACAATTCAAAGACCTTAATTCTTCTTGAGCCATCCTTTTCATTATCCAACTTTCCAAGGGATACAAAGTAATTTAGAATAACATAGCTTAGATCAGGAGCATCTCACTGTCTCCGACACACCCACCCCAATTACTCCAGTCACTGAGTCAATCCACCTCATCAAGGGTCATCCTTTCCTATGCTGTCCATCCACCCTTCCAAGCATGACATCCCTCTCCAAGGACTGGTCCTTCCTTGCAACATGTCCAAAGTATGTCAGATGAAGCTTCAAAATCCTTGCCTCCAAGGAGCAATCTGGTTTCACCCTCTCCAGGATGAACCTGTTCATTTTCTTAGCAATCCATGGTATATTCAATACTCTTCTCCAGCACCAAAATGAATGATAGACAATGTAATATACAATAAGGGGATGATCAGCACAATTACCACTGAAGAATACAAAGAAGCACATAAGAAATACAGTTAACAGTGAATATATAAGCAGAGAGGGAACATGAAGCCATAGAAATAAGTGAAAAACAGTTATACCCATGACTATACATATAGCAAATCTCCTGTGTGACTTACCATTTCTATATTTCTATGTTCATAGTCTTATCTTATTGCCATGGAAGTGGAATCACCTTGAAGCTGACCTCCAGCATTTTTCAAGAGGTTGTAAATATCACAGGAGAAGAATATTCATTTTTCTCTAATGGAGCCACTGGTAGATTTGAACTGCCAGTAAGGTGACATCTTTGGCTTAACAATGCAATTCCCTATGGACTAGGTCACCAGGGTGCCTTAAATGCATATTTGTATATTTGGTGATATATATTTATATATATTTGATTATATGGAGAGCCCACAATGGCAAGGTTTTACTGTTGTTGTTGTTATGTGCCGTCGAGTCGCTTGTGACTCATAGTGACCCTATGTACAACAAAACTCTGCTGTTCTGTGCCAATCTCATTGTCTCTGACAAACTCATCACGATTGTCCCACTCACTGAATCAATCCACCTCCCAGATGGCCTTCCCTTCCTGCGCCTGCCCTCCACCCTCCCAAGCATGATGTCGTTCTCCAAGGACCGGTCCCTCCTTACAACATGAGCAAAGTATGTCAAATGAAATTTCAGAATCCTTGCCTCCAAGGAACAGCCCGGTTTAACCCTCTCCAGGATGAATCTATTTGTTTTCTTAACAATCCATGGTACCCTCAGCACTCTTCTCCAACACCAAAGCTCAAAAGCATCAATTCTCCTTCTATCCTCCCTGGTCATTGTCCAGCTCTCTGATGCATAACAAATGATTGCAAAGACCATGGCCTGTACCAGACGCACCTTAGTCTCCAGAGAGACCATCTCTTTGTTCTTTTGACAGTCCTGAGGATATTCAGTGCTCTCCTTCAAATGCATTGAGTCAACCTTATTTATTACCCAGCTCTCAGATGTATAGCAGGTGACTGAAAAGACTGTAACTTGAGTACAGTACACCTTAGTCTTCAAACTGACAACATTACTGTCCAGGATTTGGAGAGATGTTATCCAATGAGACACTTTGGACATATTGCAAGTAGGTACCAGTCCTTGGAGAGGGATATGTATTTGGGAGGGTGGAAGGACAGCACAGGAGAATAAGACCCTCGATGAGATGGATTGATTCAGTGACTGGGGTAATCAGGATGGGTGTGTCAGAGGCAGTGCGATTGGCACCGGACAGAGCAGGGTTTAGGGCTGTTGTACATAGGATCGCTATGAGTCGTAAACGACTCGACGGCACATAACAACAACAACAACAACAACAACAAGTACATGATATGTTCAAGACTTTTCTCTAGAACCACAACTCAAATACATCAATTCTTCTTCTGTCATCTTTAGTTCATTGTCCAGTTCTCTGATGCATAGAGAGTAATTGCAAAGTGTAACCAGTGTTGCTTGGAGGCAAAGATGATGAAGCTTCATCCTGCATGTTTTGGACATGCTGTTAGGAGAGATTATTCCTTGGAATGGGACATAATGCTTGGAAAGGTGGAGGGTCAACTAAAGAATGGGAGATCCTCAGTAAGATGGACTGATAGAGGACAGAGTTCAGATCTATTGTTCATGGGGTCTCTGTAAGTCATACTGGACTAGATGGCATTTAACAACAACAACAATCAGCCCCTTGTTGTGTATTGCCTTACTCTTCAGCTAACTTACCCATTTATACATGTCTGCTCCTCTCTCTTTCCCTTCTCATCTTTGTTAGTTCTTCAAGATTAGCTCTCATTGCATGTAAACCTTTGCTTAGCTTTTTATAATTGTGGTGTTATGCTATAACTATCTTTTTGTGACTGATTATGTCGCTCAGAATAATTTGTTCTAGATTCGTCCATGTTGTGCAGTATTTCACAGATTCTTGATAATTGGGGTTGTTAGGGATTTGTTGTTGTTGTTGTTGTTGTTATGTGCCGTCAAGTCACCTGCGACTCATAGTGACACTATGTACAACATCCCTAAACACTGATCTATCCTGTGCCAATCTTACTGTCTCTGACACACCTATCCCGATTACCCCAGTCACTGAATCAATCCATCTCATCGAGGGTCTTACTCTCCTGTGCTGTCCTTCCACCCTCCCAAATACATATCCCTCTCCAAGGACTGGTACCTACTTGCAATATGTCCAAAGTGTGTCATATGAAGCTTCAGAATCCTTGTCTCCAAGGAGCAGCCTGGTTTAACCCTCTCTAGGATGAGTCTGCTTTATGTCTTAGTGAGAGATGGTATATATAGTCAGAATTAAAGAAATCCTGGTGGCTTGAGACTTAGGCCATCACATCAGGGGCTGCTCAATGGGAGACGGGTGTTGAATGTTGTAGGCAAAAATAGGAAGGGTTGGTGGTGGAGTAGGGAAAGGGTGGATAAAAAACAAACAAACAAAAAAACCCCAACTAAATATGTAGCGGGGTAGGCAGCAACATTGAGTATTGGTCTTTTTCTAACTGGTAAATGTCTTTCATCTGCTCTTTTCTGTAGAATGCTTGTCTGTCAGATACTATAATATTTATTTAAAAATTGAGACAGACTAGGAAGAAGGATTGGCCATCCAGTTCCAAAATGACAGGCCTTTGAAAATCCTATGTACAATAGAGCACACTTAGACTATCATAGCAATAGAAACTGAGATCTTAGAAATGGAAACACAGAGAAAGAGGAACAGCTGTAAGTAGACGCTAGTGATTGGAACGTGGAATATGAGAAGCATGAATGTAGGAAAATTTTACATTGTTAAGAAAGAAATGGAGCGCATAAATATTGACAACTAGGTATTGGCGAAATGAGATGGCTTGGCATGGGACATTTTGAATCAGATGATCATATGATTTACTATGCCGGGGATGAAAAGGTGAGAAAAAATGGGGTTGGTTTCATAATTTAAAAGGTCATTTCTAGATCTATCCTGAAATACAGTGTGGTGAGTGACAGGATAATATCCATACACATACAAGGAAGTCCAGGGAATACCACCATCATTCAAATATATGCAACAACAACTAGAGCCAAAAAGGATGAAATAGATTTCTACCAACTTTTGCAGTCAGAAATTGATCAAACATGCAATCAAAATACATTAATAATAATGGGTGACTGGAACACAAAAGTTGGGAACAGGAAAGAAGGATCAGTAGCTGGAAAACACAGGTTCAGTGAGAGAAATGAGGCTGGAGATAGAATGATAGAGTTCTGCATATTCAATTATTTAGTCATTGCAAATACCTTTTATAAGAAACATAAACACAGGCTATATGCCTTGATCTTACCTGATGATATGCATAGGAATCAAATCGATTACATCTGTGGAAAGACTTGATGGAGAAGCTCAATTTCAGCAGTGAAAACCAGGCCAGGTGCTGATTGTGGGACAGACCACCAACTACTCATATGCAAGTTCAAACTGAAGTTGAGGAAAATTGAATCAAGTCCATGGGAACCAAGATTTGATCTTAAGTCTATCCCACTCGAATTTCAAGACCAACTCATGAACAGGTTTGAGGCCTTGAGCACCAATGAGTGTAGGCCAAATGAGCTCTGGGAGGATATAAAAAAAAT
>NW_006399832.1:4576684-4591492 GCF_000299155.1 Elephantulus edwardii
TTTGGAACAATATGTCAACAGAGAACTGCCAGATGTGCAGGCTGGATTTAGAAGAGGTCGTGGTACTAGGGATATTATAGTTAATGTTAGATGGACCTTGGCAGAAAGCAGAGAATACCAGAAGAATGTTTATCTGTGTTTCCTTGACTATGCAAAGGTTTTTGTACGGATCACAACAAGCTATGGCTGACTCTGAGAAGAATGGGAATCCCAGAACATTTGATTGTGCTAATGCAAAATTTATGCTTGGACCAAGAGGCAGTTGTCAGAACAGAGAAGGGAAACACTGGATGGTTCAAAATCAAGACGGGGGTCTGTCAAGGATGTATACAAAACAGATCATCTGAGACGCTGGGCTGTATGAGGAGGAATGTGGCATCAAGATTGGTGGAAGAGTCATCAACAACCTGTGTTATGCAGATTACACAACCCTGCTTGCTGAAACTGAGGAGCACCTGAAGTGCTTGCTGCAGAAGGTCAAGAACTGCAGTCTTCAATGTGGATTGAAACTCAACATCAAGAAAAATAAGATTCTCACCACCGGGCCAAATGGCAGCATCAGTATGGATGGTGAAGAGATTGAGATAGTTAACAGTTTTAGTTTACTTGATTACACAGTCAACACTCATAGTAACAGTAGCCAGGAAATCAAGAGACGAATCGCATTGGGAAATTCAGCTGTGAGGGACCTCTCAAGAATACTGAAGAGCAACAATGTCAGGCTGGAGACTAAGGTGCACCTGATCCAGGCTATAGTCTTTTCAATTACGTGCTATGCATTGGAGAGTTGGACAGTGAACAGGGATGATAGAAAGAGAATTTATGCCTTTGAGCTGTGGTGCTGGAGAAGAATGTTGAACATACCATGGACTGCTAGGAAGACAAACAGGTTTGTCCTGGAGAGGGTGAAGCCAGAATGCTCCTTGGAATCAAGGATTCTGAAGCTTCGTCTGAAATACTTTGGGCATGTTGCAAGAAGGGACTGGCCCTTGGAGAGGGACATCATGTTTGGGAGAGTGGAGGGACGGCGCAGGAGAGGAAGACCCTCGATGAAATGGATCGATTCTGTGAGTGGAGTGGTGGGAATGAATGTGTTTGAGACAGTGAGGTTGGCACAGGCTAGAATGGCATTTAGGGCTCTTGTCCATAGGGTCGCTATGAGTCACAAGCAACTAGATGGCACATAACAACAATAACAACAATCATTCCTAGTCATTGTTCAGTTCTCTGATGCAAGTGATTACAAAAACCATAGCCTATATCAGGCACACCTTAGTCTCCAGACTGACATCATTGCTCTTCATTTCTTTGGAGACGTCTCCAACAGCAAATTTTCCCAATGCAATATGTCTTTTAATTTCCTGGATGCTGGTACCAAAAGAGTTGATTGTGGAGCCAAACAAACTGAAGCTGTTTACAATCTCAATCTCTTCACCATCCCTCATGATGCAGCAAATCAGCCCAGTGGTGAGATTCTTTGTTTTCTTGATATTGAACTTCAATTCAAATTGAAGGCTGTAGTCCTCGACCTTATGCAGCAAGTGCTTCAAGTCCTTCTCTGTTTTAGCAAGTAGGGTTGTGTCATCTGCATAATGCAGATTGTTGATGAGTCTTCCTCCAATACTGATGCCACATTTCTCCTCACGGAGCCCAGCTTCCCAGATAATCTGTTCTGCATATATTATAGATTGAAAAGGTATGGAGATAGGACTCATCCCTGGCATACACCCTTCCCAGTTTTGAACCATGCAGTGTTTCCTTGCTCTGTTCTGATGACTGCCTCTTCGTCCAAGTAAAGGTTTTGCATAAGCATGATCAAGTGTTCTGGGATTTCCATTCTTCTCAGAGATAGCCACAGTTTGTTCTCCACTGTATGAATGTACCACAGTTTCTTTAGCCATTCAACACTTAGGTTGCTTCCAATGTCTTCCATTTGTAAATAATTCTTCAAGAAGCATAGATGTGTATATGTCAATTTATGTTACAGCTCTGATTTGACTTATCTCACAAACTGACTTATCTGATTTATTGAGGATACATACCTAGAGTGGGATTGCCTGAAAAAATTTCTATGTCCCCTTTTCTAAGGAAATGACAAAATGCTTTCCATAATAATAGTTTAATCATTTTCTATTCCTTCTAGAGTGTATAAGGCTTCATGTTTCCCTACGCTCTCCCCAGCATTTATGTGTGGTCTTATCGGATGTCACTATTATTGTTAAGGTGAAACGAAATCCTATTTTTGTTACAAATTCTGACTAATGTTGAGAAGAATGTGAATCTCAGATTCTTAAATGTGTTCATGTAAAACCTATACCTAGACCATAAGTCTGTTGTGTGGATAAAGCAAGGGAACACTATATGTTTTAAAATCAAGACATGCATCAGGGATGTATGAGACCCTGGATGAGACTGGGGTGATATGGGTTGGTGTGCCACAGTCAGTGAGACTGGCTCGGGACAGGGAAGGGTTTAGAACTGCTGTATATAGGATCGCTGTACATAGCAAGTGACTTAATGGCATATAAAAACAATAATACACTATAACAGGTTGGAAGCAGGAGTGGCATCCACTTCCTAAGCAACATGCTTCTGGAAACTCTATGAACTATAGTTGTAGAGGGGCTTCAGACCTTTTGCTCATAGGGTCACTATGAGTCCTGCTCGACTCAAAGGCAAGCAGCAGCAACAACAATTCAACCTGTGTACAAAACAAATAATTTCAGAAGCTGGATTTTGTGAATAAGAATGAGGTATCCAAACCTGGGTAACATTCATCAATAAATTGCATTATGTAGATGACCCAACTTTGTTTGCTTACAGTAAAGAAGACTTCAAACAGCTGATGCAGAAGATCAAAGATTACAGTCTTCAATGTGGATTATACCTCATCATCAAGAAAAAAAAAATCCTCACAACTGGGTCAATAAGCAACATCATGATTGATGGAGAAAAGATTGGAGCTGTCCACAATTTTGCTTGGATCCACAATCAACAAGTTTCGTGATGTTGTTGTTATTAAGTGCCATTGAGCCAGATATAACCCACAACGACCCTATAAACAAAAGGCTTGAAGCCCTTCTATAACTATCTACAACTATGTGAGGTGTCATCATCATACTTCTTGGCACACTAAAGCACATTGCAGCAGTCACTGTGTCAATAGCTCTGTTTGAGGGTTTTCTTCTTCATCAACCCTCTGCTTTTCCAAACATTATGTTCTTCTCCAAAGAATACCCTCTCCTAGCAACATGCCCTCAAGTATATGATACAAAGCTTTATCATCTTTGCCTCCAGAAAACACTCTGGTTTTACCTTCTCCAAGACATATTTGTTTATTCTCTTGGCAGTTCATGGAATATTCAGTACTCTTCTCCAACACCACAGCTTAAAGGCATCAATTCTTCTTCTGTCATACTTATTCATTGCCTAGCTCACAGATGCTTAGCAACTGATCAGAAAGACAATGGCCTAAATCAGATGCAGTCCTCACATTGACATTATTGTTCCTTAATAATTTGGAGAGGTCTCTGACTGTAGATTTTCCCAATTCAATACGTCTCCTGATTTCTTGACCTGGTACTCTTGTTGTTGTTATGTGCCATTGAGTTGCCTGTGACTCATAGCAACTCTATTATAACAGTTCTGAAGCCTACCCTGTCCTGAGCCAGTCTCACTGACTCCTACACACCTACTCCCGTTGCCCCAGTTACTGCATCAATCCATCTCATCTGGGGTCTTCCTTTCCTGCACTGTCCCTCCACCCTTTGAAATATGATGTTCTTTTCCAATGACTGCTTCTTCCTGGCCTTGTGCCCAAAGTATGTGAGACAGAACTTCAAAATCCTAGCCTCCAAGAAAAAACTCGGTTTCACCCTCTCCAAGACAGTACTAACAGTCAAGAAATCAGAAGACTTATCACATTGGGAAAATCTGCTGTCAAAGACCTCTCCAAAGTTCTAAGGAGCAATGATCTCAGTTTAAGACAAAGGTGAACCTGACCCAAGTCATGGTCTTTTCAATTATTTGCTATACATCTGAAAGTTAAACCATGAATTACCACAGCAAGAAGAATTATGTCTTTGAACTATTAAAAGATGTATTGCAATGCGAAAGTCTGTGGTTAGAGACCTCTCTAAAATGCTGAAGTGCAAAGATGTCACTCTGGAGACTAAGGTGTGCCTGAGACATGTCATGGACTTTGCAATCACTTGCTATGCATCAGAGAGCTAGACAATGACTAGGGAGGATAGAAGGAGAATTGATGCCTTTGAGCTGTGATGTTGGAGTAGAGTATTGAATACACCATAGACTACTAGGAAAACAAACAGGTTTGTCCTGGAGAGAGTGAATCCAGGCTGCTCCTTGGAGGCAAGGATTTTGAAGCTTTGTCTGACATACTTTGGACATGTTGCAAGGAGAGACCCGGCCTTGGAGAGGGACATCATGCTTGGGAGGGTGGAGGGACAGTGCAGGAGAGGAAGACCCTCAATGAGATGGATTGATTCAGTGATGGGGGTAATGAGGGTAGGTATGTTGAAGATGGGGAGATTGGCACAGGATAGGGCAGAGTTTAGGGCTGTTGTACATAGGGTCGCTATTGAGTCGCAGGCGACTCAATGGCACATAACAACAACAACAACATCGGGGAAGAGTACTGAATATTCCACAGACTGACAAAGAATAAACACATATGTCTGGGAGAAACTGCAACTTTCTAAGAACCTCTAAGGGTTCTCCTTAGAAGCAAGGATGATGAAGCTAATGTCTCACATATTTGGGGCCTATTATCAGTGGGAACCATCAGTGAAAGAGAGGAAGACCTTCAACAAGATGCAGTGACACACTGTCAGTCACAATGGTCTTAAGCATATCAGGGATGATGAGGATGGCACAAGATAGGGCATGTTTCAGGTCTGTTGTTCATAGGGTGGCTATGAGTCATACTTGATTGTATTTAATAACAGCAATAGCTAATGGAGCAGGACAGGGCAAGGTCTCAGTTTGTTGTTCATAGTGTCACTATGAGTCATAATTCACCCAATAGCACCTAACAACTATTCTTATGATAATTTTTCCAGGTGTTTTTTACTAAGATTGTCTTGTTTGAATTTCTTGTTTCCTGAACTACTTACCAATGTTCTTTGGCCAGTCTGGGCCCAATAGGTTTGTCTTTTTCTTATTAAGACGTTGAAGTTTCCTATACATTTTAGAAACTAATCCTTTGTCAGCTATGTCATTGCCAAATAGTTATTTCGAGTCTGAAATTTCTTTTTTTACTCATTTGAGGTAGTCTACAAACAAGGATTTCATTTTTATTATGTGCCATTGAGTGGATTACAACTCATAGTAACCCTATGAACAGGTTGAACCTTGCTCTACCCTTTGCCTTCCTCAATCTCTGCCATGCTCGTCCTTACAGTCACTGTGTCAATTCACCTCATTGAAGATCTTCCCCTCTTTTCACTGACTCTACCTTTCCTAGGTAGGTGTGATGACTTTTACCAAGGACAGATTCCTCCTGACAACATGCCCAAAGTATGTGAGATAAAGTCTCAAATATTTTGCAACTAAGGAGCACCCTAGTTGCACTCCTCTCAGACAATTTGTTTCTTCTTTTGGTAGCCCATGGTATAGTCAGTACTCTTCTCCAACACCACAGTTCAAAGCCATTGATTCTTCTATAGCTGTCCTTATTCATAGTTCCACTTTCAGATGCATGTTGTCATTGTTATGTGCTGTCAAGTCACATGCAACTCATAGCAACCTTATGTACAACAGCTCTGAAGCCTGTCCTGTCCAGAACCAGTCTTACTGACACTAACACACCTATCACTTATTTCCCCAGTTACTGTATCAGTTCATCTCACCTGGGATCTTCCTTTTCTGTACTGTCCCTTCACCCTTCTGAGCATGATATCCTTCTCCAAGGACTAGTCCGTCCTGGTCATACGCCCAAAATATGTGAGATGGAGTGTCAAAATCCTAGCCTGCAATAAAAGACATGCAAATTGAAGTCACACTGAGATACCACCTCATGCCAGTAGCAGTGGCAAAGTTTAACAGCACAGCAAGTAATAAATGCTGGAGAGGATATGGAAAGATAGAAACTCTTATACATTGTTAGTGGGATTGTAAAATGGTACAACCACTCTGTCTTCTTCTTTTTGTTGTTGTTGTTGTGTATCATCAAGTCATATTTGACTGGCACAGGAGGAGATTGCTCCTCCTTCTTGGTACAACCACTCTGGAAGGCAGTTTGGTATTTCCTCAAAAAGCTGAATATAGAAATTCCATATGGCCCAGCTATTCCACTGGTTGCAATATACCCCAAGAAACAGACAACTGAAGCTTAAACAAAGACTTGTACACCAATGTTCATAGCAACATTATTCACCATCACAAAAACATGGGAACAGCCCAGATGTCTAACCACAAATGGATTGAGAATCTGTGGTACATTCATACAATGGAATACTACTCAGCATGCAGGAGCAATGATTTTGTAAATTACTACCTAACTTGTGAGGTACTGCAGAGCATTATGCTGAACAAACTAACTCAGTTCCACAAGCACAAACGCTGTATAAAACCATTATTATAGAATGAGTACTAGGACCCAAGGCAGAGGAGAGTGGAAACAAGATGGGGTGAGGATGGATGCGGGTGGTGGGAGTTGTTAATCATAAGGTTGCACAATTTGATGGGTGTGGTTGTGTAAAGGAAATGGAAAGGATCTTGTGTGGAAAAACAATGTGTTCAAACTTTGTAAATAAATCAGTAGAAAATAAAAATAAATAAATCCTTGCCTCCAAGGAGAAACTTGATTTCACCCTCTTCAAGACAGACCTATTTGTTTTCTTAGCAAAGCAATCTATGGTATGTTTAAGACTCTTCTCCAGAACCACAACTCAAAGGCATCAATTCTTCTGCTGTCATCCTAAGTCATTGTCTAGCTATCTGATAGTAATCGTGAAGAACATGGCCTAGATCAGGCACATCTTAATCTCTATACTGACATCGTTGTTTTTCAGTATTCTGGAGAGATCCTTGTCAGAAGATTTTCCCAGTGCCATTCGTCTTTTGATTTCCTGACTTCTGGTATTTAGAGTATTGATTGTGGAGCTGAGCAAGCTGTAATTGTTAACAACCGCAATCTCTAAGAAGGGATCCATCATCCATCCATCGTGATGCTGCCAATTGTTCCAGTGGTGAAAATCTTTGTCTTCTCAATGTTGAGCTTCAATCCATATTGAAGACTAGTGTCCTTGACCTTTTGCACCAAGTGCTTTATTGTCTTCCTTGGTTTCAACAATCAAGGTTATGTCATCTATATAACACAGGTTGATGAGTCAGTCTTCTTCCAATCCTGGAGCCACATTCCTCCTCTTAAAGCCCACCTCTCAAATGATCTGTTCTGCATATAGATTGAAAAGATATGGAGACAGGATCCATCCCTGATATACTTTTTTCCTGATTTTGAACCATGAAATATTTCCTTTGCTCTGTTCTGAGGACTGCCTCCTGGTCCAAGTATAGGTTTCACTTGGGCACAATCAAGTGTTCTGGGATTCTCATTTTCTTCAAGATTAGCCACAGTTTCTTGTTATCCACACAGTTAAATGCCTTTGCATATCAATGAAACACAGATATTCCTCTGGTACTCTGCTTTCTGCCAAGATCCATCTGACATTGGCAATAATGTCTCTAGTGCCACGACTTCTAAACCCAGCACAAGTTTCTGGTAGTTCAGTCATTTTTTATAATCTTCAGCAGGATTTTGCTTGCATGTGATAGGAGTGATATTGTGTGATTATTTCCACACTCTGTTGGGTGACTTTTTTTGGTATGGGAATAAATATGGATCTTCCAGTCAGTTGGCCAAGTGGTTGTCCTCCAGATTTCTTGGCACAACCTGGGGAGCACATCCAGGGCAGCATCTGTTTGTTGAAATATGTCAATTGGTCTTCCATCAATTCCTGGGGCCTTATTGTTTACCAAGTCCTTCAGTCCTGTGGTTTGCATGAGCTTCAACTTAGTCATTAAACTGATATCCTTGCTCTTTAGCACTTTGGAGAAGTGTCCAAAAGCAGATTTTTCCCAATACAACATGTCTTTTAATTTCTTGACTGCTGCTATCATTGGGGCTGATTGTGGATACAAATAAAAGAAAATCCTTGACAATTTCAGTCTTTCCTCAATCTGTCATGATGTTGCCTATTGGTCTAAGGGGTCAGAAAATTTTTTTCTTGATGTTAAGATGTAATGAGTATTGAAGGCTTTAGTCTTTGGTTTTTCTTCAGTCTTCTTTACTTTCTACAAACAAAGTTAGGTTATCTCTATAAACAGGTTGATATGTCTTCCTCCAATCCTGATGTCACATTCTTCTTTATATGGTCCAGCTTCTTAAATTATTTTCTCAGCATACAGATTCAATAGGCATGGAGAAAGGTTACAGCCCTGATGCACACCTTTCTTGATTTTGAACCATGCATTGTTCCCTTGTTATGTTCAGACAAATGTTTCTTGGTCTATGTATAGATTTCACACAAGCACAGTTCAGTTTTATCCTATTTTCATTTTTCTGTAAGTACTTATTCACATTTTAATTGTAATTTCCAACTTCTACAGTAAATCTTGTAAAGGACTTCTGTTATCTTATTTCTGTTTGATGTAATGATAATTACCACTGACAAGGACAATTTTACCTGAGTCTGTATTCCTGGGAAATAGTGGAGATTAAGAACTCCTATTCTTTTAAGTTCCAAAGAAGCACTCCACCCCGTATGACTTAGAGGAGACTCACTGATGCACCCCTTGATTACTTATGACATGGCTAAACCCCAAAACCCGTAAAACAAGTTGTTGTGGAGTCAGTGACTCATGGCAACCAGTCTAAATCAAAGTAAAACTATGCTCCACAGGGCTTTTAATGGCTAATTTAAAAAACAAACAAACAAACAAACCAAACACATCCCCAGTTTTTTATTCTAAGGCATTCTGGATGACTTGAATCCCAAGCCTTTACATTAGCAACCGAGCATATTAACCCAAAGACCTTCCACCTTCTCATTCTTTGGTTGGTTGAACTGCTTGACCCACTTATCAAAATGCTTGTTGTTAAAACTTTCTTTCAATGTTTCTTCTTCCCCTGAGTCCCTGAACTTTGACCAGCATACAACTTCTCCCTAACAGTCCTTCTTGAAAACATGCTTCCCCAGACAGGTTTTTGTTTTGTTTTGTTTTATTTTGTTTTGTTTTGTTTTTTTCAAAACTGCCTACATAAGGTGAGCAATTATACTTCTCTTCTAACTGTAGCTCCGCTGACCTGGTGAGAAAGGAGTGGTGTCAACCCAAAGGTATGTAGTTCAAACCTACTAGCTGCTCTTCAAGGAGAAAGAAGGGCAATCTTTTCCCCTGTGATTTATAACCTCTGAAAAGCCACTAGAGGACCAGCTTTAAGCCAGTTGCAACTCAGTTGCACATAACAGAATCACTAACCAAAAGGGTTAGAACGCATCCAGAGACTTCTTGAAAGAAAGGCCTGGTGTCCTCCTTCCAAATGATCAAAGCTTTGGAATCTTACAGGGTACAAGTCTACCATGTGGACATGGGCTGCCACACATAGAATATTCAAGGAAAATTGACTTGGTTTGCTCTTCTATAACCCTTGAAATGCTTGAAGATGTTCCAAACACAGCATTTCAATTTATAATTAAAATTACAAACACAGTACTGAAAGTACAGCAAACTGACATTTCTTTCCCTTTTTTTATTGGTTTGCATACAATCATTCATATACATTGTGTTCCTTTTGTGTATATTGTGCTGTATACAATCTTTCATTTACTTTGTTTCATACACTCACTGATATACATTGTATTATATAGAATTAATTACTATTGATCTATGTTTATTATTAAAATAACATTTTTATTTTATACTGGTTTTCTTACAAAGTTTCTATACATTTGTTTTCACACGAATCTTTCCCATTTCCTTTACCTACCCTGCTCGCCACCCATCAAATTGTGGGACCCTATGATTAACACACCACCCACCCCTTTGTCCATCCTCACCCCTCTGCTCTCAGCCTCCACCTCTAACCCCCGATACTCATACATATTCTACAATAATGGTCTTATACAGTATTTGTCCTTATGGGACAGCATTAGTTCATTTAGCATAACGCTCTCCAGACTCTCCCAAGTTAGGTAGTGATTTACAAAATCATTGCTCCTGCATGCTGTGTAGTATTCCATATGTGAATGAACCATACTTTCTTTAAAAAAAAAAATAAAAATTTACTTTCACTATGATTTTAATAAATATTTACAGAGAAGTTAGATTTTAATTCATAATTTCTCAATCCATTTGACTGAGGTAGGACATTTGGGCTGTTTCTAGTTTCCATCTTCTTGCGATGGTGAATAATGCTGCTATGAACATTGGTGTACAAGTCTCTGTTTGTGCCTCAGTTCTCATTTTCTCAGTTTCTCATATTCCAAGCAGTGGAATAGCTAGGTCATATGGAATTTCTATGTTTAGCTTTTTATGGAAATGCTAAACTACTTTCCAGAGTGGTTGTACGTTTTTACAATCCCACCAACAGTGTATAAGAGTTCCTTCCTTGCCACATCCTCTCCGGTCTTTATTACTTGTTGTCCTGTTAAACTTTTCCACTGCTACTGGAGTGAGATGTTATTTCATGGTGGTTTTGATTTGCATCTCTCTTATTCCAGTGATTTTGAGCATTTCCGCATGTGTCTGTTGGCCATCTGAACATCTTCCCCTCTGAAAATTCCTTCCATGTCTTTTGCCTGTTTTGTAATTGTATTATCAGTCTTTTCCATGTGGAGGCCTTGTAAGATTCTGTAAACTTTTGATATGAGACCCTTGTCTGAAATGGTACTGCCAAATATTTTTTCCTAATCAATAGGTTTTCTTTTCCTCTGTTGGAAAAGGTTTTTGATGCACTCAGGGATTTAATTTTTAGAAGGTGCCAATCATCAATTTTATCCTCTCCAAATTATGCATTTCTGGCTATATTTGGCAATCTCTTTATACCAAAGACTAGGTTATATAAGCTTGATCCTAGTTCGTCTCTTATTATCTTTATGGCTTTGGGCTTTACTCCCATCTGACAGACATTTCAAGATTTAAATACAAAAGAAAGAATGAACAAGGGGGGGAAATCAACTGTAAACAAAGCAACAATAGTCTTCAATAAGTCAATTCCCTGCGCCGTACACAGCTCTGGGATCTTGGTTCATTATTTATATTTTATCTTTAGCTCCAAAGATAGGTCTATATGAAACCTAAACAAACTTGAGATTAAACTAGCAGGAAGCTAAGTCATAAAATGTTGCAACTTTGCTAAGCATTAAGACAAAGGGAGGCTGAGGAGATGCCTGGCATCTGAAGAGAAAAACTTGACTCAATATTTCATTGTTGCTGCTAACATCTGTAATCCTAATGATTCTACAGAATTTTAAAATACCAGTTATTTTGTTTCAGGTATTTTTCTATAACATTTTTGTATTCAAAACATGATGGTGCTGATTTAGGCTGGGTGTATTTTCTTCTTACTGTATCAGAACAGAGACTGGCTGTATATTGTTTTCTGGTAACAATAACAAATAAAAAATACTTTAAAGAAATACCTCATTTACTAGGGAGTTCTGGTGGCCTAGAGGCAAGAAGCTGCATTGCAATCCCAGAGGTGCACTGATGGAATCCATCAGATGCTCTGCTGGAAAAGGAAGGACAATCTCCTCCTGTACCATTCAGATCCAATGTGATGGTACACACACACACACACACACACACACACACAGTGAAAAAGATAATTACCTCACTTATCAATTATTATATTTGACTATGTGCATCAAAACAAATTGTGGTGAACCTTGAGGAGACTGGGAATCCCAGAACACTTGATTATGCTCATGTGAAAATTATACTTGGACTAGGATGCAGTCCTCAGAAGAGAGCAGGGAAACACTGCATAGTTCAAAATCAGTAAGGGAGTGAGTCAGGGATGTGTCTTGTCTCCTTACCTTTTCAGTCTATATGCAGAACAGGTTATTTAGGAGGCTGGACTTTATGAGGAGGAGTGTGGCATCAGGATTGAAGGAAGACTCATCAACAACTTACATTATGTAGATGACACAACCTTGCTTGCTGAAACTGAGGAGGACCTGAAGTATTTGCTGCAGAAGGTCAAGTACTATAGTCTTCACTAAGGATTGAAGCTCAACATCAAGAAGACAATGATTTTCACCACTGGGACAATTGGCAGCACCATGATGGATGCAGAAGATATCAATGCAGAAAACATTGAGGTCGTTAACAATTACAGCTTACTTGGCTCCACAATCAACACTCTTGAAACCAGTAGTCAGGAAATCAAAAGATTAATTACATTAGGAAAATCTTCTATCAGGGATCTATCCAGAGTATGGAGAAGCAACAACGTCAGTCTAGAGGCTAAGGTGTGCTTGATGCAGGGCATGGTCTTCACAATTACATGCTAACCATCAGAGAGCTGGATAATGACTAAGGATGACAGAAGAAGGATTCATGACTTTGAGTTGATGTGCTGGAGAAGAGTCTTAAACATACCTTGGACCACCAAGAAAACAAATAGGTCTGTCCTGGAGAAGGTGAAACCAAGTTTCTCCTAGGCTAGGCTTCTGAAGCTCCATCTCACAAACTTTGATCACGTGGCCAGGAGGGACAAGTTCTTTGAGAAGATCATCATTTTGGAAGGATAGGGGGAGACTGCAGGAGAGGAAGACTCTGGATGAGATGGATTGATACAGTAACTGGGGCAATGGGGGTTAAGTATGTTAGAATCAGTGAGACTGGCTGAGGACAGGGCAGGCTTCAGAGCTGTTGTACATAGTGTCACTATGAGTCTCAGGCAACTTGAAGACACACAGAAACAACAACCAATAGTTCAAGAGAATTTTGCTTTAGTAAACTCAAGAATACCTGTACTAGTCAATCACATTGGAGATTAGATGCTCTGCTTGGAATATCACACTTTCAAAATAACTAGGAAGAATATAAGTAGAACAGAATTCAGCAAAACTAATTCTGGTGAACATGAATTCTGCAAAACATGCTCCTCTTCCTCCATACCCACAAGAGAATCCCAAAATCCAATAGAATTGTTGTAATTGCTGTTATATACTGCTGAGTCAGAACCAACTCATAATTGACCTTTAAGAGGCAGTTGTCAGAACAGAGCAAGGAGACACTACATGGTTCAAAATCAAGAAGGGGGTTCGTCAGGGATGTATTCTGTCTCCATACCTTTTCAATCTGTATGCAGAACAGATCATCCCAGACGCTGGGCTATACGAAGAGGAATGTGTGGAAGAGTCATCAACAACCTGCGTTATGCAGATGACACAACTCTGCTTGCTGAAACTGAGGAGGACCTGAAGCTCTTGCTGCAGAAGATCAAGGACTGCAGCCTCCTATATGGACTAAAGCTCAACATCAAGAAAACAAAGATTCTAACCACTGGGCCAATTGGCAGCATCAATATGGATGGTTAAGAGATTGAGATAGTTAAGTTTTTGTTTACTTGGCTCCAAGGTCAACACTCTTGGTAACAGCAGCCAGGAAATCAAGAGACGAATTGCATTGCGAAAGTCGGCTGTGAGGGACCTCTCAAGAGTACTGAAGAGCAACGATGTCAGACTGGAGACTAAGGTGCACCTGATCCAGGCTATAGTCTTCGCAATTACATGCTATGCATCAGAGAGTTGGACAGTGACTAGGGTAGATAGAAAGAGAATTGATGCCTTTGAGCTGTGGTGCTGGAGAAGAGTGCTGACTGCTGGGAGAACAAACAGGTTTGTCCTGGAGAGGGTGAAGCCAGAATGGTCCCTGGAGTCAAGGATTCTGAAGCTTCGTCTGACATATTTTGGGCATGTTGCAAGGAGGGACTGGTCCTTGGAGGGGGACATCATGTTTGGCAGAGTGGAGGGGCAGCAAAGGAGAGGAAGACCTTTGATGAGATGGATCGATTCTGTGACTAGAGAGGTGGGAATAAGGGCATTTGAGATGGCTAGATTAGCACAGGATAGAAGAGCATATAGAACTCTTGTACACAGGGTCGATATGAGTCACAAGTGCCTAGATGGCACATAACAGCAAGTGGATTTTCAGAGATAGTTATTCACACAGGAGTTAATCGCACATTTCTCCTGTGGAGCAGCTGATAGGCCTATGAGTACTTACTAGAACTTCACAATGTAATTAGCATATTAAGGCTCTGTCTGAGAAGGCCTAAAGTAGAGAAACCACTTTGATGTTAGTAAGCATACTATTTTCAATTTTTTTTTCCCCTTTTTCTTTTTCCCAACCTAAAGGAACTTTCTGTTGAACGAGATTTTGGGAAAATATCCTTTGGGAACATTGGGAACATATAATTTAGGAATTGACAAGATTCTGAGAGATGACAGAAACAGGACTAAGGAAAGAAAGTGGAGTTAGGATTTGGACCTATTAATAACAATTTAATCACTTAGAAGTGGCATGGCCTGTGTCATTATAACACAAACAATACTGATCTCATACTATTTTTGTCAAGATTTTTGATTGGGTGCATAAAATCTAGCCCAGGATCTAGACTCACGAATCTAGATTGAAAAGTACTGTATTACTATTATTATTGTTATTATTATTGTTGTTGTTGTTATGTGCCGTCGAGTCGTTTGTGACTCATAGCAACCCCATGTACAACAGCCCTAAACCGTGCTCTATCCTGTGCCAATCTCATTGCCTCTGACA
>NW_006399832.1:4592575-4602961 GCF_000299155.1 Elephantulus edwardii
GTGGAGGGGCAATGCAGAAGAGGAAGACTCTGGATTTACACAGTAACTGGGATAATGAGGGTAGGTATGTTGGAGAAAGTTAAATTAGCTCAGGATAGGACAGGGTTCAGAGCTATTGGACATAGGGGTGCTATGAGTCAGTCTACTTGACAGCACATAACAACAATAACAGGACAAAATAAAGATGGAGGAAACATAATGGGTAATACTTGGCAGGTTTTCGTATAGAACAAAGCAGAAAGTGTTAAAGGCCAGTCCAAATGGCAGAAAGAGAACCAATAGACAGATTGCTAAGAAGCAACATTACAACATTTCTAATAGTTGAGCTGGCAAAAAAGTGGAAAAGTTGCCTAATGAAGCACTGAGCTCTTTATCAATATCTTTATTTCAATTACTGGACAACTTTCAAACAAGAATGCTATAGGGATCATGCAGAATGGGGAGAAGGGAGAGGGAAGTAAAAATTAATAAAGAGATAAGTTATGTGCAGGGAAAGGCAATGACATAAGGTACTAATCAGACCTTGTAAATAATGACAATAATGGGTTGTAATAATATAAAGCACAATGCATTTGAATGATTGAATTTAAAAAGCAACATGATCTATAAATTTTCATTCAAGTCACACACTAAAAATATTATAAACAAAATTCCTACTCACTCTCAAAACTCCTTGCAGGATTGGAAGTGATCTGACTCATGGCTGACTCTATTGGATTTCCAAGCCTGTAAATTGAGCAAGAGGAGATTGTGCAAATTTCTGTCTGGAACTATTGGTCAATTCGAACTGCAAAAGATGCACAACCTTTGGGGTTACCAGTGCAACTCCCTAGGGATCACTCCACCAGAATAGAAAATCCTTCCCAAAACCACACTTCATTATTCTGAATTCAAGGATTTACTCCTTTCCACTTATATTCCAAGGAGTTAAAAGAGTACACAAATGAATATTTGCTAATCTTGAACATCTCCTCTTAAGTACTCATGCCTACCTTTCTGTTTAGGGGAAGAGAGTAACTTCTACTGACTATGCTCACCAAGCACAAAGATTTAGTGATTCGATCTAGTCACTTATTTGTGTTCAAAATGGTCAGAGACAACTTAATGTTTTTAACTTTACCTTTCCTCATCAATACCAGAACATTTGATCGTGCTAATGCGAAACCTATACTTGGACCAAGAGGCAGTCATCAGAATAGAGCAGGGTAACACTGCATGGTCCAAAATTAAGAAAGGGGTCTGTCAGGGATGTATTTTGTCTCCATACTTTTTCAATCTGTATGCAGAACAGTCATTCCAGACGCTGGGCTGTACGAGGAGAAATGTGGCATCAGCATTGGTAGAAGAGTCATCAACAACCTGCGTTATGCAGATGACACAACCCTGCTTGCTGAAATTGAGGAGGACCTGAAGTGCTTGCTGCAGAAGGTCAAGGACTGCAGCCTTCAATATGGATTGAAGCTCAACATCAAGAAAACAAAGATTCTCACCACTGGGCGAATTGGTAGCATCAGTATGGATGGTGAAGAGATTGAGCTAGTTAACAGTTTTAGTTTGCTTGGCTCCACAGTCAACACTCTTAGTAACAGCAGCCAGGAAATCAGGAGACGAATTGCATTGGGAAAGTCAGCTGTGAGGCACCTCTCAAGAATACTGAAGTGCAGAGATGTCAGGCTGGAGACTAAGGTGCGCCTGATACAGGCTATAGTCTTTGCAATTACGTGCTATGCATTGGAGAGGTGGACAGTAAATAGGGATGACAGAAAGAGAATTGATGCCTTTGAGTTGTGGTGCTGGAGAAGAGTGTTGAATATACCATGGACTGCTAGGAGAACAAACAGGTTCATCCTGGAGAGGGTGAAGCCAGAATGTTTCCTGGAGTCAAGGATTCTGAAGCTTCATCTGACATACTTTGGGCATGTTGCAAGGAGGGACTGGTCCTTGGAGAGGGACATCATGTTTGGGAGAGTGGAGAGACGACGGCACAGGAGAGGAAGACCCTCGATGAGATGGATCGATTCTGTGAGTGGAGTGGTGGTAATGAATGTGTTTGAGACAGCGAGGTTGGCACAGGATAGAAAGGCATTTAGGGCTCTTGTATATAGGGTGGCTATGAGTCGCAAATGACTCGATGGCACATAACAACAATCTCATCTCTGGGCCAGTCTTTGCTCCCACTCATCTTGCATATGAGAACTACTCCAGGAATCCCAGTTCTGATGCTGATTCTTCCCTAACATTGTACTATTTGTCTAGGAAACTTTCACCTTCCTCTAAGCATGCCACCTAATCATGGGTACAGGTCCTGATAGTCCATTTCTTCTATTATTTATACTTAAAATGACAAAGGTAGGAACATGTATTCAAGTAGAATAATGCTAATTTTTAAGAAAGCTGAAAAGTACAAAAATGTAACTTTTGTGATCATGAAAGATTGAACAGATGGAATTGTTTGACATTATGAAAATGACTGAACAAGATATAAATGAAAGCCCCCTTTTTATTTTTTTATTGTGATTTTAACTGAATATTACAACAAAGTTGGTGTTTCATTCATTCATTGTTGAACATTTTCTTCCTTAAACTCCCTCAGTTCACTTTAAAAATAATATTCATTCATTGTTGTGTAATTTCCTCCCTTCCCCCATTCCCCCCCTAGTTCACTTTGCTGTTACTATTGTTATGTGCTGTCCAGTCACCTACAACACATAGCAATTCTATGCACATCTCTGAAGCCTTCCTACCCTGAGTCTGTTTCACTGATTCTGACACACCTACCCCCCCCCAAAGTATGTGAGACAGAGCTTCAAAATTCTAGCCTAACAGGAGAGACTTGGTTTCACCCTCTCCAAGACAAATCTATTTGTTTTCTTGGCAGTCCATGGTCTGTTCAAGACTCTTCTCCAGCACCACAACTTGAAAACATTGATTAGTCATGTCCAGCAAGTAATTACGAAGACCACAGCCTGAATCAGGTGCACCTTAGCTATGTAACTCTTATTCTGGAACTTTTGTCATACAAATAATACCTAAGCATATGTTCCTTTTAAATAGTTCTTTCCTTGATCTGTTCCAATGCAATGTTCATTATTTATCCCCTCTTAGTTTGTCCCACCCCATGTCAGTCCTGTTTTTAAACAATGATACTATACAGTATTTGTCCTTTTGCAACTGAGATATTTTATTCAACATAATGTCCTTCAGGGTCACTCATGTTGTATAATGAGTTCCTTGTTTTTCAGTGCTGCATAGTATTCCATTGTGTACCTCTACCATATTTTTTTTTCCTATCCTTTCATTTGTTTATGGACATTCGGTTTGCTTCCATCTCTTTGCTATTGTGAATAACGTAGCAATAAACATGGATGTGCATATATCTGTTTGGGTGGCAGCTCTGGTTTTTTTAAGGAATATTCCTACTAGTGGAGTTGCTGGATCAAAGGTATTTCTAGTTCTAACTTTTTGAGTAAGTGCCATACTGCCTTCCAGGGTGGTTTCACCATTTTACACCCCACCAGCAGTGAATAAGGGTTCTAATTTCTTCAAAACTTCACCAGAATTTGTTGTTTGCTACCCTGTTGAACTTTGCTATAGTTACTGGGATGCAACAATATCTCATTGTTGTTTTTATTTGCATTGCTCTGATAGGTAAGGATTTTGAACCTTTCTTCATGTGTTTGCTTACCACCTGTAAGTCTTCTTTGGTGAAGTATCTATTCATATCCTGTGCCCATTATGTGATTGAGATGTTTACCTTTTTCTTGTTGAGGTTCTGGAGTACTCTATACATTTTAGATATGGATTCTTTATCAGATATATCATTACAAAATTTTTTCCCCTGTCTGTGGGTTTCTTTTCTACCATGTTGGAAAAGTTTTTTGATGTGCATGGAGATTTGATTTTTAGATGGTCCCATTCATCTATTTTAGTCTCTCCTGGTTGTAGGTTTAGCTCCACTTTTTAAATTAAACTTCAGTATTAAACCTTCTTTTCTGCCTGTCTTAGATTCAATGTTGTTGCTGTTGCTAGGTGCCATCAAGTTGTTCCAATTCATGGTGACCCTGTGTACAAAAGAACAAAACACTGCCTGCTCCTACATCATCCTCATTACCATTGCTCTGTTTGAGTCCATTGCTAGAGGCATTGTGCCATTCCATCTCCTAGAGGATCTTCCTATCTTTTTCTGCTGGCCATCTGTTTTACAAAGAATGGTATCCTTCTTCGGGTACTCCTGATAACAGGTCCAAAGCATGTGAGATGAATTCTTGTGAAGCCTCCTGGATGCACATGTACCAAGACAAATGTATTTCTTCTTGTGGTGGTCCACGAATGTTCAACATGCTTCAACATTATAACTCAAAGAAATCACTCTTTTTTCAGTCTTCCTTATTCACTGCCCAGCTTTCATATGCATACAAGGCTATGGAAAATACTATGTCTTGGGCCAAGTATACGTCAGTCCTTAAAGTTACACCATTGTTCATTAACATCTTAAAGAAGTCCTTTGCAGCAACTTTCCCAACATAGTGCATTATTTGTTTTCTTGACTGTTGCCTCTATGGACATCATTGTGGATCCAAATAAAATTAAATACTTGGCAATATGAATCTTTTCTCCATTATCATGATGTTGCTTACTGATTTAGTTTAAGAATTTGTTTTGTTTTGGGGTTTTTTGCGGAGGACTTGGGGTGGGTTTTTTTTACATTAAATTGCAATAAATATTGAAGGCTATGATCTGTGATACTCATCAATAAGTACTTCATGTCCTTTTCACTTTCAGCAAGCAAGGTTTTGTTGACACATCACAGGTTGTTAATGAATCTTCCTCCTACCCTGATACCACTCAACTCATTGTCGTTACTCAGAATGAGCTTACAGTTGACAATCTGAGGCTGTCAATTGCACTAGTGGATTTTAACTACCAGAAAGGAATAGGCCTTTGGTAAACAGAACAACTCTCTAGGGAATAGCCCACCAGAGTTTCCCAGATTTCCATACTATAAGCTCAGCATATTGATTGAATAAATATAGTTGTTGTTGTTGTTATGTGTCATTGAGTTACTGTGATTCATAGTGATCCTATGCATAATAACTCTTTTTTTTTTTTTTTTACATAATAACTCTGAACCCTGGCCTAGCCTGATCCTATCTTACTGTCCCTGATACACCTACTGCCATTACCTCAGGTACTGTGTCAGCCCATCATATCTAGGGTCTTCCTCTCCTGAACTATGCCTCCATCCTTCCAAACATGATGTCTTTATCCAAGGACTGGTTCCTCCCAGCAACATGCCTAAAGTATATGAGACAGAGCTTCAAAATCCTTGCCTTGAAGTAGTAACTTGATTTCACCCTCTCCAGGAGAGACTTGTTCGCTCTCTTACTGGTTCATAGTATGTTCAATACTCTTCTCCAAATCCTCAAAAACCAACATTTGACTTTGAGTCTATCCCATCTGAAAAAATACAATGAAATGGTATAAGTCTGACACATAGTTTTCCTGATTTTAAACAGACATCAATCCCCTTTGTCTCTTCTAATTATTGTCTTTTGTTCTATAAACAGATTCTTCCTGACTACCATTAACTGTTCTTCAGTTTCCATTCTACCTAAAGTTAACCATAAGATAATCAGATCTACACAGGTGAATTACTTTACAAAGTCAATAAAACACAGGCAAACCTCTTTATAATATTCTCTGCTTTCAGTCAAGATCCATCTGATGTCAGTAATGATATTCCTCATTCCTATATTTCTTAATCCATGCTCTTATTTAAATTCAACTTGACTTTCTGGCAGTTTCTTGATGGCCTATTATTGTAAATGGAGCAAAAGTATTGTGAGGAAGCCACAACTGAATTCTACTAACTTCACAAAGGAGAACTATCCCCACAAATAACATCCAGAATATAAAACATGATAAGACATAGTCACCCACACTGTTGCGTCTACTTCTACTAACCACAGGGTCCAATATTTGTTGCAAAAGTTGTGAGGTTTACTAAGGAAATAGGTTGGAGAGGTGGCAGGTGAAGGTAAAGGATATCACACAATGAAAGTTCAGTTTCAGTCCAGCAACACAAATAAACATCTGGTTTCCTTAATCATCTGTCAAGCCTCGTCGCAGAGCAGTATAAGTCAGCTAGTTTCTGGCTTTGTCTCCAGGGCTCTGTTAAGCTATACCTTGCTGCAATCTCTTCACAATGTGGCCACCTCTCTCTTACGTTGGTCCCACATTTGTTGATGATGTAAAAGAAGTGTTCATTCAATCGTTTAGTTTCTAAAGATTACATTTAAAATAATGTCTTAAACTCAAAACAGTAAAATATCTCAGTTTAGTGTTTAATCCTTGCACAATACCTTTACTATTGGACAATACTTGTCTTAGAAATTAGTATTAAAATAGAAATACATATAAAGCAAATAATACTAATGGATCAAAGGCAAAAGTCAATAGTTCTCAAATTTAAGAATGCATAAGTAAGAATCCTGTGAAAATATAGATTGCTGACCCCTCCTCCAAAGATTCGTTTTTATATAAACAGGTCTTACAAACTATATTTTTTAAAAGCTCACCAGAGAATTCTGATACAGACCACATGCATTAGATGTCTATTCCTGGTGGTAAATTTCCCAAATTTAGTAATTTAAAATAACAACTATTTCTTTTCACTTACAATTTCTAAGTGTCAGTGATTTATGAGCTCCTTAGCTAGACTGTCACAGTGGGCTCTAGTGTATGAGGATGACACAGGACAGGGTTCAGATATATTGTTCATAGAGTCTCTGTGGGTCATACTCAACTCAATGGCACCTAAAAACAACAACTAGCTAGAGGATACTGTGTCAGAGTCTCTCACAAGCTTTAGTTATATTATCAGCAAGCAAATAATGCAGTGTTCTCAAGACCCAATTGGAAGTGGAGGATTTCATTTTGAAGTTTTCTTGTTATTGTTGGCAGATTCCCTTTTCTCACTAGGCTTTGTTCAGCAATTTCATAGTCTATTCAATAGAGCTGCCCACAATACAACATCTTACTATTCCCAAAAGTGAATAATGAGAAAGAAAGAGGAGAGATAGCCAGAGTCTGAAGTTCCAGTCTTTGTATAAACTAATCTGGGAAGTAGCATACCATTCCTTGCTCATTGCCAGCAAGTCAGGCTGACTCACATTTGACTCTCCACTGGGTTTCTGAGAATGTATATCACACAGGAGATAGCCCATCTTTCTCCCATGGAGTCACTGGTAGATTTGAACTGCCAGAGAGGCATGACCTTTGGCTTAGCTGTATAACCATGACTTCTGCTACATAGCATTGGTCACACAGAATAACCCTTATACTAGGCAAGGGGAACAACCCAGGGATGTGAATACCAGAAGACAGGGATCACAGGAGCTATCTTAGAGGCTGGCTACCACACCATATTTTGAAAAATTTTGTCCAAAATTATTGGTTCATAAGAATAATTTCTCCTTTTTCAAATTAGAAAAGAGGTCCCGAGCTAGAAGAGAGAGAAGAGTACCATGGGAAACTCATCCTATTTCATACTTTTGCCTCATTCATGTCTGAGATCCTTGTTATATTTGAAAAGTAATAAAAATATCAAACTTACCAAGTCAAAACAGCAATAAAATATCATCTCACCCTGGCAACAATGTTATTGTTGTTATGTGCTGATGAGTCAGACTCCGCTTATAAATGACCCTGCACCGTGCTTCCAGAGGCTGTAAATCTCACACGAAGGGGTTGCTCACCTTTATCCCTCAAAGCAGCTAGTGAATTTGAACCACATGCCTTTGTTTTGGAAGGACAATTCCTTGCCACGAGTCTACCTGAGTTTCACTTGGCAACAATGGCAAAGTTCAAAGCAAATACTGCTGAAAGGAATGGAGAGGTCGAACTCTCACACACTGCTGGTGGGAATGTAAAATGATTCAACCACTATGAGAAGTAGTTTAGTGCATGTTCATGTCTGCAACTTAAAAAATGAAGATTCTGAGGGCTTACACCCCTATAAGCCTGTCCTTTATTTCCATCATTATTTATTTGTATACTTAAAATATTAAAGAAATAAAATACATTTCAAAGAGAAAATTAATAATAAAAATATCATTTAATCCAGCAATTTCACAGCTGGGGAGTGTGTGTGTGTGTGTGTAATCTCAAATAATTAAGAGCTACAACACCAATTGACATACACACACCCATGCTTCTGGCAGCATTGCTTGCAAAAACTAAGAGTTAGAGACTACTCAAGTATCCATCAATGTACAAATGGTTAAAAAAAAATCCAAAATGTAAAGTAAGTTCATATAAAGGAGTACTATGCATCACTGAAAACAATCAAGAATTCATTAACCACTGCACAGCATAGATGAATCCAGAGAAAATTATGCTGAGTCAATTACAAAAAGACAATTATTATGCAACGCCACTATTATAAAAAAACTAAGGAAAAATTAGGGAGCTCTGGTGGCCTAGTAGTAGAAAGCTGCACTGCAATTCCAAAGGCTGGTGGTCCAAATCCACAAGCAGAGAAGGATACAATCTCTTCCCATGTTATTTACAGCCTCTGAAAACCCATTGGAGGGTCAGCTGTGGGTTCCAACATGACAGAACACAACACAACCAGGAAAGATCCAACGTGTGTGTGTGTGTGTGTGTGTGTGTGTGTGTGTGTATGCACCTATAGATAATCAATCTTAGAGGTGAAACAAAAATTAGAAGAGAGGAAGGGGAAGTAAAAATCAATATAATTAAGTAAAGGGAAAGGCAATACACAATAAGTGATTGGTTAGACATAGGAATTAATTACAGTTAATTAATAGCAATGTTATAAAACAAAATGTCTAGAAATGATTGAATGAAAAAAACAATGTGAAAAAAAAATTTAAAAAACAAACAAAAAAAAAACCCCAATGTGATTTGTAAACCTTCACTCCAGCAAAAAGAAATAACTATAAAATTTGCAACATAACCGTAACAGTCTTACTACTAGTATTTCATATGGACCAGGGATCTATGGTTGTTATATGCCATTGAGTGAGATTTGACTCATAGCTGACCCTCCAGAGGATTTACAGAAGTTGTAAATGACACAGTAAAAGACTGCCCATCTTTCTCCCTCAGAGCAGCTAGTAGAATCAAGCCTTTGGATTGTTAACACAACTTCTTACCCACTAGGCCATCAGAGTTCAGGTGTTGTGCTACAAACCCAAAGGCACGGGTTCAAATCCACATGCTGCTCTGCAAGAGAAAGTGAAATAATCTCCTCCTGTGTGACTTACTGCCTCTGAAACCCCACTGGAGGGTCAGCTATGGATTGGCTCTGACTTGACAATACATAACATAGAGCTATAAATGATTATTTGTCAGGGGGTTAGGAAAATTCAGAGCCATTTGTTATATCTTGTGGCCTTGTAGCCAAACACTATGTATCTACACTAAAAGGCCCTTTGTGACAGAGCAATAAAACTCTAAAATGAATGGTTGAACATTGCAGCACTCTTTAAATTATCGATCAAAGAAAGTTAATGGCTTTCACTGGGCCCAACCTGTCAGGAACTGTTGGCCTCCAGACTCCTTCCTCCTCCACTCCAGCCACACTGTCTCCTTTTATGGATTGGTTCCCGACAGCATTCCAGGTCAATTCTGCCCTGTGCCGAGAGTGGAAAGCAGCTCAGAAAGTAATGAACTAATAGGCTCTCTTCTTGATATTCAATCTTTTATCAGCAGGACTCTCTGTCATGGCCCCCAAAATTTTTGTCACATTTTCCTGTCCTGAGTTTCTAGTTCCAGTGTCTGGACTCACTGATCTTGATTTGTTGCCTTGACCTATAAAACCTCTATCATTTTCTTATATCCACTCCTGCTCCACATTCTCAGGACTGATCTCTGTGGACCTGACCTCTTTCCTGTTTGACTGAAGGCACTTGCTGTATGGATACTTCCCACTGATATGCTTGAGTATTCTTACCTTGATTAAATTTGACCTTACCTGACACAGCACATTGACCGCTCCCTTCAACTCCTCATTTGTTACAAAATTGAATGCAGTCAGTCTTGACCATTAAATCGTTGCCTAGTGAGTAAAGAAGTTGTTCTGCCAAACGAAAGGGAGGTGGTTCAAATTCACCAGCTGTTTTGAGAGAGAAATATAAGCAATCTGCACCCATGCAATTTACAGCCTCTGAAAAACTTGCTGCAGTCATACATGAGTTGGTTCTGACTACAGCAATGAGTTTGGAGCTTTTGGAGGTATTTTTTTTTTTTAATTTAGGTTGTTTATTTTTTCATTTCAATGAACATCTACAGAGATTTTGGGATTCCATTCATTCATTGTTGCACTCTTCTCCCCGCACAAACCCCTCCCCCCTCCCCCCC
>NW_006399832.1:4604812-4646916 GCF_000299155.1 Elephantulus edwardii
CTGAATTGGTCAACTATGTCCAATAGTTTTCTTGCTGAGTCTTTAGGGTTTTCTAAGTATACTGTCATGTCATCTGCATAAAGGGAAAATTTTACTTCCTCTTTGCCAATTTGTATACCTTGGAGGTATTTTTAATGTGGAATATTTAAATATTGATATTGTATACATACAATTTGAGTAATTGTGTAATACTTTCTGTTCTATGAAAATATTTTAAAGGATTTTTCCCATTTATTCCCATGTTTGCTTAATAATTCACTCAGTAGTTTTTATCTGCCGTGATTCAAAAACAGAAATCTATCATTCCTGCTTCAGATGAGCACCAATGGTTACATTATTGACTATTAGACCAAATCAACTTACAAGAAAGTCTTCAAAACCTGCTTTCCTAAGGTCACATCCTTGAAAACCCTTTGGAGTACAATTCTAACCTGTAACATACAGATTGCTCTGTGTTGTGGTCAACTTGACAACAAATGGTTTTATCTCATTTCTCACAAACTGCTCACCTCATAAAGAGTGGAATCTGTTTCTTCTCTCCTTTGTCTCGAGTCAAGAAAATGAAGCAAAAGCAGCACCCTGCCTATTCCAAGCCATGGCTTTAATTTTCTTTTTCTTTTCTTTCCCCACTACATGGGAAAATTAAATCTACCTTGTTGGAGAGAAAGAGGCTGTTTAGGCATCTTGGTTCTTCTCCCAGTCAAGCTGTCCTCATCAACACCTGGAGCAGAGACAAAGGTCAAGCAGCCCTGCCCAGATTGCAGATCCAGAACAAAGAAGATGTTTTTCTGTTTCAAGCCTCTCAGGTAGATTGCAGTATATCACTAGATAACAAACATTAACAAACAAATAAGAAGCTTTTGTTGTTACATGTTGTGACATGAGTCACCTGTGACTCATAGAGACTCTATGTATAATTGTTCTGAAGTCTGCCCTGTCCTGAGCCAGTCTCATGGACTCTGACCTTATTCTCATTACCCCAGTTACTGTGTCAATCCATCTCATCCCAGGTCATCTTCTTCTGTATTGTCCCTCTGCTCTTCCAAGCATGATGTTCTTCTCCAAGGAGTGATCTCTCCAGGCCACACACCCAAGTATATGAGCAGAGCTTCACAATCCTTATTTCCAAGGAGCAGCCTGGTCTCTCATTCTCCAAGATAGACTTGTTCATTCTCCTGCGATCAAAGGTATGTTCAATGCTCTTCTCCAGTACCGCATAAATATGAAATTTGTAAATTATAAAGAAAATAACAACAGAGGCAAAGGAGTCAGTTTCCAGATCAACCATCCATTCTCACATTGAACTACTGTTGCATTTAATAAAAAAGTTACGGCTTTCAGTAAAATGACTCAGAGAAATGTATCTGTGTTTCATTGACAATGCAAAGGCATTTGACTGTGTGAATCATAACAAATTGTGACTAACCTTAAGGAGAATGGGAATCCCAGAACACTTGATTGTGCTCATGTAAAACCTATTCTCAGACCAAGAAGAAGTCCTAAGAATAGAGCAGGGAAACACTGCATGGTTCAAAATCAGTAAAAGAGTGCATCAGGGATGCATCCTGTTTCCATACTTTTTCTATCTATGTGCAGAACAGATCATTTGGGAAACTGGGCTTTATGAGGAGGAATGTGGTATCAGTATTGGAGGAAGACTCATCAACAACCTGTGTTGTGCAGATGGCACAACCTTGCTTGCTTAATCTGAGGAGGACCTGAAACACTTGCTGTAGAAGTTCAGGGACTATAGTCTTCAATATGGATTAAAGCTCAACATCAAGAAGACAAAGATTCTCACCACTGGGCCAATTGGCAGCACCATTATGGATGGAGAAGAGATTGAAGTTGTTAACAGTTACAGTTTGCTTGGCCCCACAATCAACACTCTTGGCATCAACAGTCAAGAAATCAAAAGATGAATTGCACTGGGAAAATCTTCTGTCTGGGACCTCTCCAGAGATCTGAGAAGGAACGATGTCAGACTAGAGACTAAGATGTGCCTGACTCAGGCCATGATCTTCTCAATTACTATGTGTCAGAGAGCTAGACAATGACTAAGAATGACAGAAGAAGAATTGATGCCTTTGAGAAGAGTCTTGAACATACCATGGACCACCAAGAAAACAAAGAGGTCTGTTTTTCAGAGGATAAAACCAAATTTCTCCTTGGAGGCTAGGATTTTGAAGCTCTGCCTCACATTCTTTGAGCATATAGCCAGGAGGGACTAGTCCTTGGAGAGGGACATCATGATCAGAATGGTGGAGGGACAGTGCAGGAGAGGAAGACTCCAGATGAGATAGATTGATACAGTAAATGGGTTAATGGTGGGTGGGTGTGTAAGACTGGAACAGGATAGGACAGGCTTCAGAGGTGCTGTACATAGGGTCTCTATGAGTCACAGGAGACTCAACAGCACATAATAACAACAGAGTACAGTTGGTAGGAATTTAAAAAGAAAGTGATTAGTGCAAAGGTAGAAACATACAGGTGTAAAACAATCACTCTAGACTTTAGAGGAGTCACTGGCAGGTGCAAATCACCAACCAATAAAGTTGGGCATTTGAACCCGCTTAGTGGTGTCTTTTGGAAACAGGAGTGGCATCAACTTCCTAAACAACATGCCTCTGGAAACCCTATGAACTTTGATATATGATGATAGTTACAGAAAGGCTGCAGGCCTTTTGTTCAGAGTCACTATGTGTCATGCTCGACTCAGCAGCAATCAACAACAACAACAGTGGTGTCTTACCCAGCCATAGCCTATCTCCAAAGGGTTACAAAGAGTTTATAGCCATAAAAACCTTGGGCATTCCAGTTCTAATCTGAAACACATAGGATAACTAGGATCCTACAACAACTTTGGGCAGGGGACAATCAAGTTATTTTGTTGTTTACAGATGGAAGTGTGAGGAGAGGGCACTTTCACTTATTTGATGGTGAGGGTTTTTTTTCACAGTGACATTATTATTTTGACAATTATATAATGGAGTTGGACAACGGCTAAGGATGATAGAAGAATTGATGCCTTTGAGCTGTGGTGCTGGAGAAGAGTGTTAAACATACCATGGACCACCAATGGAACGAACTGATTCATCTTGGAAAGGGTGAAACCAAGTTTCCCCTTGGAGGCTAAGATTTTGAAGCTCTGTCTCACATACTTTGGGGATGTGGCCAGGAGGGACTGGTCCTTGGAGGACATCATGCTTGGAAGGGTGGAGGGAGCATGCAGGAGAGGAAGTGGAGGGAGAGTGCAGGAAAGGAAGATCCTGAATAAGTCGGATTGACGCAGTGATTGGGATAATGGGAGTAGGTGTGTTGGTGTCACTGAGACTGGCTCAGGGTAGTGAAGGCTTCAGAACCGATGTACATAGAGTCACTTTGAGCCACCGGTGACTCAATGGCACATAACAACAACAAGTGAGAAAAGCAAAAAACAAGTATCTACTCAAGGAGCCAAATTACCGATTCTGATTGAAGATGAGAAATGTGGAATAGAATTTCAAATCCTTACAAGCAGTGGATTTACGGGACAGACTATTGTAATTGAGGTAAACCATGGATCTATTGTCTTGAGATAATCTATAAACTTTGAATCTAAACCATTCTTTATCCAAACTAATGAGTTTCTTTAAACTATAGAATTTTACTTGGATTAGTAAAGAATCTTTGCCTTAAAAAGTGCATTCAACAGAGCAGCAAACAGCAAGTGCTGGCAAGGTTGTGGAGAAACTAGAACCCTTACTCACTGTTGATGGGAGTGTAGAATGGTGCAACCACTATGGAAGGCAGTGTGGCACTTTCCAAAAAGTTGCAAATAGAAATACCATTCGACTCAGCAATTCCAACCATAACTGCCACCCAAGTAGATATATGCACACTCATGTTTATTGCTGCTTTGTTCACAATAGTAAAGAGTAACAAACAACACAAGTGCCCATCAACAAACAAATGGATAGAGAAGCTGTGGTATATTCACACAATGGAATTTTATGCAGTACTGGAAAAGACAAAGACTTCATGAAATATTATACAAAATCGGTGACCATGGAGGACATTATGCTGAGTGAAATATCTCAGTCACAAAAAGACAAATACTGTTATAAAATAGGACTGACATGGGGTTAAGGGGAAACTAAGAGGGGATAAATAATGTGCATGGCATTGAAACAGACGAGGGAGAGAACTGTATAAAATGAGTATATGATTAAGTATTATTGATATGACAAGAGTCCAGAATAAGAGCTGCATAGTACAGTGGTCTGGAGCAGGGGGTACTGAATAACAATGAAGGATTTTTTTCCCAAAGAAAAAAGCAAACTAGGTAGTGAGGGGGGGCAGGGAAGAAAATGGGCAACAATGAATAAATGAATGAATGAATGGAAATCCAAGTTCTTTATAAACTTAAAATAAAATCTCAATTTAAAAAAGTGCATTCCTTAAAATATCTGTACGAGATCAAATTGACAACCTAAACTCTTAAATTCAGAGAAGTTTATGTCTAAGTTGATGGGTAGAGATAGCAAGAATGGTGACAAAATGCATAGAATGCAACAAATGACATTGAACTGAACTTATACAAATGTTGAATGGATGGATATATGTTTTTGTTATCTAACTTTCAAAAAACTATTTTTAAAAGAGTCAAGAATTTTTTAAAAGCAAAGGAACACTGCATAGTTTAACATTAGGAAAGATGTGTGTCAGGGTTGTATCCTTTCTCCATTTAGTCTGTATGCTGAGCAAATTATTCAAGCTGCTAGATTCTATGAAGAGGATTATGGCATCAGGATTGGAGGAAGACTTATCAGTAACCTTCATCATGCTGATGACACAACCTTGCTAGCTAGCTACAGTAGATCAAAATCTCAAGCCTTCAATATGGATTGTATTTCAGTGTCAAGAAAACAAAAATTCTCGCCCCTGAACTTATAAGCAATATCAAGATGGAGAAAATACCGAAACTGTCGACTTCATCTTATACCCACAATCAATACACTTGGCACTAAAAGTTGCACTGGGAAAATCTGTAGTCAGGAACTGCTTCAAATTATTGAGGAGCAATGATGTTAGTTAGAGGACTGAGGTGCACCTGATTCGGACCATGGTCTCTTCTTAATCACTTGCTACACATCTGAGAGCTGGACAATGATGAAGGATAACAGAAGAAGAGTTGATACCTTTGAATTGTGATGTTAGAGAAGAGTGCTGAATATCCCATGGACTGCCAGAAGAACAAATAGGTATATCTTAGAGAAGGTACAGCCAGTCTGTGCTCCTTAGAGGCATAGATGATGAAGTTTCATCTCATATACTTTAGGCATGTAGCTAGGAGAGGTTATTCTTTGGAGAGAGACATCATGCTTGCGAAGGTGGAGGGACAGCAAAAGAGAGGAAGACTCTCAACAAGATGAGTTGATACATATCTCATAGTTGTCTTGATTTGCATCTCTCTCAGAGCTAGGGATTTTGAATATTTCTTCATGTGCTTGTTGGCCATCTGAATGTCTCCCTTGATGGAATGTCTGTTCATATCCTGTGCCCATTTTTCAATTGGATTATTTACCTTTATCTTGTTGTGGTGCTTAAGTATTTTATAAATTCTAGATATAAGTCCCTCATCTGACATGTCATTCCCAAACACTTTTTCCCAGTCTGTGGCTTCCCTTTTTACCCTGTTAGAGAAGTTTCTGGATGCGCATAGGGATTTGATTCTTAGAAGGTCTATGAGATATCATCTCACCCCAGTAAGACTAGCAAAATTTAACAGAACAGCAAGCAACAAATGCTGGCGAGGTTGTGGAGAGACTGGAACCCTTATTCGCTGTTGGTGGAAGTGTAAAGTGGTGCAACCACTGTGGAAAGTGGTGTGGCGCTTTCTCAAAAAGTTGCAAATAGAGATACCACTTGACCCAGAAATTCCACTGTTGAGAATATACCCTAAAGAGATCATAAATAGCATTCAAGTAACTATATGCATACCCATGTTTATTGCGATTTTGTTTACAATAGCAAGAAGTTGGAAACAACCTAAATGCCCATCAACAAACGAATGGGTAGAGAAGCTGTGGTATATTCGCACAATGGAATATTATGCTGCATTGAAAAACAAGGAACTCATGCAATATTATTCAAAATGGGTGACCCTGGAGGACATTATGCTGAGTGAGGTATCTCAATCACAAAGGGACAAATGCTATATGGTGCCACTGTTGTAGAATGAGGCTGGCATTGGGGTGGGGGTAAGACTGAGAAAAACTGGATGAAATATGTTTACGGCATTGAAGTCTATGGGAGAAAGAATAGTTTAATAAAAGTATTATATTTTAGGGCATTATGTTTATCGTAGGAGTACGCAATGAGGGTTGCAGAGTGGATTATATTTGGGGTTGGGGGCGTGGCTGAGGGATGTTGGGGGCGGGATTGTGTACCAATGAGGGAGTTTTTCTTTTGCTTTTGAAGGAGAGGAGCAAATGGGAGGGGGGGGCGGGAAGAAGGGTGCAACAATGAATGAATGGAATTCCAAAATCTCTGTAGATGTTCATTGAAATGAAAAATAAATAAATATTTTTTTTAAAAAAGATGAGTTGATACAGTCACAGCAGCAATGTGCTTGAGTGGGTTGGAGACCCTGAGGATGGCACAGAAGGACAGGGTTCATATTTGTTATTCATAGGGTCACTATGAATCATACTCGACTTGGTGGCACCTGACAACAACCACTTTAGCAGTTATTGTACAGGTATTAAATTTTTTAAATCTATTCAAATAAGGCAATCTAATATTTTTGGTGCTAAGGTAAATTGATAAAATTTTGAAATATGTATCTAGAGATGTGAAACTATTCATATACTTTGGCCTATTAATTGTATTTTATTATTATACATCAACAAATATCCTGCTTGCATGTGATATTAATGATTGTTGTTGTTGATTGCTGTCTAGTTAAGCATGACTCATAGCGACACTATGAGCAAAAGATCTGAAGCCTGTCCATAGCTATTGTTGTTTCTTGAAATTCATAAGTTTTCAGAGGCATGTTGTTTAGGAAGTGGATGCTACTCCTGCTTCCAAGATATTAATGATATTGTTTGATAATTTCTGCACTCTGTCAGATCACATTTCTTCAGAATGGAAACAAATATAGATTTCTTCCAGTCAATTGGCCAGATGGTTTGTCCTTCAGATTTCTTGGCACAACTTGGTGAGCACGTCCAGGGCAGCATCTGTTTGTTGAAATATGTCAATTGATGTGCCATCAACTCCTGGGGCCTTATTTTTTGCAGCGTGAACTTCTTCCTTCACCATCACAGGCGCTTGCTTACATGGAGTTTCATGACATTTTTCTGTGTCCAACAATTCCTTTTGCTACAATGACTCTGTATACTCTTTCCATCTTCTTTTAATACTCCCTGGATCATTGAATAGTCTGCCTAAAACATCCTTAAGTATTGCAACTCGAGGCTTGAATTTGTTCTTCAGTTCTTTCAGCTTAATAAATACTGAGCCAATTAGATTCCTTTGATTTTCTGACTCCAGCTCTTTGCATATTTCATTATAATGCTTTACTTTGTCTTCCCACACTGCCCTTGAAAGATTCTGATCAGCTCCTTAATCCCACACTGCCCTTGAAAGATTCTGATCAGCTCCTTAATTTCTTTATTTCTTCCCTTTTCTTTGACTTCTCAGCAGTCTAGTGCAATATTAAGAGTCTCTTCTGACATCCGTCTATGTCTCTTCTTCATCCTCTATCTTTGTAATGACCTGTATTCTTTCTGGATGATATTCCTAATATCCTCCCACAGTTCATCTGGTCTTCGCTAATTAGTGTTCAAGGTCTCAAATCTGTTCCTGAGATGGTTTTGAAGTTCAGGTGGAATAGACTCAAGATCAGGATGGGTTTAGAAGAGGTCGTGGTACTAAGGATATTATAGCTAATGTTAGATGGATCTTGGCTGAAAGAAGAGAGTACCAAAGGAATGTCTATTTGCGTTCCATTGACTGGGCAACAACATTTGACTGTGTGGATCACACAAACTGTGGCTGACTCTGAAAATAATGGGAATCCCATAACACTTGATCATGCTTATGCAAAAATCTATACTTGTACCAGAAGGGAGTCGTCAGAATAGAGCAAGAAAACACTGCATTGTTCAAAATTGGGGAGGGTGTGTTCTAGGGATGTGTCCTATCTCCATACCTTTTCAATCTATATGCAGAACAGATTATCCAGGAGGCTGGGCTCTGTGAGGAGAAATGTGGCATCAGGATTGGAGGAGGATTCACAGAAGAGCCTGAAGCACTTGCTGAAGAAGGTCAAGGACTTCAGCCTTCAATATGGATTGAAGCTCAACATCAAGAAAACAAAGATTCTCACCACTGGGCTGATTGGTAGCATTATGATAGACAATGAAAAGACTGAGATTGTTAACAGCTTCCATTTGCTTGGCTTCACAGTCAATACTCTTGGTACCAGCAGCCATGAAATTAAAAGATTAATTGCATTGGGAAAGTCTACTGTCAGAGACCTCTTCAAAGTACTGAATGGCAATGACATCAGTCTGAAGACAAAGGCCCATGGTCTTTGAAATTATTTGCTATGCCTCAGAAGGCTGGATCATGAGTAGGGATAATAGAAGGAGAATTGATGCCTTTGAGTTGTGGAGCTGGAGAAGAGTATAGAATGTACCATGGGCTGCTAGGAGGACAAACAGATTCATCCAGGAGAGGGTTAAACCAGGCTGCTCCTTGGAGGCAAGAATTTTGAAGCTTCACCTGACATATTTTAGACATGTTGTAAGGAGGGACCAGTCCTTGGAAAGGGATGTCATGCTTGGGAGGATGGAGAGACAGCACAGGAGAGGAAGGCTCTCGATGAGATGGATTGATTCAGTGACTGGGGTAATGGGGATGGGTGTGTCAGAGACAATAAAATTGGTACAGGATAGAGCAGGGTTTAGGGCTGTTGAACATAGGATCACTATGAGGCGCAGCCAACTCAATGGCACATAACAACAACAAAAACCTCAAGAAAACTACCAGAAAGAAAAGTAGTTTGCACAAAGATGGCCATAGAAATGCCTGTAATAAAGGGAGCTCTAGTGGCCTGGTGGCAAGAAGCTGCACTACAGTCCCAAAGACACACGGTTGAATCCACCAGATGCTCTGCTGGAGGAGGAAGGGCTCCTCCTCCTGTGTCAGTCAGATCCGATTTGCCTGTACAGAACAAGAAAGAGAGAGAAAAAGAAATGTTTTTAATAATATTGAGAAAAATCTCAAAAGTTCAACAATAGAGGTAAGGATAAGTAATCTAGCATATATTATCAAGATGGAAAACAAAGAACACTGACTAGTGTGTAAACGAGGTGTACATAGAAATGTTGGTTGAAATACCAACTAAATCTCTATGTAGAGATGGCAGGTGTGCAGAACAGTTATGTGAAAAGAGCAAAGACTAAAAAAGGAGAAGGTAAATTAAATCTGAGTTTTTCAGATTTAGGACATTGGTTGTTGTCTTGTGCTGTCTAGGATTTTAAAGCTCCATCTGACATGCTTTGGGCATGTTGCCAGGAAGAACCAGCCCTTGGAATGGGACATCATGCTTGGAAGGATGGAGAGAGAGCACAAGAGAGGAAGACCCCAGATGAGATGGATTGACTCAGTGTCTGGGGGTAGGTATATCAGAGACAATGAGGTTAATTCAAGATAGAGCAGAGGTCAGAGCTGTTGTATATAGGGTTGCTATGAGTTGCAGGCGACTCAACAGCACATGATAAGAACAAGTTGATTCCAACTTGCAGTGGCCATACAGGGTTTGCTTATAACAATTTAACTAGCATGATTGTTTATTATTATTGTTGCTATTTAATTGAATATGGATTTTTAAATTATTATTATTATTATTATTATTATTATTATTATTATTATTATTATCCCAAACATTGATACTTATTGTTTTGTATGCCTGGAAAACAGTAGGGGTTTGAGTTGATTCTGTACAAAGTGTTATTTCTGTGTTCACTAAATTCAGGCATTGTTTATTTTGTTGAGAATCTACACTGTAAGTCATAAACCATTTGAACTGTTTCTTCAATTGAGTGGCATTGTTTACATTTTTTTCTCATTGGGTAACCATTCTCATCTTCCTCTCCTGAGTTTTAACCTCCTGTGTTTTTCTCCCAGTGCAGCAATGCTGTTTAATGCACACAGTCGTTTTGATCATTGGCAGATTTAAAGAGGATATCACTTTCCTTTTCTTTTGATGTCAAGTGATGAGATACCCTTACGTGGCTGGTTTATAATTAATGAAAAAAAGACCAATCAGCATTGATTATTTCTATAAATACCTATGCATTTCAAACATAATAGAAAGCACAAAATGTAGTATAATGAACAGCGATGTAGTCATCACTCAGATCAGCCAATGGAAGTTCTCTTTATGACCCTCTCCAGTCCCATATATTTCCCTCTTTCCTCAGAGTATATAAGTGAAGTCTTGCTTTTGAATTTAAAAATATCTTTACCACATAACTCTGACTCTGTATAAATAACAAAGAATGCTGTCCCATTTGTTTAAAAATAGAAATGATATTGTAATTGTATGCATTACTGCAACTTCTTTAGATTTAACATCACTTTGAAAGATAGTCACATTATTATATAGAGTCATATTTTGGTTTTATTATTTTTAATTTTTGTTGTAATGTGTCATCGAGTTGTCTGCAACTCACAGTAAGTAACCCTATGTACAACAGCTCTGAATCCTGCTTTATCTTCAGCCAGTTTCACTGTCTGACACAGCCCCACTACCTCAGTCATTGAGTCAATTCATTTCATCCAGGGTCTTTGTCTCCTACGTTGATCCTTCACCCTTCCAAGCATAATATCACTCTCCAAGGACTGGTCTCTCCTGGAAATGTGCCCAAAGTATATTAGACAGAGCTTCAAAATCCTTTCCTTCAAGGAGCAGCCTGGTTTCACCCACTTCATGATGGACATGTTTATTCTCTTAACAGTCTATGGTATATTTAACACTTTTCTCCAGCACCACAACTCAAAGGCATCATCAATTCTTCTTCTATCACCCCTAGTCATTTCCCAGTTCTCTGATGCATAGCAAGTAATTGCAAAGACCATGGCCTGGGTCAGGTACACCTTAGTCTCTAGACTGACACCATTGCTCTTAGGTACTCTGGAGAGGTCTCTGACAAGAGATTTTCCCAGTGCAACTAGTCTTTTTATTCCTTAGATGCTGATACCAAGAGTGTTGATTATGGAGCCAAGCAAGCTGAAATTGTTAACAACCTCAACCTCTTTACCATCTATTATAAGGTTGCCAATGGTGAGAATCTTAGTTTTCTTGATGTTGAGCTTCAATCCATATTGAAGGCTGTAGTCCTTGACTTACTGCAGCAAATACCTCAGGTCCTCCTCAGTTTTGACAAGCAAGGTTATGTTATCTGCATAATGTAGTTTGTTGTTGAGTCTTTCTTCAATCCTGATGCAACATTCCTCCTCAAAGAGTCCAATCTCTCGAATGATCTGTTCCACATATAGATTAAAAAGGTATGGAGACAGGATGCATCCCTGGCACCCTCCTTTCCTGATTTTGAACAATGCAGTGTTTCCCTGCTCTGTTTTGAGGACTGCTTCCTGGTCCAAGTATAGGTTTCACAGAAGAACAATCAAGTGTTCTGGGATACCCTTTCTTCTCAAAGTCAGCCACAATTTGTTATGATCCACACAGTCAAATGGCTTTGTATAGTCAATGAAGTACAGATACATATTCCTCTGATACTCTCTGCTTTCAACTAAGATCCATCCATCTAATATTTGCTATAATATCCCTAGTGCCATGACTCTTCTAAAGCAAATCTTCACATCAGGCAGTTCTCTGCTGATGTGCTGTTCCCATTATTTGAGGATGATTTTCAGGAGGATCTTGCTTGTATGTGTTATTAATGATATTGTTCGATAATTTCCACAGTGTGTGTGTGTGTATGTGTGTGTGTGTGTGTGTGTGTGTGTGTGAATAAATATAGATCTCCTCCAGCCAGTTGGCCAGGTGGTGGTCCTCCATATTTCTTGTCACAGCCTGGTGAGCATATCTAGGCAACATCTGCTATATTTTTAAAATAAGAAATTCTAGTAGATTCACTCCATAAAGTATTATGCATCACTAAAAAATTATCAAGAATTAGTGAAATACTGAGCAAGATGGATGAATGTGGAGCAAATGATGCTGAGGGACAATAAACTAGCTACGAAAGGAAAATGATGGAATAAGATCATTATCAATATGATATAAGGGAAAGTTTACATAAAGAATCCATCTTTGAGAGTTAATGAGGATGAGAAGTAAGGGAAAGGGGAGTGAAACTTAAACAGATAAGATGGATAAAGGGAAAGAGAATACATAAAGGATAGATTGTTTTTCTTGTTGAGTAGGAATCAACCCAGAGCTAACCCTCCAGGAAGTTTCCAGATGCTGTAAATCCCATAAGAGGAGATTGTCCATCATCCTCCTGTAGTGTAACCAGTGGATTTGAACCTTTTGACTTTGGTTAGGCAGTACAACTCTTTACCTACAAGGCTACCAGAGCTCCTTAAGAGATTGATTGATTGCTGTTGTTGTAGTTGTTATGTGACATCAAGTCACCTGCAACTCATAAAGACTTCATGTACAATAGCTCTGAACCCTGCCATGTCCTGAGCCAGTCTCACACCAACATACTTATCACCATTACTGTGTCAATTCATTAATTACATTCATCGGTGATAATTAATCTTCTAAAACAAAATGTCTATGAATAATTGTATTAAAAACTAGTATGATTGGTAAACTTTCACTGAAATAAATTAATTTCTTAAAATATAAGAAAAATGTAATATAACAAACACCTATACATTTATCACAAATCTTCATTATATATTTATATTGTACTATAGTGTTGGTCTTCTGGTGGCTTTGTGATAAATAACTGTGCTGCCAACACAAAGGTATACAGTTCAAATCCATCAGCTGCTCTTTGGAGAAAGATAGACAATTGCTTCCCATGAGATTTACTGCCTCTGAAAACACACACTGGCGGGTCAGCTATGGATCAGTTTCTACTCAGTAGTATACAACAACAACATAATGCTATATGAAGCTCAGATATTTTTTTTGAAGAATAATGATTTACAGATACAGAGCTGGCTCCCTGAAAGAGTGCTCATTCCATGACACTAGCCCTGCCCCTTCTTAGATGTTATAATTATCTTAGTCCTTATATTTCCTATTGATACCTTAATATTCTTCCTACAGATCTGTGATTCATAAACTCTATGTAGCTTTGTTGTGATTAGCTGTTACAGAAATTGTATGATATTGTAAGTGCTTTTTTCACTTTAATGGTTCTGACATTTATGACAGATGGTAAATCTAGTTCTTGACAGATGTAGTATAAATTCATTTCTTTTTATTCCTCATTTTTTTCCATTATGTGACAATATTATTTATATTTATTAATTACTATGTGCTGAACATTTGCATTGTTTCCAGATTTTCACTCTTTTTTTTTTCATAATCATAAATTTTTTAATTCTCATAAAGCCTTATAATCACTTTTAAAAGCATGTGACATGGCAGATCTTTTATACAATGTGAGATGTGTTCTTTATTTGCTATCATACACAAACCACACTGAACTTTTTGTTACTCAAAAGCCAACATTTTAGATACAGGGAATTTTAATTCCATTAACACAGTCAAGGGCAAATAGATAAAGTCTTGCTACTTTATCTCTAGCCCTTGTATTTAAAGATGCTGATAGAAATTGAAGCAGGTGAGGTGAGTTCTGTTCCATGTGACAGTACCAGTGACTGATTATACAAATTTTATTTAAATACACTCTTATGAATGATGTGGTGGTTGTTATATGCAATCAAATCACTTGAGACTCCTGTCGACTCTATGTACAATAGCCCTGAAACCTGCTCTATTCTGTGCCAATATTAATGTCTCTGACACACCTACCCTCATTATCCCAGTCACTGTTCCAATCCCTCTCATTGATGGTCTCTGTAGTGGAATGTTGGGGAGGAAGGGAGAGCCTCTGGCCAGAACAGATGACTTCAGTTCCAGATAAGTGCAAGCCTCCCAACAGCCTTCACTACGGGGCAGAGAAAGCTCCCCTGTGTTTGGCTGTCCCAGCTTGAGAAAGTTTGCCACTTGGGAAGACGGCTGCTGGGTCTGTTGAACTGGGAGTGGTCCGCACGAGGCTGAGGTTCTCCTAACCAATCTGCATGTCCCACGTCTTTTAGCCCACCCTATCCTGGCTTCCTGTTTGTAAGTGCACTGCAGATCCCAATAAAATTGAGCTGGATTGATTCTCTGATCCTTTCCCAGAGTGGTGTATCTCTGTCATGCTTAACTCCATCATAGTGTCGTTGTTAAGTTTCCGGCCAACAGACAGCGACAAATCTCACCCTTCCAACCATGTTGTTCGTCTCCAAGGACTGGTCTCTCCTTGCAATATGTCCAAATGTCAGATGAAGCCTCAGAATCCTTGCCTCCAGGGAGCAGCCTGGTTTCACCCTTTCAAGGATGAATCTGTTTGTTCTTCTAGCAGTCCATGGTATATTCAATACTCTTCTCCAACAACACAGCTCAAATACATCAATTACCTTTCTATCACCCCTTGTCACTGTCCAGCTCTTTGATTCATAGCAAGCAATTGTGAAGACTATGGCCTGGATCGGGCACACCTTAGTTAGTCTCCAGAGTGACATTGTTGCTCTTCAGTACTCTGAAGAGGTTCCTGATAGCTGACTTTCCCAGTCAATTTGTCTCTTTTTTTTTTTTTTTTGGTTAACAAATAATCCTTTATTGAAATATTTTCATCTGTAGTTCCTTAGCTAGCTGGGCATTCCACAGCACCACTGTTGATGTCTTCTATGATGTCATGAGGGTGACGGCCATCAACATTGCAGCCCACAGATTGGGCAGTTCCCAGGATCTCTTTAATAGTTCCAGAGAGTTCTCTGGCTAAAGACCGGTGCTGCATCTGCCGGGCAATGCCAACAATCTCATCAAAAGTGATATTTCCACTGTGCTTAATATTTTTCTGCTTCTTTCTGTCTCTGGGTGGTTCCTTTAGGGCTTTGATGATCAGGGCAGAGGCAGAAGGCACCACTTCAATCTGGGCCTGTCTCTTGATTTCCAGGCTGCTGCTATCAAGAGTGTTGATTGTGAAGCCAAACAAACTGAACCTGTTAACAATCTCAATCTCTTCATCATCTATCATACATAATGTTGCCACAAATACTGTGGTAAACATGGAGAGGCACTGCTCATATATCCAATTCAAGCAAAGATTTATTGCCTATGTTGTTGAGAGTTACTGTCAGCATTTTCCCTTCCATCATCTCTCAGTGCCTCCAGGAATTGCTTCAGCTTTACTTAATATAAGCTTTTTCCATTGCAACCCATACCCAATGACTGGACAAGCACATAAATATCCAGTTCATTATTGCTGCAAATCAGATATAGAATTCCTTAGTCAGCATGGCTGGTTGCCTCATCACAGCCTCGTTCCTTCTTCTGCCCACTCCAGCTCCCTCTCTATCCTGCCCTTACATGCATCTTAAGCCCAAGATCACCTCTAGGAAACAACTTCCACATTGAATTCCATCTTTGAGTCTATTTGGTATAGATCCCAAGTAGCTACAAACATCCTTTTCCTTTTTTCATGGTTGTATTTACGGGGATTTATCTAGAGTAGTAATTCTCAACATGTGAACTCTTGAGGACTTGTTACTGGCAAATTATCTGGTTTTACCCCAGACCTCAGAATCAGAACCTCTGGTGAGGCCCAGAAATCTGTGATTTTTTATTTCCGTTTCTTTTAATTTTCTACTGGTTTACTTACAAATTTTCTAACATTGTTTTTCACTTTTTTAAATTTAAATAAAATTTTTATTTTAATCTGTGCATTTTAACAAGCCCTTATGCACTGTCATTGAGTAGTGGTTGTTGCTGTTGTTGTTATTAAGTGCCACTAAGTTTGACTATAAACCATAACAAAACTATAAAGAGCAGTTCTGAACCTCCACCTATTTTGCACCATTCTCTTGTCCATTGTTGCTGTACTATTTTAATCCAACTTGCTGAGGGTTTTCTCTTTCTCTGAATCTTACTCTTTCCCAGTATCCGGTCTTTTTCCTAGGGCCTGTGCCTACTGACAACATATTCAAAGTATGTGAGACAAAGTCTTGCCATTCCTGCCCTGATTGCACTCTCTCCAAGACAGATGTGTTTGTTCTTTTGGCTGTCCATGAGATATCCAGCGCTCTTTTCTAACGCCAAAATTCAAAGGCATCAATTCTTCTTCTGTCATCTTTATTCATTGTCCAACGTTCAGATGCATAGGAAACAATTAAAAACACCATGGTTTAAATCAGGTGCACCTCAGTCTTTCAACTGACATCCTTGCTTTTTAGCACTTTTAATTTTTTTTTTTTTACTACTCTATTGCACTTAACAACAACAACAAAGAGGGACCTCTGTTGGCCTAGTGGATAGAAAGTTGTGCTACCAAGCAAAAGATGGGTGATTTTAATCTGCGGCCCTCAGGCCTGGTTTTAATTAGTTTTGGTAAAACATTCTTCTAAGTGTTATAGAACTGGTCTGCCCATTTGCTGTACAGCAGTAACTTGTGGTTGCTGTGATGCTGAACACTGTGACACTGATGTGTCAAATGCTATAATAGTTACCTATTGCGGACAGTGTTTGGTGGAGCTCCCCAATTAAAACAAACTTTGAGGCAGGAGTGGTACCTACTTATGAAATAGCTTGCCTCTGGAAACTCTATGAAATGTGCAGAAACAATGAAAGTTATAAAAGTATTCAGGTCTTTTTGTTTATAAGGTCACTACGACTCAATGGCACTTAATAATAACGTGCTAAAATTTGAATACATTGTTTTCTAGAACAGAGTCTTTCAATTTCCTTCAGCTTTTTATCACTTGGAAGATCTCTTTGACATCAGATTTTCCTAAAGAAACACGCCTTTGATTTCTTGACTAGGTGTTGACTCTGGATTCAAATAAATGAAGTTGTTGACAATTTCAACCTCTTCTCCATCCTTCATGATGTTGCCTATTGATCAAGTGGCAAGGATTTTGCTTTCTTTTTTTATAAAATATTTTGTTTTAATTATGGTTTTAACAAAAGTTTTCAGAAAAGTTAGATTTTAATTCATTCATTGTTGCACATTTTGCTCCCTCTTCCTTCCTTTCCCCTCCCCCAGTTCACTTTAAAAAAAATGTGTTCATTGTTGCACAATTACTTCCCTCTCCCCCACACCTGAGTCGTCTTTGCAATGTCCCTCTTATTCTGGGCTGTTGTCATAGGTATAATGTCTAATCATGTAGTCCTCTTAAACAGTTCTTTCCTTCATCTGTTCCACTGTAATGTTCATTATGTATCCCTTCATCTTTTAGTTTCCCCGCAGCTCTCATGTCAGTCCTATTTTATAGCAGTACTGTTATATAGTATTTGTCCTTTTGTGACTGAGATCTTTCACTCAGCATAATGTCCTCCAGGGTCACCCATATTGTGTAGCATTTTGTGAGTTTGTTTTTCAGTGCTGCATAGTATTCCATTGTGTGAATGAATATATCACAGCCTTTCTATGCATTCAATTGTTGATAGGCACTTGGGTTGCTTCCATCTCTTTACTATTGTGAATAATGCAGCAATAAGCATGGGTGTGCATATATCCATTTGGATGGCAGCTCTGGTTTCTTTAGGGTATTTTCCTAGTAGTGGAACTGCTAGATCAAATGGTATTTCTATTTCCAAATTTTTTACGAAGTATCATAACTGTTTTCCATGGTGTTTGCACCATTTTCCACTCTCATAAGCAGTGAATAAGAGTTCCAATCTCTTCACAACCTCACTAGCATTTGTTGCTAGCTGCTCTGCCGAACTTTGCTATTGTTACTGGAGTGAGATAATACCTCATAGTTGTTTTTATTTACATCTCTCTAAGAGCTAGGAATTTTGAACATTTCATGTGTTTGTTTGCCATCTAAATGTTCTTTGGAGAAGTGTCTTTGTGCAAGAGAGTTTGTGTTATCTGCATAAAATAGGTTGTTGATCAATCTTTCTTGAAGCTTGATAGCTTATTCTTCACATAGTCCAACCTCTCAAATTATTTACTCATCATACAGATGGAATAAATATGGGGCAAGGATGCAGCAGTGCTTCCTTGTTCTGTTCAGACAAGGATTCTTGGTCTATATCTACGTATCTCAAGAAAGAAGGAACTAAAACCAGGAGACAATAAAATAGATGAATGGGACTTTCTAAGAATTAAATCCCTATGCACATCAAAAAACTTCTCCAACAGGGAAGCCACAGATTGGGAAAAATATTTGGTAATGGCATGTCAGACAAGGGACTTGTATCTAGAATTTATAAAATACTCGAACAACATAACGAGATAAAAGTAAAAAACCCAACTGAAAAATGGGCACAGGATATGAATAGACACTTCACCAAAGAAGACATTCAGATGGCAAACAAACACATGAAGAAATGTTCAAAATCCCTAGCTCTAAGAGAGATGCAAATCAAAACAACTATGAGATATCAGTTCACCCCAGTAAGAATAGCAAAATGTAACAGAACAACAAACATTAAGTACTAGTGAGGTTGTGGAGAAACTGGAACCCTTATTCACTGTTGGTGGGAGTGTAAAACAGTGCAACCACTGTGGACAGCTGTATGGCGCTTTCTCAAAAAGTTACAAGTAGCAATACCATTTGACCCAGCAATTCTACTACTGGGAATTTACCTAAAGAAACCATAATTGCTACCCAAGCAGATATATGCACACCCATGTTTACTGTGGCTATTTTTGCAATAGCAAAGAGCTGGAAACAACCTAAGTGCCCATCAACAAATGAATGGATAAAGAAGCTCTGGTATATTCACACAATTGAATACTATGCAGCATTGAAAAACAAGGAACTCGTGAAATATTGTGCAAAATGGATGACCCTGGAGGACATTATGCTGAGTGAAATATCTCTGTCACAAAAGGACAAATATTGCATAGGACCACTATTGTAAAATGGGATGGACATCAGGGTTGAAGAAAGACACAAAAGGAGGGGAGGAATGATATATATTGCATTGAAACAGATGAGGGAGAGAACTGTTTAAAAGGGACATATGAATGGGTATTCTTGTCATTACCAAAGTCTAGACTGAAGGCTGCGTAGTGGAGTGGATTTGGGGGGTGGGGGATGATTGCATAACAATGAAAGAGTTTTTCTTTTTCTTTTCAAAGAAAAGAGTGAGTTGGCGGGAGAGGGTGGGTAGGGAGAAACGTGCAACAATGAATGACTGGAAACCCTAAGTCTCTGTAAACTTTCATTAAAATTAATAAAAGAAAAAAAGATAAGTCTTTAAAAAAAGAAAGAAAAAAGGAGCCCAACCAGCAATGAAGCCACAGTGGGTAAAAAATAAGTCACAAGATGGAATCCAGTGAGGTGTTTCCACAAACAGATGCAGCCCAGGACATGTTCACTAGTCTATGCCAAGAAATTTGGAAAACAGCTATCTGGTCAATGTAAGGGAAGAGATGCATATTTGTTCTCTTTCAAAAAAAAAAAAGTAATCCAACAGAATGTAAACGTTATTAACCAATATCATTAATATCACATGCAAGTAAAATCTTACTGAAGAGTCTTTAAAAATGGCTAGAACAGCACATGGACAGGAATCTGCCAAAAATTCCATCTGAATTCAGAAGGGACCATGAAATGAGGATATCATTGTGATGTCATATTGACCTTGTTTGAAAGCAGAGAATAAAAGGATTGTGTTTTATTGGCCATGCTAAGGCATTTGACTGTGTGGATCATAACACAGTGTTGTTGCTGTTCAGTGTAATTAAGTCAGTTCCAATTCGTAGCACTCCCACGCACAGCAGGGTGAAGCCTGGCCGGGTTCACCTCCCATCCTCATAATTACCAACTTTGACTTCAGTTTTAAGCCACTGATTGAGAGTCTTTCCTCTTTTTTAATTGACCCCCTGCTGTACGTATCCTTTTCCTGGGATTTGCCAATCTTGATAACATGCCTAATGTAAATTAGACAAAATCTCACTCTTCTCTCTTCTGAGGATTCTAGCTGTACTTATTGCAAGACATGTTTGTTCATTCTCCTAGTCATTACTGCAAAATTTTAGTAATTTTTGCCAATGAAATAATTCAAATATGTCTTCATTCTTCTTCAGTCTTCTTTATTCTTTGCCCAGTATTTGCATATACATATGTTGTTGTTAGGTGCTGTCGAGTCAAGTACAACCCATAGTGACCCTATGAACAAACAGATCTGAACCCTGTCCTCTCCTGTGCCATCCCCACACTTCCTGACACATTAGAGCCTATTGCGGCAGTTTTCTGTGTCAGTCCACCTGGTAGAGGGTCTTCCATTCCTTCACCAATCCTCTGCCTTTCTGACCATCATGCCCCTCTCCAAGGAATAGTCCTTTTTAGCAACATGTCGAAAGTACGTGCACACATATGAGGCATATGGAAACACCATGGCATGGGTTAGACACTGTGATAACTTTTGTGTTGTTGTGATAATGGAAGCTAAGCCACTAGTGTTTTAATTCTAACACCCATGGTGGACATATTTCAGTGGTGCTTCTAGAGTAAGACAGACTGGAAGAATGACCTACTAATCTACTTCTGAAAAAAATTGTCCAGTGAAAATCTCATGAATAACAGCATAATTGGCGCAGGGCATACATCCACAAGTAAAATTGCTGTGTTCCCAGATATTCATATTTTGAACAATGGGCAAACTCTAGTGACCTAGTGGCAAGAAGCTGCACTGCAATCCCAGAGGTGCATCGCTCGAATCCACCAGATGCTTTGCTGGAGAAGGCGGGACAATCTCCTGTACCAGTCAGATCTGATTTGACGGTACACACACACAAAAACAAAACAAAACAAAACACCATATTTTGCACCATGTCAAAATCACTTCTTCAAAGAGTTGTCCCAATTTGAACACATTCAGCAATACATTAATTTCTAGCAAGCTGATAGAGAAAGACTGAAAGGACAGATATATATTAGACGTAGTCTTCTGATTTCTGTTGCAATGACACCATCATAAGCTGGTTCTGATGTGGGTCAAATGCTTAGTTTTTAAGTTTTCATTATTTTTGCTTTCATTATCAATATCTAAATCAATTTGAGGGAACTCTGGTATCATAGTTCATAGCAAGTTATGCTGCTAAACTCAAAGCTAACATCTCCAGCCATTCAAATCTACCAGCAGCTCCTCATAAAGAAGATAGTCAGATGCCTCCTGTTAAGAACTACACATCAGAAACTTGGTGGAGGGTGGCTCTGAATTGGAACTGACCCAACAACAGTGAGTGAGTGAGTGAGTGTTATAAATATGATTTTTATTATTTGTTTTGGGAGTTATAAGCTTACATATATATTAATGCATAAATATTTTATATTCCTGTATACATTATACAATGCAGTATACATTACTAATAAGATATGCAAAAGACGGTACCACTATAAGTGCAGATCATCATATCTAAATGCATCATAAGCTGGAGACTACCAACAGTATAAGAAATAAAAAGAAAAACAAATAAGACAGATACACTGAATAGATAAGAAAAACCATTTAATTTATGTCCCAACAAATTTTAGAATGCAAATAAAATGAGAAAAATTCTAGATAAATGTAACTTTTTTTGGTAAAGACTCAAGAGAAAAAAAAGTCTAGATACAGCACACTCAAAATCTAAATGGAACTGGTAGTTTACAAAAAACTCTTAATTGGCTTCCCCCTTTCTTCTGTTACAAGACAACAGGCTGGCTCAAATTCAGTCAAATTTTACAAAGAAACAGATATTCTTCATTTTACACAAACTGTTGCAGAGAACACACAAAGAGAGAAATATTTCCAAATGATTTTATGAGGCTAGAATAACTTTTAAATCAATTCTTGGCAAGAGAGTAGCAAAAACTTTAAGTGTGAGACAATCAATCTCTCTTACAAACATAAAAGCAAAAATCTCAAATAAAATATTACTTAACTGAAGTTACTTGAGGATTGCAGGATGGCTTAACACTAGAAAATAAATCAATATAATTAATTTCTTATTAATCTTACACTGTAAGATATACAGCTGGAAGTAAAGCCACATGGAAGAGCACAGAGCCCTAAGCATGTGAAAAAAGTCGTATTGCACATCCATCCTCATTAAGCCCCGAGTGATGAAACCACCCAACAAAAGCAACATACTTGGAAAGGTGGAGGGTCAGTGAAAAACAGAAGACCCTCAACGAGATGGGTTAACACGGTGATCGTGGTCATGGACTCAAGAGCGTAAGAGACGATGAGAATGGGATCTGTTATTCACAGGATAACTTATGAGCTGTGCTCGATGGCACTTAGTAACAAGCCCAGTGAATCCAGAGAAACATGTTATCTGCTGTCGAATCACTTGTGACTAACAGTGATTCTGTATACAATTGCTCTGAACTCTGCCCCATCCTGAACCAGTTTCACTATCACTGACACACCTACCCACATTACCCCAGTTACTGTGTCAATCCATCTCACCCAGGGTCTTCCTCTCCTGTGCTGTCCCTCCACCTTTCCAAGTATGATGTCTTTCTCCAAGGGCTGGTCCTTCCTGGTCATGTGCTCAAAGTATGTGAGATGGAGCTTCAGAATCTTTTCCTCCAGGGAGAAGTTTGGTTTCATTCTCTCCAGAACAGATTTGCTTGTTCCCTTGGCAGTCCATGATATTTTCATCCAGTACCAAAACTCAAAAGCATATTTTCTTCTTTTATTATCCTTAGTCATTGTCCAGCTCTTGGATGCATAGCAAGCAATTGCAAAGACCATGATCTGGATCAAGTGCAACTTAGTCTCCAGACTGACATTGTTGCTCTTCAGTACCTCAAGAGGTCCCTGACTGCAGACCTTCCCAATGCAATTCATCTTTTGATTTCCTGACTATTGGTGTCAAAAGTGTTGATGGTGGAACCGAGCAAGCTTGCTATAATTGTTAACAATCTCAGTCTCTTCTCCATCTATCAAGATGCTGCCAATTGATCGAATGTTTATGATCTTTGTTTTCTTGATGTTAAGCTTCAGTCTGTATTGGAGACTACAGTCCTTGATCTTCTGCAGCAAATACCTCATGTCCTTCTCAGTTTCGTCAACCAAGGTTGTATTATCTGCTTAGTGCAGGTTGTTGACAAGTCTTCCTCTAATGCTGATTCCTCCTAATGAAGTCCAGCATCCCAAAAATTTGCATATAGGTTGAAAAGGTATGAGGGCGCTCTGGTAGCCTAGTGGCAAGAAGCTGCACTGCAATCCCAGAGGCATACAGCTGGAATCCACCAGATGCTCTGCTGGAGAAGGAGGGACAATCTCATCCTGTAGCAGTCAGATCTGATTTGATGGTACACACACACACACACAAATAATTTAAAGGTTTTTTTTTAACAAAAGGTATGGCAATAGGGTGCATCTCTGATGCACACTTTTCCTGATGCTGAACCATACAGTGTTTTCCTAGTTTGTTCTGACTAGTGCTTCATGGTCAAAGTATAGGTTTCTCATAAGAACGATTAAGTGTTCTGGGATTCTCATCCTTCTCAAGGTTAGTCACAATTTGTTGTGATCCACACAGTCAAATGCCTTTGCATAGTCAATGAAACACAGGTACACATTCCTCTGGCACTCTGCTTTTGGCTAAGATCCATCTAATATTGGCTGTAAGGTCCCTAGTGCTATGGCATCTTCTAAACCCAGATTGAATATCTGGTAGTTCCCTGTTATGTACTGTTCCAGTCATTTTTTAACAATCTTGAGCAGGACCTTGCTTGTGCGTGATATTAGTAATATTGCTGTTGTTATTATTGTTGTTGTTATGTGCCGTCAAGTCGCCTGCAAGTCATAGTTGACCCTATATACAACAAAACCCGAAAAAAACCTTAAACCCTGCTCTATCCTGTGCCACTCTTATTGTCTCTAACACACCTATCCCCATTATCACAGTTACTGAATCAATCCATCTCACTGGGGGTCTTCCTCTCTTGTGCTGTCCCTCCACCCTCCCAAACATGACGTTCCTTTCCAAGGACTGGACCTCTCCTTGCAACATGTCCAAAATATGTCAGATGAAGCTTCAGAATCCTTGTCTCCAAGGAGCATCCCAGTCTCACCCTCTCTAAGATAAGCCTTTTTGTTCTCCTAGCCATCCATGGTATATATTCAGTACTCTTTTCTAGCACCACAGCTCAAAGACATCAATTCTCCTTTTACCACCCCTAATCATTGTCCAGCTTTTTTACACATAACAAGTAATTGCAAAGACCATGGTCTGATCAGGCAAACCTTAGTCTTCAGATTGACATCGTTGCTTTTAAGTACTTTGGAGAGGTCTCTGACAGCAGACTTTTCCAATGCAATTCATCTTTTAATTTCCTGGTTGCTGGTACCAGGAGTGTTGATTGTGGAGCCAAGCAGACGGAATCTGTTAACAATCTCAGTCTTTTCATTGTCTACCATGATGCTACCAATCAGTCCAGTGATGAGAATCTTTGTTTTTTTGATGTTGAGCTTCAATCCATATTTATTAGTTTATCAGATATAAATATAGAAGTTAGTATATTGGATATTCATTCCATATTTATTATTATATTAGATATTAGTGAGATTGTTCAATAATTTCCACACTCGGTGGAGTCACTTATTTTTTGAATGGGATTTATTAAGTACTCATTGCATATTACCATTATCCTATGCATGGTGTAATATATAAAGAAACCACAAACTTGACTCTCCCAAATTTAACTAAGGGACTAACTTTAGTGAAGTTACATATCTTCACTGAAATCCATTTTCCTGATTTGTGAAAGATGTCTGTTTGTTTATATCAGTCTTTTCTAGTGTATGTTCCTGAGAACACCAATCTCCAGAGACAGAGAAACAATTCCTGGGTTATACACTGTGTAGGTTGATTAATGTTGCATCAAGTTTCCTTTGCTAAGTGCATGATAATATTATATTTCATATCTTCCTTTAAAGAAATACAATGGATATTAATGTATTAATGATTCTATCAAATCACACTGTAAAGAAACCTGGTAAATCTGACATTCTTAAAAAACCCTTTGTCTCAATAATCTCTCTATTCATTAGTTTCTATTAATATTTCACTTTGAGAGAACTGTGGATGAAATTATCTTTAAACACTTGAAAGAATACTAAATAGATTTTTTTTTATGTTTGCTGAAATTGAGGAGGACCTGAAGGGCTTGCTGCAGATCAGGGACTGAAGTCTTCAGTATGGGCTGAGACTCAATATAAAGAAAACAAAGAATCTCACCACTGGGCCGATTGGCAGCCTGAGGATGGAAAGTGAAGAGATTGAGATTGTTCACAGCATTAGTTGCTTGTCTCCACAATCAACACTCTTGGCACCAGCAGCCAGGAAATTAAAAGACATATTGCAATGGGAAACTCTGCAATTAGAGACTTCTCTAAAGTACTGAGGAGCAATGATGTCAGTCTGGAGACTATGGTGCACCTGATACAGGCCATGGTCTTTGCAATGACTTGCTATGCATCAGAGAGCTGGACAATGAGTAGGAATGATAGAAGGAGAATTGATGCCTTTGAGCTGTGGTGTTGAAGAAGAGTATTGGTTATACCATGGACTGCTAAGAGAATGAATAAGTTTGTCCTAGAGGAGGTGAAGCCAGGCTGCTCCTTGGAGTTAAGGATTCTGAAGCTTTGTGTGACATACTTTGGACATGTTGCAAGGAGGGACCAGTCCTTGGAAAGGAATGTCATGCTTAGGAGGGTGGAAAGAGTGCCGGAGAGGAAGACCCTTGATGAGATGGATTGATTCAGTGACTGGGATAATAGGGTCCGGTGTGTCAGAAACAATAAGATTGGGAAAGGATAGAGCAGTTTTTAGGGTTGCTGTACACAGGGTCGCTATGAGTTGCAGGCAACTTAACAGCACATAACAACAAAAACAACTAATAAATGATTGTTGTTTAAAAGTAAAAAAAAAAAATCCTTATCTCCAAGGAAAAACATGGTTTCACCTCCCCAAGATAGACCTATTTGTTTTCTTGGCAGCCCATGTTATGTTCAAGGCTCTTCTCCAGTGCCACAACTCAAAGGCATCAATTCTTCTTCTGTCATCCTTAGTCATTATCCAGCTCCCTGATGCATAGCCAGAAATTGTGAAGACTATGGCAAAAATCAGGCATACAGTACCATAGTCTCTAGAGTGACATCATTGCTCTTTACCACTTTGGAGAGGTCCTGACATCAGATTTCCCTAATTCCATTAGAAACATGAATTAAATATTTACAAGTCTTCTGATTTCATTGCTGTTATTAGGTGAGGGCAAGATAACTGACTTATAGCTGCGTTATAAACAAGAGATCTGAACCTTGCTCTGTCTTTCAAGAAAAGCACAAGTGATAACAAATTTGTTCAAATCATTAAGACTTGAGGTGGTTTTTACATAGCAGTAAAGAAGAGAAACGCAGGAATAGAAAATAACTTCCTTAATATGATGGTGTATAACTATCAAAAGCCTACGCCAAACATCTTAAGCATGCTAAGTCTTTTAAGATTAGCCCAATGAATTGTTAAAAGTTACAAGGATGTCAGCTTAAAACTGAGGTGCACGTGAGCCAAACCATGATATTTTTCAAGTGCTTCCTACGTATCTGAAAGTTGAGCAATGGATAAGGAAGGCCAAAGAAGAATGCCTTTTAATTATGGTATTAGAGAAGAGTGTTTAATATAACATTGTTGTTCTTGCATACCATTGAGTCGGAACCGACCCATATCTGACCCTCCAGTGGGTTTTCAGAGGCAGTTCCACCAAAAAAACCCCCAACGTCTGTCTTGTAAGAAGTGTAACCAAAGTGCTCCTTAGAGATGAGGACGGTGAGACTTCAGCTCATGTACTTTGGGCATGTTGTCAGGAGGCACCAGGCTGTAAAAAAATAAAAAGGCTGCTAGGAAAGGTCAGAGAAAGAAATGAAGACCCTCAAGGTGATGAACTGACTACAACAATGAGCTTGATCATGAGGATGGTGTAGGATAGGACAAGGCTTCAATCTGTTGTTTATAATGCAGTGATGCATCATAGTTACCAGAACCTCACCTAACAACAACAACAACATTAGAAGACTAGTAAACAGTGCTATTGTTTCTAATCATCACTGTCTTGAAGGTCTTGGATATAAGACCTGTAGTGAGCAGAATAACAGCCCACCAAAGTTGTTCATTTACTATCTCCAAAATTTGTGTATATGTTAGGCTATTTGACAAAGGAAAATTTGGGCTGCAGGTAGAATAAAAGTGCTCATCAACTGACCTCAAATAAATTGCCCTGAATTATCCAACTGGACTCAATATGAACTCAAGAACTATTGCAATCAAAACAACTATGAGGAGAAAAAAAAACACCTATGAGATATAATCTCACCCCAGTAAGAATAGCAAAATTTAACAGAACAGCAAACATCTAATGCTGGCGAGGTTGCAGAGAAATTAGAATCCTTATTTATTCACTGTTGGTAGGAGTGTAAAATGGTGCAACCACTATAGAAGGCTGTATGGTGCTTTCTCAAAAAGTTACAAATAGCAATACCATTTGACCCAGCAATCCCACTTCTAGGAATATACCCCAAAGAGATCATAACTGCCATCCAAGCAAATATATATGAACACCCATGTTTATTGTGGCTTTGTTCACAATAGCAAAGAGGTGGAAACAACCCAAGTGCCCATCAACAAATGAATGAATAGGGAAGCTCTGGTATATTCACACAATGGAATACTACGCTACATTGAAAAACAAAGAACTTATGAAATATTATTAAAATGGATGACCCTGGAAGACATTATGCTGAATGAAATATCCCAGTCACAAAAGGACAAATACTGCATAGTGCCACTGTTATAAAACAGGACTGACATCAGGGTGGGGGAAGACTGAGAAAGATGGGATAAATTTTGTATATTGCATTGAAACAGATGAGGGAGAAAGCTATTTAAAAGGGATATGTGATTAGGTATTATTGTCATGAACGAGTCCAGAATGAAGGCTGCACAGTAGAGTGGACTTAGGGGCAGGGATTGTATACTAATGAAGTAATTTTTCTTTTACTTTTCAAAGAGAAGAGCAAACTGAGGGAGGAGGGGTGGGCAAGAATAAAAGTGCAACAATGAATGACTGGAAACCCTAAATGTCTGGAAACTTTTTATTAAAATTAATAATAAAAAGAAGAATTATTACAAGTGGAATGTGATGCAGAATCAGAGAAGGATATAGGAGAAAGGAAGCAAGATAAGCATGATGTGTTATGAAAAGATCTTGGCCTATTCTTGTCAGTTTGAAGATAAAGGAAAGAGTTATGGGTCAAGGAACATAGATGGCCTTTAGAAGCTAGAAAACAGATTCTCCCCAAGAACTTCCAAAAGGATGTGGGCCTGTAAATGCCTATATTTTAGCCCACTGAGCTCTCCTTTATATTTCTGATTTTCAGAATGCTTGTACATGAAGTGAATAAAATAGTTTTCTAAAGCCAGTTATATTTGTAGTAATATGTTGCAAAAGAATTTTGTTTTTCAAATACTGTCACATTTATAACAATTAAAAAAAAATCATGGGGAGCTCTGGTGGCCTAGTGGCAAGGAGCTGCAACTACAATCCCAGAGGCACACAGTTCGAATCCACCAGATGCTCTGCCGGGAAAAGGAGGGACAATCTCCTCCTGTACCAGTCAGATCTGATTTGACGGTACACTCACACAAAAACAAAAACAAAAAAAATCATTACTTACTAGGAAGTTCTGTAAACATCAATAAATTAGGGATGACCAAACAATGCAGTTTGCTAAATTATAGCTTAAAATTTCCCTAGAATGAAGAGGACTCATATTTGAAAATAAGTGACCACAAACACAAGTGGCTCTACCAAATCTACAAGTCATTATAACTGGAGTACTTCAATTCCTCTGGCGTAAATGCTCAAGAGCATCCGACTCATCTCCTTTCCAACACCAGTAAGTTTGAGAACAGCTGTCAAAAATCTTGCAGGCCACTCAAAAAAGTCTCTGGACTGTCATAAAACACAAGTCACCTTGCAAGTTGTCAGCTTTACAAACTGATTCAAACTACCACAGAGCCTCGGAATGTACACAGAATGAGTTTTAAAAACTCATTGCTGTCACTTGAATCAAAATAATGAAGTCATACTTGAAAGAGCTGGCACAAGAGATTTAGGAAGTCGTTTTCTAATTCCTGAAACATTACCTTTGGTAACCCACTCAAACCGAAGACAGTTACTATATCATGAGCACCACATCATAGTCTTATTTGTGTGACTTTAATGTGTCATGAATCAATGAGTGAAAAGCAGCAAGTTTTCTGAAATCTCATAGTGTTTGAGGCAACCATGAGACTGTGCCTTTCAGATCTCCCAGTGTAACTGACTGATAGCAAGCTGTGATGTTCTGAATCTGCACTTCCCAGGCTATTCTCAGCCAATGACAGACCATGGTCGGATACTAAAACAAGCCTGTACCTGTGAGATCCAGGACTCCTCTGGTAAATTATTTTAGCTTGAGGACTCCCTCTTGGCCTCACAAAAAAAATCCCGGACAGCAGGGTAGTCTAAGGAGCTACCTATGGAGCTTTTTCTTTTAGAGAGTTCTGGAGGCTTAGTGGTAAGGAATTACACTGCCGACACAAAGGTACGTGGTTAGAATCCTCCAGCTTCTCCTAAGGAGAAAGATGAACAATCCCCTCCCATGCAATTTACTATCTTTGAAAATCTGCTAGAGGGTCCCCTTATGAATCAGTTCTGACTGGATGGTACACAGCAGTAACAAACCTTCCCTCAGGGGTCAGACCTGATTCACAGTCTGACAGCCCTCTCCCTTTCTTTGTCTTCCTCCAGAATTTCTCTCTCTGGTGTTTTCCTCAGTAAATCTCTTGCACATCAAATACTATCTTGGCATTTGCTTCTTTGAGGAACTTAACTATCAAGCGTTGTTAGGTGTATGGGTTTCAAAGGATTATCTAGATAAATCACTAAGAATAAAAAGAGAAACAATGAAGCATGATTTAGCTGCAAGAATGAAACTGATGATAGCTTAAATATTCTTTTGAATGATTTGAGGAAGCAAGTTATTATACAATTATACACAATGGAATTCTTTAAAAATTATACTGAAGATATTCATTAACATGAGAGTCTAGATTTTCCATAATTGCAAAAAAGGTATAAAGAAATACATAAAGTTTATAGAATAATTATCTGCAGGTAATGATTTAAAGTTTCTCATTTTGGCTGGTCTTTTTAAGTTGATCTCCAATGAATGTTTGCCGCATTTGCTCATTACAAAATCTTGTTTATCTTTAGATATAAAATTTCTTCACTAAATATGCAACTATTACAATTATGTAAAGTCTATTGTGAGAACAGAGCAAGAGGATACTATGTGATTTAACATTAGGAAAAGTGTGAGTCAGGGTTGTATCCTTTCTTTATATCTGTTCAATCTGTAAGCTGAGAAATTATCTGAGAAGCTGGACTCTATGAAGAAAAAACTGCCATCAAGATTGGAGAAAGATTCATCAATAATCCTCATTATGCAGATGACACAATCTTACTTGCTGAAAGTAAAAAGGAAGCACTTGCTAAACACTGCAGCCTTCAATGTGGATTGTATCTCAACATAAAGAAGATAAAAATCTTCGCCATTGAACCAATAGGCAATATCACTACAGAAAAGACTGAAACTGTCAACAATTTCATCTTACTTGGATCCACAATCAATATACTTGGTACCAGCAGTCAGATAAGGAGATATAATGCACTGTCAAAGTCTGTGACAGGTACTTCTCCAAGTTATTGAGGAGCAGTCATGTCAGTTTGAGGACTAATATGTTTCTGATTCAGGCCATGATATTTTCAGTCACTTGCTATGCCTCTGAGAGCTGGAAAATTAGTAAGGATGAGAGAAGAAAAATTGATGTCTTTTAACTGTGGTGCTAGGGAAGAGTTTTGAGTATCCCATGAACTGTCAAAAGAATAGATATGCCTTAGAGAAAGTGCAACAAGAATGTTTCCTGGAGGCAAAGGTGATACAGCTCACTTCACATACTTTGGACATGTTGCTAGGAGAGGTTATTCCTTCGAGAGGGACATCATGCTTGGATAGGTGGAGGGTCAGCAAAGGAGAGGAAGACAAGACTCTCAACCAGGTGGATTGACACAAGGGCTGCAGCAATGGGCTTGAGTGTGTCAGAGATTGTGAGGACGGCACAGTAAAGTACAGGATTCATATCTGTTGTTCATAGGGTAGCTATCAGTCGTACTCAACTTGACACCTAACAATGTTGCAATTATTCAGATAGCACAGCTTTGCACTGCAGAGAGTGAAGAAAACTTGATTGCCAACAAACACACTAGGAAATGCTCAAAATCATTAGCAATCAGAGAGATTCAAGTCAAAATAACAATGAGATACTATTTCACCCCAGCAACAATAGCTAAACTTTACAGGACAACAAACAGTAAATGTTGGAGAGAATAAGGAGAGATTGGAACTCTCATGCACCGCTGGTGAAATCGTAAAATGGTATAAACATCATGGAAGGCAGCTTGGCATTTGCTCAGATTGATAGACATAGAAATCCCATATGGCCCAGCTGTTTCACTACTATGACTATACCCGAAGGAAATCCGAGCTGAGGCATGAACAGATACATGTATACCTATGTTTGTGTTCATAGGGTTGCTATGAGTCATACTTGACACAGTGGCACCTGACAACAACATGTTCCTTACATCATTATTCACAATGGCAAGGGGGGAAAAGGAAACAGCTCAAATGCCCATCAACAAATGAACGGATGGAGAAACTGTGGTATATTCACACAATGAAATACTATGCAGTATTAAAGAAGAATGACATAATTGTAAACCATGACACAACATGAGAACGTTGAGAAGAAATTGTTACATGAAATAACTCAGTCACAAAAGGACAGTAAGACCACTCTTGTGAAAATAGAAGGATAGCTGAGTACTTGGGAGTTGGAGTGGGAGAGAACATAAATAAAATGCGCAGAAAACAAACAGTATAAGGACCAGGACAAGAGAGGATTGATTGAAGAAAAATCAAGATAATGACAACATGGCTATTACAATTAGCAAACACAGACAAGATATGTTCAAAAAGAGAAGGGGAGAAGGGGAGGGGGAAAGTAGAGGAAATCACTAGGACAACAGAAATTAGTAGACAGAAGGAGGTGTAAAGTAATAGGCAAGATGATGAGATGGGGTGATATAAGTCAAAGATCAGTAGTAATTGATTATATTAAACACAATGATTGGAAATCATTCAGTTTGAGGACAAGGGGGTTCTGATTCAAGGCATAGTCTTTCCAATTACTAGCTATGCCTCTGAGAGCTGGAAAATGAATAAGGATGACAGAAAAAGAATTGATGCCTTTGAGCTGTGGTGTTGGAGAAGAATACTGAATATTCCATGGACAGCCAAGAGAACAAACAGATATGTTTTGGAGGGGGTGCAGCCAGAGTGCTCTTTGGAGGCAAGAATGATGAGGCTTCACTTCGACATGTTGCTAGGAGGTGCTAGTCCTTGGAGAAGGACATGATATTGGGAAGGGCAGAGGGTCGGCAAAGGAGAGGAAGACCCTCAACCAGGTGGATTGACATGTTGACTGCCACTATGGGCTCTTATGTGTCAAGAAGTGTGAGGATGGTGCAGGACAGAACAGGATTCACATCTTTTGTTCATAGGGTCACTATGAGTCATGCTCAATTTGAGGGCACCTAACAACCACAACATAGAAATGATTATACAAAACAAAATGTACATAAATGAAACAAGGTACATATATAGGTATATGAATGTGAATGATCACATAAAATACAATGTAAATGAAAGAAACATAATTTATAAAAGCAATTGTATGAAAACCAATTTTTTAAAATAGAGTATTTGTCTATTTTTAAATTTATTTTAATGAAAGTTTACAGAGACTTAGGGTTTCCCATCATTTATTGTTGTACTTTTCTCCCCACCCACCCACTCCTCCCCAATTCACTCTTCTCCTTGAAAAGAAAAAGAAAAACTCTTTCATAGTTATGCAGTCCCTCCTCCCACTAGTCACCCTTCACTCTGGACTTCTGTAATGACAAGAAAACCCATTCATATGTCTCTTTTAAACAGTTCTCTCCCTCATCTGTTTCAATGCAGTATACATTATTTATCCCATCTTTTTAAGTCTCCCCCCAACCCTGATATCAGTCCCATTCTACAACAGTGACCCTATGCAATATTTGTCCTTTTGTAACTGAGATATTTCACTCAGCATAATGTCCTCCAGGGTCATCCATTTTGCATAATATTTCATGAGTTCCTTGTTTTTCAATGCGGTGTAGTATTCCATTGTGTGACTATACCAGAGTTTATCTATCCATTCGTTTGTTGATGGGCACTTGGGTTGCTTCCAGCTCTTTGCTATTGCAAACAAAGCCACAATAAACATGGGTGTGCATGTATCTGCTTGGATGACAGTTATGGTTTCTTTAGGTTATATTCCCAGTAGTGGAATTGCTAGGTTTGCTATTTGCAACTTTTTGAGAAAGCACCATACAGCCGTCCATAGTGGTTGCACCATTTTACACTCCCACCAACAGTGAATAAGGGCTCCAGTTTCTCCATAACCTCGGCAGCATTTGATGTTTGTTGTTCTGTTGAATTTTGCTATTCTTAGCAAAACCATGAGATATGGTTGTTTTGGAAAACCAATTTTTTTTTCTTTTGGAAAACCAATTTTAAAAAAAGCAAAAAAAAAAAAAAAAAAGAAGACTTGAAGCCCCTGCTGAAAAAAGGTCAAGGCAACAGCCTTCAACATCAAGAAAACAAAAATCCTCAACACAGGATCATAGGCAACATTGTGATAGATGGAGAAAAGATTGAAATTGTCAATGATTTCATTCTACTTGGGTCCACAATCAACACCCATGGTAAGAACAGTCACACAATCAAAAGACATGTTGTGCTGGGGCAAATCTGCTGTCAAGGACCTCTCCAAAGTGCTAATAAAAATGATGTCATTTTAAAGACCTTACCCAAACTGTAATACCTTTCAATTGCTTCCTATGCATATGAAAGATGGACAATGAATAAGGATGATAGAAGAAAAAGCAGCCTTTTTGAATTGTGTTGTTGGAGAAGAGTGCTGAATACTCCATGAACAGTCCAAAGAGCAAACAAGTATGTCTTCCAGAAAATGAGCTTGAGGGCTCCTTATAGGCAATGACGGTGGGATTTAACATCACATACTTTGGTCATATTGTTAGGAGGGATCAGTCCTTGGAAAAAAGTATCTTGCTGGGGAAGGTGGAGGTTCAAAAAGATGAAGGAGACAATCAACAAGGTGAATTGACACAATAACAATGACAATGGACCAGAGCATATCAGATCATGGGGTTAGCATAGGACAGGGCAAGGTTCAGATCTGTTGTTCAGATCTGTTGTTTGTAGGCTAGCTGTGAGTCAAAGTTGACTTAATGGCACCTAACAACTCTTTTTTTTTTCTTGTTGTGTACCATCAAGTCAGATCCGACTGGCACAGGAGATTGCCTCTCCTTCTCCACTGGAGCATCTGGTGGATTCGAACCATGCCTTTGGGATTGCAGTGCAGCTTCTTGCCACCAGGCCACCAGAGCTCCCTACAACAACTCTTAAGACAGTGTCAAATTCTAACGCAAGATTTTATCAGATTTTATATTTCTTTTGGCTGTCTTGTTCTTTCTGAAAAGACAGCCTGTCTTAGATCACCCCAATGCAATTTCCTTTAAAGAACTCCCAGGGTACAATCCAAACAAGCCCAGGCTTGCAGGGCCCACATGCTGCCACGCTGAGATGCCCTCCAGTGCCAGATTTTGTCGAAATGCCATATGCAAGCCACCGACTCTGGCTTCCTGAGTGCTGCCTGTTGCAATCCTGAAGCTTGAGCATTCCTGGGGTGAAATTTGGCTTTGGGGAGGTGGGAAGAAGCCAGATAGACACATTTGTCTTCTTTCTCCATTCTGTTTGTTTCGCTGTGTGTGATTTTGCCTGCAGCCCTTCTGGAGACGTCCTCTTGCTGAGGAAGTGTACCTGTGGGTGAACTGTTGTGGCTCTCCACATAGCTCACTGCAAAGTGATGTAGTGCAGACGTGCATCACTTCTCATAGCTTTGTGGTTTCCTGACTCCTTCTCTCCTTCTTCCCCCCCACTCTCACCATTTGAGACCTGTACCTCTCAAATTCAGTCCTGTAGTTGGTAGGTGCTTTGCAGCAAAGATGGTGTAATGAAGCATTAGCACTTTACTATTTGCCAGCAGCTCTTGTATTCAGAAGACCTTACCTGGGAGGCACAAATGGATAATGTGTCTGACGGCTATCCAAAAGGTTAGGAGTTTGAGTCTGCCCAGAGATGTACCAAATAAAGCCGTCAACTTAGTTTTTGGAGCACAGTTCTACCCTGACACACATATAGGATCACGATGAGTTAGAATACACTCAACAGGAACTGGGGTTTTCTCATTTGTCTGTTTGGGGTTTGGGGTGTTGGAGTGTGTGTGTGTGTGTGTGTTTTCCACTAAAATTAATTGTGAATAACTCCAGAATTGTAAAATTAGGATGTTGATATGTACTGTCATGTCAGAACTAACCTTCCAGAGAATTCTCAGAGGCAGTAAATTGCATGAGAAGAGATTGCCTATCTTTCTCCCTTGGAGCAGCTGATAGATTCAAACTGAATGCCTTTGGGTTGGTAGCATAACTTCTTATAACTAGACCAGCAGAGCTCCCTAAAATAATAATAATTGGCTTCTATCAGTGAGCTCTAGTGGCCTAGTGGTAAGATGCTGTGCTGCAATCCCAAAGGCACACAGTTCAAACCCACCAGCTGCTCAACAGGAGAAAGATAGGCAATCTTCTCTCATGCAATTAACTGCCTCCAAAAACCCACAGGAAGGTCAGCTATGGGTCATTTCTGACTTGACAGTACACAAAAACAAACTATTGATAAAATATAAAAAAAAGAAAGTATAACCATGAAAGATATGGTCATATACTGCTCAGATACCCCTTCAAGAAAGGCCTTGACAACTATAAACCTGCAATAAGTGTGGTTAGAAAACACACCTTCAGAATTTACTTCAACTTTTGAGCCAAGGTCACATTCTTCTTGTGGCGGTCTCCAACTAATAACCAATTGTGATAATGTGCTGTTGTGTGCCGTCAAGTCAAAACCAACCCATACCTGACCCTCCAGTTGAAGTTTCAGAGTCCGTAATTTGTACAGGAAGGGGCTACGCATCCTCCTCCCACAAAGCAGCTGGTGGATTTGAACTGTCTGCCTTTGGGATTGTGGCATAGCTTCTTACCACTATTTGTTGTTGTTGTTGCGTGACCCATAGCTGACCCTCTAGCAGGTTTTCAGAGGCAGTTAATCACATGCCAGGAGACTGATTGTCAATCCTTCTCCTGCAGAGCAGCTGCCAGATTTGAACTGCACGCATCTGATACAGGTCATAGTCTTCGCAATCAATTGTTATGCATCAGAGAGTTGAACAATAACCAAGGAGGATAGAAGGAGAATTGATGCCTTTGAGCTGTGATGCTGGAGAAGAGTATTGAGGGTACCATGGACTGCTGGGAAAACAAACAGATTCATCCTGGAAAGGGTCAACCCGGGCAGCTCCTTGGAGGCAAGGATTCTGAGGCTCCGTCTAACATACTTTGGACATGTTAAAAGGAGGGACCAGTCCTTGGAGAAGGACATCATGCTTGGGAGGGTGGAGGGACAGTGCAGGAGGGGAAGGCCCTCTATGAGGTGGATTGATTCAGTGACTGGGGCAATTGGGATGGGTGTATTGGAGATGGTGTTATTAGCACAGGACAGAGCGGATTTTAGGGCTGTTGTACATAGGTCTCTATGAGTCGCAAGCGACTCGACAGCACATAACAACAACAACAACAACATGCTTGATATTTCAGTGCAGCTTTCAGCCACTAGACCACCAGAACTCCCTTCTTACCAGTAATAGTAGCAGTGAGTATGCTCTTTTTGTAGTGGACACAAATCAATGACTGAACAGATAATGGTATTGTTTTTCTGGGGACAGCCCCCATGGAATGGTGGAGCAAGACAGTGGTACAAGGGCCTCGCCATTTCCACTCACGGTATACTTCCTTTAAGATGTCGTCTTTGCTCCAGAGCTCCTCAATGTATTGTCAGAAATTTTATCGAGTCTGTATCTCAGTCTGATGGCTCTTCTTGCCCAATCCTGCTTCTTCCATTTAAACACAAACATCTTAATGCCTACTTCCCATACAGCCCAACTGACATGGTTAGTACCAAACATTGTTCAAGAAATGAAAAGCAAAATGGGGGCTGAAACTATATACATCGTTGTTTGGATAGAAATAAGAACGTCTTTCTGGGTGATGAGTAGAGCATAGACAGGCCCTGGCAAAAGGAAAATAATAGCTCAATTTTAAAAACTTTTGCTGCGGGTGAATTACTAATGGAGAGAAATGCCCTGGCTGGTGCATTTGGAATGTAAAGCGCATGATAAATATAATGATAGTGGAATTGGAAGGTTGCTGTTTTGTATTGTCATCCTATAGCCTGATGTTAAAAAAAAAATGAGGATAAGCAACAGTGTTTCATTGACTTGGGATCACGATCAGAACAAAGAAATGAATACCCAGGCAAGGACCTCAGGGAATGATAAACTTGCGACTAAGTGTCTCCTAAAAGCCTAGAAGAAGCCCTGGCTCTCACTGATGCTGAGTGTTAATGCTTGAATTGCCACAATAAACAAAAGAAGAAGAGAGTACAAAGCCCAGGGAAGTGAGAAACCTGGGATGGATGTGTGACATAAAGCTAGAAGACCAACAAAGGAAGATGTGCTTCAGAAAGGCACAAAGATATGTCCTTTATCAAGGGCATCAAGCACATGATGGTGAGGAGGGCTCTAGCATGGCCAGGAAGTTCATGTGGCTCTCTTCTGCAGACCAGAGCTGATGGGAGGAGAAACAGAGATTTTGGCTCACTGATAGCAAAGAGGACGCTATAGCTCCAGAGCAATAATAAATATGGGTACTTCCAGCACTTAACCACCACAAGTTAGCAGATCACAAAATGCACAGTTACACAGATAGTTAATAGAACACAGCATCTCTACAAGCAAAATAGGTGGTCATCTAACAAGTGCTGTTTAATATGTCAAAATCATAATCCCAATGCACTGTCATGGAGTAGATTCTGACGCATAACGATTCTGGAGAACTGAGTGGAACTACTCACAGGTATCTAAGGCTATATACTTCTTTATGAAAGCGAAGCGCAACATCTTTCTTTCATAGAACAGCTGGAAGGTTTGAGCCAATTACCTTCCAGATAGCAAGTAGCATGCTTAACCATTGTGCCAAGAGTGGCTCTTTGAGCAAGATAGAGCGAGAGTGCCTGACCAAATGGTTAAGGGATGTTCCTCCCAAAATGTCCCTTGCAGAGTTTCTGGACCTGAGTCAATTTTCACTTTTCAGACCCAATATTGACTTTTGGGAGACATGTCTAAGTCCCAGTGGGGAAGAATTTTATGATATATTCTCCCAGTCCTTCCTCAAGGCTATTTACAATGATTTGTTTGAGTTCACTGGGTAAAGGGGAATGCTCAGACAGTGGAAGAACTATAAGAAACAGGCTGAATCAACACCAATATCCCTGGAAACATCATCCGGGATGATGCAGAGTGTGATGCAGGTACTAAAGGCACATGGCGCAGGTTCGAAAGGACCTGGCAAAATTCTAGGTTCAATGGATCTGTGAAGTCATATAGTACCTATTCCTTGATCCTCATACACAAAATTAAGACTGATATATTTAGCAGTTTGAGTATCCCATAGATCAGGCCTATCACAGTTATGTCTTACACTGAAGAACACCAAGCTCCTGAAATTGTCCTACCTTCTATCAAGGCTGTTGTTGTTAGGTACTGTCTAGTCAAACACAACTCATAGAGATCCTATAAACAAAAGATTTAAAACCCGTTCTATCCCGCACCATCCTCACACTTCCTGACACACAAGAGCCCATTGCAGCAGCCACTGAGTCAATCTACCTGGTTGAGGGTCTTCCTCTCCTTTACCAACCCTCTGCCTTTCCAAGCATCATGTCACTCTCTAAGGAATAGTCTCCTAGCAACACATCCTTGATTTCCATCAAGATTGTTGTTGTTTTTGTTATGTGCCATTGAGTCGCTTGCAACTCATAGTGATCCTATGTGCAAGAGCCCTAAACGCCGTTCTAGCCTATGCCAACCTCGCCATCTCAAACACATTCATTCCTACCACTCCAGTCACAGAATCAATCCACCTCATCAAGGGTCTTCCTCTCCTGCACCATCCCTCCACTCTCCCAAACATGATGTCCCTCTCCAAGGACAAGTCCCTCCTTGCAACATGCCCAAGGTATGTCAGACGAAGCTTCAGAATCCTTGACTCCAAGGAACATTCAGGCTACACCCTCTCCAGGACAAACCTGTTTGTTGTCCTAGCACTCCATGGTATATTCAACACTCTTCTCCAGCACCACAGCTCAAAGGCATCAGTTCTCTTTCTAGCATCCCTTTCACTGTCCAACTCTCCAATGCATAGCACATAATTGTGAAGACTATAGCCTGGATCAGGCACACCTTAGATTCCAGCCTGACATCATTATTCTTCAGTACTCTTGAGAGGTCACGCACAGCTGACTTTCCCAGTGCAATTCGTCTCTTTATTTCCTGGCTGCTGTTACCAAGAGGGTTGACTGTGGAACCAAGTAAACTAAAACTGTTAGCAATCTCAATCTTTTCACCATCCGTACTGATGCTGTCAATTGGTGTCAGTGGTGAGAATCTTTGTTTTCTTGATGTTGAGCTTCAATCCATATCGGAGACTGCATGCAGCCCTTGACCTTCTGCAGCAAGCGCTTCAGGTCCTCCTCAGTTGTGTCATCTGCATAAGGCAGGTTGTTGATGACTCTTCCACCAATCCTGATGCCACATTCCTCCTCGTACAGTCCAGCATCTTGGATGATCCATCAAGGTAGTAGATTAAAATAATGTCATATTCTAGAAACGCAGGTGATTAGTGCCACTCAAAGATACAGGTATGGTGATTACCTTCCACTTTATCTGCTTGTTTAGTTCTTGTGCAAATCAGATGGACACTAGAAACTATTGAAAACTCAACCAAGACCTGAACACAAATCAGAAATAGTTTTTTCCAGAGCTGTTACCACCACCAACACCATCTGTTATAAAATCGCTTGAAGACATCTGGACCATCTGGATGTTTCACAGAATTTCAAATAGATCCATTACATTGATGATATCATGCTGCTCTGGCAGGATGGTAAGAGGATGATAACACGACTGGAAACAATGGCAAGACACGTGTGTTCTAGAGGGAGGGAGAGTCACTATAAAAATCAGATAGTGGACAGCTTAGTAGAGGTTTTGGATGTTCAGTGACAAGCTTCATACCAGACTATTATCTTTCTAGTAAAGTATACATTTTTTGCATTGTGCATTCTTCTATTATAATGAAGGAAACACAATTACCAGTAGAGTTCTTTGGTTTTGGAAACAGCATATTTCATGGCTAGCAATCTGCTTTAGTCTATATATTCGAGGTGGTATGGCAGGCTGCCAACTTTGAATGGGGCCCAGGGAAGAACAGCTCTTCAATAGGCCTTAGCTAACATGCAGTGATTCTGCTGCTTAATACAAATGATCCCGGGAGACTCTATAATATTTGAGATGCCAGTGATAGAAAAAGATATAATGTGGAGTTTAAGGGAAGCTCAAGCAGAAGAATCATAATCCAGGCACCCGAAGTTGTTATATAAGTGATACCATCTAAAGCACAAGATCACATTTCCTTAAAACACCTTCTAATCATGCTATCAGGCTCTAATTAAATTGGAGTACTAGAACTTGGGATACCAAAGGATTCTAAGTCTGAAACTGGCCATCATTAGTTTGGCAGGAAGATATAGTCAGGCAGATTTTTTTGAAGGTTTGCAGCCTTCAATATGAATTGAAGCTCAAAGTGAAGAAAGCAAAGATTCTCACCACTGGGCCAATTGGCATGGAGCATCATGATAGATGGTGAAGAGATTGAGGTTGTTGACAGCTTCAGTTTGCTTGGCTCTACAATCAACACTCTTGGTACCAGCAGCCAGGAAATTAAAAGAATTGCATTGGGAGAGTCTGCTGTCAGAGACCTCTCCAAAGCACTAAAAAGCAACGATGTCAGTCTGGAGACGACGGTGTACCTAATACAGGCCATGATCATTGCTATTATTTGCTATGCATCAAGGAGCTGGACAATGACTAGGGATGATGGGAAGAGAATTGATGCCTTTGAACTGATGTGCTGGAGAAGAGTATCGAATATATCATGGACTGCTAGGAGAACAAACAAGTTAGTCCTGGAGAGGGTGAAGCCAGGCTGATCCTTGGAGGCAAGAATTCTGAAGCTTCGTTTGACATATTTTGGACATGTTGAAAGGAGGGACCAGTCCTTAGAGAGGGACATCATGCTTGGGAGGTTGGAGGGACAGCACAGGAGATGAAGACCCGTGATGAGATAGATTGATTCAGTGACTGGGGTAACGGGAATAGGTGTATTGGAGACAATAAGATTAGCAAGAGATAGAGTAGGTTTTAAGGCTTTTGTACATAGGGTTGCTATGAGTCGCAGGCACACAACATAAAATTAGAAAGGTACATTTATGAGAGGGCCCAAGTAAACTGCTTGAGCAGAGAGACAGACTCAACATGGTGCCCACTATAAACACCAGAGTCCTCCCTTAATTTGTACTAATGGCCACATGGAACTTCTTTTTTTTTGTTGTTGTTGTTGTT
>NW_006399832.1:4649974-4670819 GCF_000299155.1 Elephantulus edwardii
TAAATGTTTTATAAAATTCACTTGTAAAACCATCTGGTCCTGGGCTTTTCTTGGTTGGAAGTTGTTGTATTACCTTTTCCATTTCTTCTTTTGTAATGGGTCTGTTCAGATGTTCAGTTTCGGTTTGTGTCAGTTTAGGTAGGTTGTGTTTAAACTGAAGGTGAAGCATAAAGCCCTAGTTTGGCTTACAGACTAATCATTTTGGTATGTGAGGACAAACCAGAAGTGGGTTCAGGCTGCCTTACAACTGTATTCAGTGAAGGTTGCGAAAGATGGTGATGAGGGAAAACCATCCTAAGGAGCAATGCTTCAGAGGTTCACCGGGTTGCATGGACTGAACTGTATCACCCAAAATACGTGTATATAATGATACAATGTGGAATAATCCCCAAGATTTAATAAACTAGATTGTTGTTCAAGGATTAAGAGTAGAATGCCAAATTCCATAATCCCATTACAGTCTAGTAAAGTGTTTCTTAGGGTGTATGTAGTCTCTAACACTGTTTTTACATATTGTTTTCAATTTTATTAATAATTTTACTGTGGTGGTGGTGGTGGTGCTGGTGTTAGGTGGTGTGGTGTCAGGTCAACCATGACTCACAGTGACCCCGTGAACAGTATATTTGAACCTGCCCTATCCTGTGCCATCCTCACCATCCTGGCTATATGCTCCAGCCACAATGATAATGAATGTGTCAATCCATATCAGCAAGAGTTTTTCTCTATTTTACTGTCCCTCCATCTTTCCAATTATTATGTCCTTTTCTAAGGAATGGACTCTACTAAACACATGCCCAAAGTATGTGTGATAGAGTTTCATCAGCGTTTCCTCCAAGGAACTCCCTGGCTTCACTTTCTCCAAGACATAGCTGTTTATTTTTTTGACAGTCCATGGTATATTCAGTATTCTGCTCCAATACCATAACTCAAAGGCATTGATTCTTCTACAGTAATTCTTTAGCCACAACCTGAATTCTTTAATAGGCTTTATAAATTTATAAAATTCTTTAACAGGATTTATATTTAGAGTTGTCACATTCTCAACTATCAAAATCAAAGTATTGAAAAGTTCTTTTTTAACAATACAAGTCAAGTAAACAAATATTTTCTCTGTGATATTACATAGCAGAGAGGATTGTTAAAATCTTCATTCTATATTTATAGTTGTTTGGGCATTTCTTACAGTTCCATGTTTACCTATTGCCCCACACACACTCTTTTTCATTTTAATTATTTTAGTGAAGATTTGTAAAGAGTTTTCTTTTCATTCATACACCTTTTTCCTCCCTCCAATTCTCAAGAAAGATGACTCAGTATAACAAGGACATTATTAAACAATATCATTTGTCTCATATACAAACAAAATATTGCTAAGGATTATTTTAAAATGGCCAGAACAGTACATAGAGAATGGCTAGATATTCATTCAGGCTAGATTTAGACGAGGCCATGGCACCAGGGATATCATTGCTAATGTCAGATGTATTGAGGCTGAAAGCAAAAAAAAAATACCAGAAGGATGTCTATTTGTGCTTTATTGACTATATAAAGGCTTTTGGTTACTGTTGAGAAAAATGAGAATTTCAGAGTTTTTAACCATGCTCATGAGAAACCTAGACCTAGAGCAAGAGGCTGTTGTACAAACAGCAAGGGAACACTGCACAGTTTAAAATTAGGAAAGGTGTATATCAGGACTGCATCATTTATCTCTTTAATATATAAGCTGAGCATATCACTTGAGGAACTGGACTCTATGAAGAAGAATGTGGCATCAAGACTTATTAATAACTACCAGAAATGGAAGCTGGGTTTAGAGGTGGCTGTGGGACTAGATATGTAATCGCCAATTTCACATTATCATCAATGGCTGAAAGCAAAGAGTATCAGAGAAATGTCTATCTGTGATTCTTTGACTATACAAAGGCATTTGACTGTGTAGATTACAGCAAATTGTGGCTAACCTTGAGAAGAATGGGAATCCCAGAACACTTGATTGTGCTCATGTAAAATCTATACTTGGGCCAGGCAGCAGTCGTCAGAACAGAACAAGGAAAGGAAACACTGTATGGTTCAAAATCAGAAAAGGAGTGCATCAGGGATGTGTCCTGTCTCTGAACCTTTTCAATCTATATGCAGAACAGATGATTAATGAGACTGGTCTTATTGAGGAGCAGAGTGGCATCAGGATTAGAGGAAGACTCTTCAACAACCTGCATTATGCAGATGATACAATCTTGCTTGCCAAAATTCAAGAGGACCTGAAGCATTTGCTGCAGAAGGTCAAGGACTATAGATAATCTTCAATATGAATTGGAACTCAACATCAAGAAACAAAGATTTTCACCACTGGGCCAATTGGCAGCTCCATGATATATGGAGGAGATATTGAGGTTGTTAACAATTTCAACTTGCTTAGCTCCACAATCAACACCCTTGGCACCTGCAGTCAGGAAATCAAAAGACTAATTGATTTGGAGAAGTCTGGCATCAAGGACTTCTCCAGAGTACTGAGGACCAACAATGTCAGTCTGGAAACTAAGGTGCACCTGATCCAGGCCATGGTCTTCACAATTACATGCTATACATTAGAGAGCTGGACAATAATGGCTAAGGATGACAGAGGAAGAATTAATGCCTTTGAGTTGTGGTGCTGGAGAAGAGTATTGAACATATGCTGGACCACAAAGAGAACAAATAGACTTGTCTTGGAGAGGGTGAAACCAAGTTTCTTCTTGGAGGCAAGGATTTTGAAGCGCCAGCTCACATATTTTGGGCCAGGAGGGACCAACCAGTCTTTTGAGAACATCATGCTTGGAAGGCTGGAGGGACAGCGCAGGAGTGGAAGACCCTGGATGAGATGGATTGACATGATAACCGAGGCAATGAGATTAGGTGTTCTGAAGTCCATGAGACTAGTTTAGGATAAGGCAGTATTCATAACTGTTGCACATAGGGCCATTATGAGTCACAGACGACTCTATGGAACATAACAACAATATGGATGACATATCCTTGAATGCTGAGAGTGAGAACTTGAAGAACTTGCAGAGCAGGTTAAACATTTCGACCTTTAATATGGATTGCATCTCAATGTCAAGAAAACAAAAACACTAACCATTAGACAGGCAACATTATGATAGATGGAGAAAAGATCGAGATTGTCAATTGACTTCATCTTCCTTGGATACACAATCAGTACACTGGTGGCCACAGTCAGGAGATCAGGAGGTCGTATGGATCTTAGCTGAAAACAAAGAGTATCAGAGGAATATCTATCTGTGCTTACTTGGCTATGCAAAAGCATTTGACTGTGTGGCTCACAACAAATTGTGGCTAACCTTGAGAAGAATGGGAATTTCAGAACACTTGACTGTACTCATGCAAAACCTATACTTGGATAAGGAAGCAATTGTTAGAACAGAGCAAGGAAGCACTGCTGTTGTTGTTATATGCCATTTTGTTGCTTGCAACTCACAGCAACTCTATGTACAACAACCCTGAACCCTGCTCTATCCTGTGCCAGTTTTATTGTCTCCAACACACCTACCCTCATTACCTCAGTCACTGTGTCAAAGATGGTCTCCCTATCTTTCTCTGTCCCTCTACCCTTCCAATCATGATGTCCCTCTCCAAAGACCAGTCCCTCCTTGCATACGCCCAAAGTATGTCAGACAAAGCTTCAGAATCCTCACCTCCAAGGAGCAGGCTGGCTTCACCCTTGCTAGGGTGAACCTGTTTGTTCTCCTGGAAGTCCATGGTATATTCAAAACTCTTCTCCAGCACCACAGCTCAAAGGCATCAATTCCTTTTCTATCATCCCTAGTCATTGTCCAGCTCTCTGACGCATAACAAGCAATTGTGAAAACTATGGCCTGGGTCAGGTGCACCTTAGTCTCCAGACTGACATCCTTGCTCTTCAGTACTCTACAGAGGTTACTGACAGCAGACTTTCCTGATGCAATTTGTCTCCTGACTTCTTAGCTGTTGGTACCAAGAGTGTTGATTGTGTGGTATAGCCAACTAAATCTGTTGACAATCTCAATCTCTTCACCATCCATACTGATGCTGCCAATTGACCCAGTGGTGAGAATCTTTGTTTTCTTGATGTTGAGGAAGCACTACATGGTTCACAATTATGAAGGGAGTACATCAGGGACATGTTTTGTCTCCATACCTTTTCAAACCATATGTAGAACAGATCATCCAGGAGGCTGGATGTTATGAGGAGGAATATGGCATTAGAATTGGAGGAAGACTCATCAACAACCTGCGTTATGCAGATGAAACTGTTATGCTTGCTGAAACTGAGGAGGACCTGAAGTGCTTGCTGCAGAAGGTTCAATATGGATTGAAGCTCAACATCAAAAAAAACAAAGATTCTCACCACTAGACCAATTGACAACATTATGATAGAGAAGAGATTGAGATTGTTAACAGCTTCAGCTTGCTTGGTTCCACAATCAACACTCTTGGCACCAGCAGTCAGGAAATCAAAAGACAAATTGCGTTGGAAAAATCTGCTGTCAGGGAACTCTCCATAGTGCTGAAGAGCAATGATGTTATTCTAGAGACTAAGGTGTGCCTGATCCAAGCAATGTTATCACAATTACTTGTTAGCCTCAGAGAGCAGGACAATGACTAAGGATGACAGAAGAAAAATCTATGCCTTTGGGTTGTGGTGCTAGAAAAGAGTATTGAAAAAAACATGAACTGCTAAGAGAACAAACAAGTATGTACTGCATAGGGTTAAACTAGACTGCTCCTTAGAGGCAAGAATTGTAAAGTTCTGTTGACATACTTTGGGCATGATGCCAGGAGGGACCAGTCCTCAGAGAAGGACATTATGTTGGGAAGGGTGGAGGGACAGTGCAAGAGAGGAAGACTCTGGATAAGATGGATTAACTCAATGGGTGGGATAATGAGGTAGATGTGTCTGAGACATAAAAATGGCTTAAGATAGAGCAGAGTTCAAAGCTGTTGTACATAGGGTTTCTATGAGTCACAAGCAGTTTGATAACACATACAAACAATGACAGAAGTGTTCTTAGTTTTTCTCTGATGAACTTTACAGTTTGTGGTTTTATTCCTATGTCTCTAATCTACATTGAGTTGATTTTGTATGTGGTGTGAGGTGTGGATCTTAATTCAGTTTTCTGAAGACAGTTGTTCAATTTTACCAGCACCATTTTTAAAAGAGGCACCATTTGTCATTTGCCCACTTAATAGATTTCATCTCCTTGTCACTAAATCATTCTGTCTCAGCAAGGTCTTTCTCTATTTCTCTGTCTTTCCACCATTCCAAACATGATGTCCCTCTCCAAGGACTGGTCCATCCTTGCAACATGCTCAAAGTGTGTCAGATGAAGCCCCAGAATCCTTGCCTCCAAGGAGCAGCCTGCTTTCAGAACTGATGCCTTTGGGCTGTGGTGCTGGAGAAGAGTACTGAGAATACCATGGACTGCTAGGAAAACAAATAGATTTGTCCTGGAGAGGGTTAAACCGGGTGGCTCCTTGGAGGCAAGGATTCTGAGGCTCCGTCTAACTTACTTCGGACATGTAGTGAGGAGAGACCGGTCCTTGGAGAGGGACATCATGCTTGGGAGGGTGGAGGGACAGCGCAGGAGAGGAAGGCCCTCTATGAGGTGGATTGATTCAGTGACTGGGATAATTGGGATGGGAGTGTCAGAGACAGTGCGATTGGCACAGGACAGAGCGGAGTTTAGGGCTGTTGTACATAGGGTCGCTATGAGTCGCAGGCGACTCGACGGGACATAACAACAACAACAACAGGACTAACCTGTTTGTACTCTTCTCTTCTCCAGCACCACAGCTCAAAGACATCAATTCTTTTCCTTTTCTATTATCCATTGTCATTGTCCAGCTCTATGATGCATAGTAAGCATTTGCAAAGACTATGGCCTGGATCAGGTGCACCGAAGTCTCCAGACAGACATCATTGCTCTTCAGTACTCTTGGAGAGGTCCCTGACAGCTGACTTTCCCAGTGCAATTTGTCTTTTGATTTTCTGGCTGCTGGTATCAAGAGTGTTGTTTGTGGAACCAAGCAAATTAAAGCTGTTAACAATCTCAATCTCTTCACCATCTATCATAATGCTGCCAATTGGCCCATTGATGAAAATCTTTGTTTTCTTGATGTTGCACATCAAACCATATTAAAGGCTGCAGCCCTTGACTTTCTGCAGCAAGTGCTTCAGATCCTCCTCAGTTTCAGCAAGCAGAGTCGTGTCATCTGCATAACTAGGGGAGCCATTTGTAGATCCACTTGTGATACCACATAACTCTGTCAAACAGTTGCTGGTTTAAAGGGTATTAGAGTGGTATGCTAAAGGTGCAGCTGAAATATCAGTGCAGAGGAAATACTCTGCAAGGAAAGGTTATTATTCTCCAGCACATGGAATAGACTGAAATTGAGATCTCTATACAACACTGTATCCACAGCAGGAAGAGTGCATGGGCTCAGGAACAACAGGTGAAAGTAGAAGACACCTATCCATTTTAGTGACTTACAGGGAAACCTCACAGCTCTGATGGTGTGGGATTTTGGGTCATGTGCCCCAAAATGATTCTTTCTTGCCACAGGACATACATAGCTAAACTCTCTGTTAAATACAAACTATAGCTACCTTTTGGACATGGTATAGCCAGGGATCAACATGCAAGAAGAGGAGTCAACGACTTGTTAAGGGTAATTGAAGCTGATGAGCAGGAGAAAAGCATGATACGAGCAGGGGAAAATGTGTGTGGAACTCAGGTGAACTACTTGGGTGATTCCTGGTATGCTCTTGTCTAATTGTGGCAAAGCTAAAAAATAAAGCAATGGAGATGTTTTCCAGAAATATATCCAGAAATTGGAGTTTAGACCCCTAAAGAAGAAAAGTTTGTGGCACAATTCCAGGTGAGCCATTGAGGCCAGAAGAAGGTTAGGGGACTTTTAGAATAAAATGCAAGAGGGAGAAGATGAGTACCAATTGTGACCATGAAACCAATTGCAGTGATGGAATCTATGGTTTATGACTTCTAAGTGTTTTACCCAGGAAGAAAGTCTTGCCAGAGCTCTGGGAGAGCTTCTCTCTGAGCAAGTTACAGAGAAGCGGATCCACATGACACACAAATTGGAAAACATGAAGATGTGTCACCCAGACCTCCTTCAAGAGCAGGTTCATTGTTCAGCTGCTAGATACATGGTTTGCTGACGGTGCCTTCTATTGGCATCTTGAAAGACAGCTTCAGATTTTCAGCCTGTGTTTTTCTTGTCTCCAAACAACAACTGAGCAAGACCTAAATATTTCTACCCAATGGGCACTTCTTTAAAGGGTAGTCTTTGGACACATGTACCAAACCTGCTTCTATTTTCTCTTACCATTCTCTGTCCCCCAATTGTTACTGAGTCAGCACGGACTCATAACTGACCCTCTCTGTCCCCCAATTGTTACTGAGTCAGCACGGACTCATAACTGACCCTCCAGGAGGTTTCTGAAGTTGTAAAACACACAGAAGAATTATTCATCTTTTTCTCATAGAGTCACTGGTGGATTTGAACCACCAGAGGCTCAGTTTTTGGATAAGCAGTGCAGCTCTCTACAGACTAGGCTGTTGCATAGCAATGAGATACAATGTATTCAAACAACCTAGTTATCATCTCCTGTACATTTTTCTAAAATCCTCCCCTATACTCCCCTTATACTACTAATTTTTTAACAGAAAAGGGAGCATTTTATAATGTGCTATTGCTGCTTAGCTGGCAAAGGATTTTTTTTTTCTTTTGACCTTTGAAATGGTATCTTTGATTTGCATCATTGGGAGGTGATACAGTTAAAAGCTTTGAAGCTCTGTGGTTTCACATAAAGAACCATATGGTGTGAAGGGTTTATTATTCAAAATGTCTCAGCCATCAACTTTGACTTTGTCACATAGATGGGAGGGATCATACAAATACTATGCATTATCCTATCCACAAGAGGGTTTGCTAGTCTTGCCACACTACTGGGTTTAAATCCAGTGGGGCTAGAGCAGAAATTGGGAATCTTAACACCAACAATGAAGAGGAAGCAGCAAGTATCTTTTGGAGTCAGAGATTCCTGTCATCCCGGGATCTGCAGAAGAACAGCATTCTCAGCAGAGAAACAGAGACCAAAATTAGGCAGAACTGACTTGGGACTATTGACCCTGTGAGCCAGAGCCTGAGGTCTTTAACACAAGGCTGCTGGAGGATTGAGGGAAGACATCCTAACTGGAAGGACTAGGGAACTTTATGACAATGACCTAAGTCATGAGACTAAAGGCCAAAGGGCATGTGATCATACTTGAAAACCTGTCTGGACTAAGGGATTGTGTTCTGTCAATCTGAATTATAACCTGCTCATTTCCCTAATAAATTCCATAACCATGAGTATGGTTCTTAAAATCTTTGTGCTCATTTTAATAGATTTTGGACCCAACAGAGTAGTAAGAATGGTGCTGGAATTAGTAGAAGTAGGTGCAGGAGTGTGAGAGGTCATGTCTGACTCTACAGGAATACTTTTATATTTTGGATGTTGTTGATGAGGACACTTCCTCTATGCAGAGTTAGACTCAGCCATCCCTAGGCTGCCCATAATCCTTTTACAAGATATTAAAAAAAACCAAACCATGAACAAACAGATTAAGTCCTTTTTGCTTAACTTTCTCAAAGACATGCCCTTCCCCCTCTTCAGTCAAAATTGAGTGACAGGGTTAAAATTTTTGGCTGTTCATGTATTGGAATGGAATGTAGCTGACAACGTAGTCTAAAGAGTTGTACTTAAGTTAGAAATGTGGATATAAATTAAGAACACACAATTCCCATTGTACTTTATTGTGAATACAGAAAGCAGGTATAATATGAACTGGGAATTTGTCAGAATGCCAAGCATTAAGACTGGACTTTAAAATTTACTTGGCAATTTTCACAATGTATTTCATCACAGTTCAGAACGCGTGATAGAGTTCCCCCGATTTCTGTAGATTTCTAGGGGTGGATGGCATTCTGGGAACTGTAGTAATTGAAGGAAATTTCAAAGGGGCTCAAGCCCAGTGACCTCAAATGAAGTTCAGAGAACAGTACACAGTGATGAAACGTGAAGCAGTAAAACAGTGCGTGGACTGAAATGCAAACATTGACTTGACTGAATTTTCATTTCGCATTTTAAATTTCTACTGAATTGTCTTCAGACACCTTCTGTCGTATTTTAAACTGTATCTCAAGGGTGCTGGGGGAGGGGTGAAGTCAACAGTCTGGGAGAACTCTTGAATAACATTTAAGACATGTTTGAATAACATTTAAGACATGTTTTGTGCCACAAAGTGTGAACCACATCATACCTGATTCTCCAATGAGCTTTCAGAAGCAGTAAACCACACAGCTCAGATGGGCTAAAGGCAAGATGCTGCTCTGCAATCCCAAAGGCACTTCGTTCAAGGCCACCAGCTGCTCCGGAAAAGGATGGGTAATCTCTTTAAGTGTGATTAACTGCATCTGAAAACCCGCTGGAGGGTTAGCTATGGGTCTGTTCCGACTCAAAGGTAAACAACCACAAACTGCACAGGAAGAAACTGGCCATCTTTCTTCTGAAGAGCAGTTGACGGATTCGAACCTGCGTGCTTTTGGGATGCAGGGGGTGGTGCACCTCCTTACCACATAGCTCCCACACTGTTACAATGTGGTTCTTTCAGAATATAGGAGGTACTCATCTGGATTGCAAAAGAGTGCAAGAAGGCAAATTTACATTTTATGGTCTTTTTGAGTGCGTGTGAGTCTCAGTTCCTCAGTCCTTGTTCCTCTTGCTTCAGGGTTTTCAGGCCACCTGTGCCGCAGGGCACACCTGCCACTCTCTACAATGGGAAACACCAGGCTGGTCTTCAGCGGCTGCAGCCCACGAGCAAGCTGCGCAGAATCGCAGTCTGGAGCTCAGCGGCTCCGGGAGCCGGCTGAAGGGAGTGGGGGGGACGACAGGGCGGGGTGCGCGCCGCCGTCGGCGTCACGTCACCAGCGTGCGGCACGTGCCCGTGTTTACGTCCCTCGTGGAGCGGCCGACGTCAGCAGTCGAATGGCAACATTGTGGCGATGCTGAAGCTTGGAGTTTAGGAGACTCGTCCTCCGGTCGGGCCGGCTCGCGGCGGTCAGGACGAAGAGGAGGAAGAGGGGGCGGAGAGATCGGCCCGGCGAGCGGCGAAGACCCGGACGGTGTCGGCCCAGGCCGTGAACCGGCCTGCCCAGCCCCGCGGCACTCACTCCTCGCCTCCAGCGCGCCGCAGACGCAGCTCCGCGGCCTGGCTCCGGGCGCAGCCGCGCAGGGGGCGGCCGGGAGGCGCTACCGCAACGCGGGGCGTGTAAACAGATCGGATCGCACGTGACCATGTGAACTACCTGCTCCGGGGACGCGTATTGTCTTTCCAGCGAGCCGCGCCACAAAGGAGAGCGGCGGGACCGAGTGCAGAGGGACAGACAGCAATCGGGAGAGCCAGCCGGCGCGCTAAGATGGCTGAAGGCGCCCGGCGAGGGTGAGCGGGGGGCGCGGCTTAGACAGCCGGTGAGTCCTCCGGGCGGCAGGGCCGACGGCCTCTCCGTCGGAGTCCTGCCCCGGAGTTACCATGTCGTTCGCGCTCGAGGAGACGCTGGAGTCGGACTGGGTGGCCGTGCGTCCCCATGTGTTCGACGAACGCGAGAAGCACAAGTTCGTTTTCATTGTGGCCTGGAACGAGATTGAGGGCAAGTTTGCGATCACCTGCCACAACCGAACGGCCCAGAGGCAGAGGAGCGGCTCCCGGGAGCCGTCAGGGGCACGAGGGGCCTCGGAGGCCGGGGGCCCCGCGTCCGATGGGCCTCGCGCGCCTGGCAGCCCAGCTGGCAGAGGCCGGCCCGAGACCACCGCGTCTGCGACCGCGGGCAGGAGCCCGGGACCTCGGAGGAGCCCCGCCTGGGCCGAGGGAGGCTCTCCGCGGAGCGCACGCAGTCTTCGGGGAGATTCGCTGCTGCGGAGTCCAGCCAGCAAAGGGCCGGAGAGTCCCCTTAAGAGCCCAGTGAAGGCCAAGGCCAGCCCGGTCCGCCGGGGTTCTGAAACCAGAGATGGGGCAGGGACCACTGCGCCGGTCCCTGCGGTTCCCGGGGAAGCGGCAGTGGCTTCGGTGCGGGTGGTGAGCGTCTCCGGGGCGGTCTCCGAAGAGATCGAGGTGCTGGAAATGGTGAAGGACGACGAGGCGCCCCCGGCCGCGGAGCAGCCGCCGGCCGCCGTGGAGCTGGAGGCCTCGGGCGAGGAGTGCAGCTGGGCCGGGCTCTTCTCCTTCCAGGACCTGCGCGCCGTGCACCAGCAGCTGTGCTCCGTCAACTCGCAGCTGGAGCCGTGCCTGCCGGTGTTCCCCGAGGAGCCGTCGGGCATGTGGACCGTGCTGTTCGGGGGCGCCCCGGAGATGACCGAGCAGGAGATCGACACGCTCTGTTACCAGCTCCAGGTGTACCTGGGCCACTGCCTGGACACCTGCGGCTGGAAGATCCTCTCCCAGGTGCTCTTCACCGAGACCGACGACCCCGAGGAGTATTACGAAAGCCTCAGCGAGCTGCGCCAGAAGGGCTACGAAGAAGTGCTGCAGCGGGCCCGGAAGCGCATCCAGGAGGTAAGGGTCTACTTTGGACTTAGGCAGTTGTTTCTGGTTACTCACTACCCAAGGCTGGAGTCTCTGTTTGGGGTGTTCGCGGTGGGCATGCTTATTTTTTCCGAACCAGGGAAAAGGAGGCCGGACCCACCTCCTGCGGAGTTCCTTTCGGTGCTAGGAAACCGTGGCTTTCCTTAATTGGCTCTCCGAAGGACCTTTGCTAAGTCTCTAGATATCCCCCTCCCCCGCGCTCCGCCACCCTCAGTTTACGGAATTGCCTGTAGAGAAGAGTCTCTATTTACTACCATCCAGTAATAAAATTAAAGCAGTAAGAAATACATCACAATCACTCTTGACCCCTGCAGCTGCCGAGATAGCAGTGCTGCTCTCCTGGTGTCATTTTTAGTTAAAGTTTATCTGGTTTTATCTTACATATGTAGTCTGGGAACTTGGGACAAATTTTTAAATTTCTTTCCCACCAAATAGGCTTATTTAAATGAGAAAGCTTTGGTTTCCAATGATTTTTAAAGGTTTTATACATATTTAAGAGATGTCTCAAAACTTTGCAGATAGTTGGGCCTGATTTCAGTCTTGTTTCAGATCAAAAGGTCCTGGGAAAGAATGTTTATTATACTTTTGCGCTTACTATATTAGTTAAAAAAGCTTCAAACAGTTCACGGATCTAAACCTTAAACAGCAAATGGGTGGGGGGGGGGAGTGTGACTTAAGTTTAAATGACCTCACAATGATTAAATGCATGTGTGATTTGAGACAGTGCCTGTTTAACCAGCTTTTTCAGCCTAAAGAAATTTGATAATTTTTCGTTAATGGATAACAAACAAGTACATTTTCCAAGCATGTAATCATTTTAGTATTAGCACAAATTTAATTTAGAATAAGGGTTGGAAATGATGCATTTTCTGTTGCTTATTATTGCTCAGGTTGTGTTGTCCTTTGTTAACTTATGTGTCTATAATACATGAGTACTGCTTTTAGGCCAGGAAGTTGGTTTCTTTGGATGTTTCCTATGTTTCTTTGCTATTTGATTAGTTAAGAAGTAACTCATAGCCCTCAGTATTTCCTAACAACCTCCTGAGTCCAGATTTTCACTCCTTTTTAGTTTACTTCAGACTAAACTTAAGTCACCATAACATGATCCTAGAGGTCAGTGATCTGTTTTTATTTCCATTTTTTGTTCTCACTTTGAGATTCTGTGTTTTATCTCAAATTCTTTTGTAAAGAACTGAGAGAACTATTTAATCACATGTAGTCTTATTATTAACCTGTGTTATTTCTTTTAAATGGCAAAAATAAAAAGTATTTATTTCTTTAATTAAATTTATGGATCTTTTAGATTTTTTCTAATTTTCAATTAGTATTTTTTCATCTTTAAATAATATGTTGTAAAACAACTATGACATATCATCTCACCCCAGTAAGAATACCAAAACAGAACAGCAAACATCAAATGCTGTCGAGGTTGTAGAGAAATTGGAACCCTTATTCACTGTTGGTGACAGTGTAAAATGGTGCGGCCACTACGGAAGGCGGTATGGCGCTTTCTCAGAAGTTGCAAATAGAGATACCATTTGACCCAGCAATTCCACTACTGGAAATATACCCTAAAGAAACCATAACTGCCACCCAAGCAGATATATGCACACCCATGTTTATCACGGCCTTGTTCGCAATAGTAAAGAGCTGGAAACAACCCAAGTACCCACCAACAAACGGATAGAGAAGCTCTGCTATATTCACACAATGGAATACTATGCTGCATTGAAAAACAAGGAGCTCATGAAATACTATGCAAAATGGATGATCTTGGAGAACATTGTGCTGAGTGAAATATCTCAGTCACAAAAGGACAAATATTACAGAGGGTCACTGACTGACATCAGGGTTGAGGAAAGACAGAAAAGGCGGGGAGGAATGATGTATACTACATTGAAACAGATGAGGGAGAAAACTGTTTAAAAGGGGTATGTGATTAGGTATTATTGTCATGAAGGGAGTCCAGAGTGAAGACAGCATAGTGGAATGGACCTGGGAGGAGGGATTGTAGACAATGAAAGAATTTTTCCTTTACTTTTTTTTCAAAGAGAGGAGTGTACTGGGGGGGAGGGGTGGGCAGGGAGAAAAGTGCAACAATGTATGAATGGAAATAAAAAAAATAAATAAATGATGTGATGTGCTTTTGAGTTGGAACCAATTCACAGCTGACTCCTCCAGTGGGAGGCTATAAATTGCACAGGCAAAGATTGTCCTTTTTTATCGTGTGGAACAGCTGGTGGCTTAAATCCAAGTGCCTTTGGGTTGACAGTGCAACTCATTAGGATACCAGGGCTCCCTTAAAAAGGTTACATTTTTAGGTACAGTTGAATTAGATAGGACTTACAACAACCCTTTGAACTGTGGGTCTGAACCCTGCCCTATCCTGTACCATCCTCATTATCTGCCACATTTGAGTCCACTGTAACAGTTTACTTTGTCAGTCTGTGTTGTCCAGTCTTTCCCTCCTTGTCACTGACTGACCCTTCACCCTTCCAAGTTTGATGGCCTTTCACAGCATGTCAAAGTATGTGAGATGAAGAGATTGTATAATCTTTGTATTTTTAATTCCATTGAGTTTAGTCATTTCACCTAGTAAAATGCTGTCTTGTTTCTTACTGTCAAGTTGCTTTAGCATCTAGTATTGTTAGTTGTTGACACGCTGTTATTTGTAGTTGTGTTCAGTTGGAACCAACTTAAAGCTGACCCTCCAGTGGGTTTTCAGAGACTCTAAATCACACTGGTAGAGATTGTCCATTTTTTTATCTCTGAGGTATTAAGTAGCTGGTGTATTCAGACCACTTCCCTTTGAATTGATAGTGCAGCTCTTTATCACTAGACCACCAGATCTCTCTCAAGACCTGGGCATAGACTTTTAAGATGAATATATCTGGTAAGTTAAACAAATTCTTAGGTGTTTATTATTTAGAACGTTTAGTCATTTGTCCACGTTTCTGGGTGTTTTTTTAAAATTTTTTCAATTTTTGGATGTTTTTTCTAGTTTTCCTTTTTGTATTCATTTAAAGATTTTCGCTTAAAGGCTATACCTGGTATTGTTCAGAATAATCACAAAATTATTGAAAGGAGGCTATTTTTAAAATTTTTTTTGGCTTTTTTTTCTAAATAGAACATACTGTACAGCTAGTTTATAAACTTGTCAAGGCCACTGACTTTGACAGTGCCTTGGAATTTTCTTGCCACCTCTAGTTCAGGGCCACACATCTTATTAATAGTGGATAAAGACACCTGAGTTTTTTAATTTTGCAAAAATTCAGTGTCCATTTAATATGTGGTTATAGGTAAATTTGTGTAAATTTATAAATGAACTTTTAAAAATAATTTTTATATATTCCCCTCCTTTATGTGGACCACCAAGTCGGATCCAACTGGAGATTCCCCTCCTTCTCCAGAGGAGCATCTGGTGGATTTGAACCCTGTGCCTTCAGGATTACAGTGCAACTTCTTGCCACTAGGCCACCAGAACTCCAGATGAACTTTTCTGGATAAGAGTTTGCTAATCCTTTAAGTGCTGAAGAACAACAATGTCAGTCTGGAGACTAAGGTACGCCTGATACAGGCCAGGGTCTTTGCAGTCACTTGCTGTGCGTCAGAGAGCTAGACGATTGACTAGGGATGATAGAAGGAGAATTGATGCCTTTGAGCTGGTATTGGAGAAGAGTATTGAATATACACCATGGACTGCTAAGAGAACAAACACATTTCTGGCACATAACAACAACAATCCTTTAAGTTGAGGTGGGACTGGAAATGGACTCTATGGTACCTTACATAGCATGTTATTGTTATGTGCTGTTGAGTCGCCTGTGACTCATAGCTTCCCTATGTGTAATAGCTCTGAACTCTGCCCTATACCTGAGCCAGTCTCACTGACTGAGACAAACGTAATCCCCATTGCCCCAGTCAACTGTGTCAATCCATCTCCTCCAGGGTCTTCCTTTCCTGCATTGTCCTTCCACTCTTTCAAGCATGATGTACTTCTCTAGGACTGGTCCCTCTTGGCCATGTGTCCTTTGTATGTCAGATGGAGCTTCAAAATTCTTGCCTTCAATGAGAAATTTGGTTACATCCTCCCAAGACAGTCCTGTTTGTTCTCTTGGCCATCCATGGTATATGTTCAGTACTCTTCTCTAGTACACTGACTCCAAGGTATCGATCCTTCTATCATCCTTATCATCTGTCATTGACCAACTCTCTGATGCATAGAAAGTAATTCTGAAGACTATGGCCTAAGATCAGGCACACTTTAGTCTCTAGACTGATTTAATTGCTCTTTAGGACTTTGGAGAGGTCTCTGTTAGCACACTTCCTTAAAGCATTAATCTTTTGATTTCCTGACTGCTGGTGTCAGGAGTGTTTGTGTAGCCGAGCAAGCTGAAATTGTTGACAACCTCAGTCTCTTCATTTGTTGTGGTGCTGCCAGTTGGTCTAGTGGTGAGAATCTTTTTCTTTTTGATGTTAAGCTTCAATCCATATTGAAGACTAGTGTTTGACCTTCTACACCAAGTGCTTCAGTTCTCCTCAATTTCAGCAAGCAAGGTTGAGTCATCTACATAATGCATGTTATTAATGAGTCTTTCTCCAGCCCTGATGCCCCCTTCCTCCTCAAAAAGTCCAACCTCAGGGAGCTCTGGTGGCCTAGTGGCAAGAAGCTGCACTGCAAACCCAGAGGTGCACGGTTCAAATCCACTAGATGCTCAGGTGGAGAAGGAGGGACAATCTCCTCCTGTACCAGTCAAATCTGATTTGACGGTACACACACAAGAAAGTCCAGCCTCACAAATGATCTGTTCCCCTGATGCACTCCTTTCTTGATTTTGAACCATGCAGTATTCTCTTGTGCTGTTCTAACTACTGCTTCCTGATCCAAGAATGGCTTTCTCTAGCAGCACAATCAAGTGTTCTGGAATTCCCATTCTTCTCATGTTAGCCACAATTTGTTGTGATCCATACAGTCGAATGTGTCTGCAGAGTCAAACACAGACATTCCTGTGGTATTCTTTGCTTTCAGCCAAGATCCATCTGACATTGATGATAGTGATCCATATTTATTCCCATTCCAAAAATGATGGCCCATCATGTGGAAATTATTGAACAATACATGCAAGCAAAATCCTGCTGAAGATTATCCAAAAACGACTGGAACAGTATGTTGACAGATAACTAGCAGAAATATAAGCCAGGTTCAGAAGAGGCTGTGTCAAATAGTATACACATAGTATTTGTATACCTTTTTGGAGCGGTTACTTCACTTTTATTGAACTATTAAATATCTTCATAAAGAAGTTTAAAACCACAATTCTGAATTAAGCTCTGAGTACATACATCTCTACTGGAGTATAGCTTTTAGGATACCCATTTGAGATCACAAGTATATTCATTTTTGTTGAAATATTAAAAAAAAAAATTTGGGCTTTTTGCTAAGAGTAATGATTAGCAATTGACTGGAAGTATGATAAGTTAGAATTTATATATTTTCTCTCCCTCTCCTCCCCTCCCCTCCCCTCCCTTCCCCTCCCCTAATTGCCATCAAGTCAGACTGACTCTAGTGGGTTTTCAGGAAATTACATGGGAGGGATTGTTCATATTGTCTGTCGCAGCAGCAGCTTAATTTGGACCATCAGAGGTTCTTTATATAATACTAATGAGAAATTTTTTTATTATTAATTTCAATGAAAATTTACAGAGACTTTGGGTTTCCATTCATTCATTGTTGCACTTTTCTCCCCTTCCAACCCTCCCCCCTATACACTACCCTCTTGAAAAAGTAAAGAAAAATTCTTTCATTGTTTTACAAACCCTCCCCCAGGTCCACTCCACTATGCAGCCTTTGCTCTAGACTCTTGTCATGACAAAAATACCTAATCACATATCCCTTTAAATAGTTTTCTCCTTCATCTGTTTCAGTGCAGTATACATTATTGAACCCATCTTTCTCAGTCTGCCCCCAACCCTGATGTCAGTCCTGTTTTAGAACAGTGGCACCATGTAGTATTTGTCCTTTTGTGACTGAGATACTTCACGCAGCATAATGTCCTCCACAGTCACCCATTTTGAATACTATTGCATGAGTTCCTTGTTATTCAATGCAGCGTAGTATTCCATTGTGTGAATATATCACAGCTTCTCTATCCATTATTTGTTGATGGGCACTTAGGCTGTTTCCAACATCTTGCTACTGTGAACAAAGTTGCAGTAAACATGGGTGTGCATATATCTGCTTGGATGTTAGTTATGGTCTCTTTGGGGTATATTCTCAGTAGTGGAATTGCTGTGTCAAATGGTATCTCTATTTGCAACTTTTTGAGAAAGTGCCAAACCAGCCTTCCACAGTGGTTGCACCATTTTATACTCCCATCAACAGTGAATAAGGGTTTCAGTTTCTCCACAACCTTGCCAGCATTTGTTGCTTGCTGTTCTATTTTGCTATTCTGACTGGGGTAAGATGATATCTCATAGCAGTTTTAATTTGCATCTCTCTTAGAACTAAGTATTTTGAACATTTCTTCATGTGCTTGTTAGCCCTCTGAATGTCTTCTTTGGTGACGTGTCTGTCTGTTCATGTCCTGTGCCCATTTTTCGATTGGATTATTTACCTTTATCTTGTTATGGTGTTCAAGGACTTTATAAATTCTGGATATAAGTCCCTTATCTGATATGACATTACCAAATTCTTTTTCCCAGTGGTGGCTTCCGTTTTTACCCTGTTGGAGAAGTTTTTGGATGTGTGTACGGATTTGATTCTTAGAAGATCCCATTCATCTATTTTAGCTTCTCCTGGTTGTAAGTTTTTCAGGATACTTGGAAGATTGTTTATCTTGTGGATTAGGACTTGTAACGGTCTCCCAAGCTTTTCTTTAATGAAACTTCTAGTCCTTGGTTTTAGTTCTAAGTCCATGATCCACCTTGAGTTGGTTTTTTTATATGGAGTGAGGTGTGGATCTTGCTTGAGTCTTTTGCAGATACTTTTCCAATTTTGTCAACACCATTTGTTGAAAAGGCTGTCATGTCCCCACTTAACTGATTTCATCTCCTTGTCAAAAGTCCTTTGACCATAGACAGATGGGCTGGATCTCCGGGTTCTCGATTCTATTCCATAGGTCCATGTGCCTGTCATTGTACCAGTACCATGCTGTCCTTACCACCATGGCAGTGTAAAAGAATTTGAAATCAGGGAGTAAGATACCTCCTACCTTTCTTCTATTTTTAAGGAGTGCTTTGCTTCTTTGGAGCTTCTGGCTCCACAATCAACACTCTTGGCACCAGCAGCCAAGAAATTAAAAGACCGATTACAATGGGAAGGTCTGCTGTTAGGGACCTCTCTAAAGTACTCAAGAGCAACGGTGTGTCTCTGGAGACTAAGGTGCATCTGGTACAGGCTATGGTCTTTGCAATCACTTGTTATGCATCAGAGAGGTGGACAATGACCAGGGAGGATAGAAGGAGAATTAATGCTTTTGAGCTTTGGTGTTGGAGAAGAGTGCTGAGGTTACCATGGACAGCTAAGAAAACAGATTCAACCTGTAGAGGGTTAAACCAGGCTACACCTTAGAGGCAAGGATTCTGAGGTTTCGTCTGACATACTTTGGTCATGTTGTAAGGAGAGACCAATCCTTGGAGAAGGACGTCATGCTTGGGAGGGTGGAGGGCAGGCGCAGGAGGGCAAGGCCCTCTGGGAGGTGGATTGATTCAGTGACTGGGGCAATCGGGATGAGTGTGTTGGAGACAATGAGATTGGCACAGGACAGAGTTTAGAGCTGTTGTACATAGGGTTGGTATGAGTTGCAAGCGACTTGACAGCACATAACAACAACAGCAACCTATGTTCAAAAGTAAGATAGAAGATCTAAGAACCTGTCTACTAGGTAGAGCCTACCTGGTATGTGATAACAGCAAGACATGAGTTAGAATCATACCTTTAAACTGGCCTGCTTAGTCATTTAACTGCCTTAAAACAGGGAAATTGGGAAAATACTTCAAGAATATCTTAAATAGCAATCAATTAAAGATTGAGTAAATTCATAACAGAGTGTCTGATATTTAGCCAGGAAGTTGTAGTAAGTGTTAACTTATGCAATAAGGATTCTCTAGTCCAAAATGCAATGTACTAAACCACTAGAATTCCATGGGATAGTTGTGTGCCATCAAGTTGGAACCAACTCATTGTTGACTCTCCAGTGGGTTTTCTGAGGCCATTAATCACGTGTGGAAACTGACAACCCATCCTTCTCCCACAGAACAGCTGATGGATTTGAACCATTTGCTTATGGGATTGCAACACAGCACTAGGCCACCAGAGTTCCCTTGTGGGGCTTAAGAGTAAAATATGGAGATACAGCCTTGCTAAATTTTAAAGGAATTTAAGATTCATTAATAGATACAACATTTCACAGACTATCAAAAGAACAAACAAGGTAATTCTTGAATAAAGTGCATCCAGAGAGCTCTTTGGAGGCAAGGCTGAGGAACATGATGCTTGGAAAGGTAGAGGGTTCGTGAAGGAAATGAAGACCCTCAGCTAGGTGGACTGACACGGTGCCTGATGTAATGGGCTCTACTGTGTCAGGAAATGTGAGGATGGCACAGGATAGAACAAGGTTCAGATCTGTTGTTCACAGGATCTCTGTGAGTCTTACTCGACAGCACCTAACAATGACAGTAGACCCAAATGGAATCTGCACATATATGTATCTGAATGATAAACACAATATACCCACCAAGAATGATCTTAATAGGACTCAAGTGTAAGTAACACAACACAGATAGTCACAGCAGGATTTACTAGAAAGGAACAACAGGTTAGGAACAAGGGGCCTAGAAAGTACAGAATTCTGTTTATTTGTTTCAAAATATAATACATTTGTCATGGAATTTTCGAAAATTGTTCTATTGTTTCAGTTAAAGAAAATAAAAGTTTTAAAATGTTAGCAGCCTTCTTTCTCTTTCATTGCCAGTGAGTTAGAACTGATTCACAGCTGAACCTCCAACAGGTTTTCCGAGGTAATAAATCAAATGGAGGAGATTACCCAAATAGAACCACTGGCTGCTGCTGCTGTTATGTGCCATTGAGTCGCCTGCGACTCACAGGGACCCTATGTACAAGAGTCCTAAACATCATTCTATCCTGTGCCAACCTCGCCATCTCAAAC
>NW_006399832.1:4671714-4704101 GCF_000299155.1 Elephantulus edwardii
ACATTAGCACAATCAAATGTTCTGGGATTCCCATTCTTCTCAGAGTCAGCCACAGCTTTTTGTGATCCACACAGTCAAAAGCCTTTGCATAGTCAGTGAAGCACATATAGACATTCTTCTGGTATTCTTTGCTTTCTGCCAAGATCCATCTAACATTAGCTATAATATCCCTAGTATGACTACCTCTTCTGAATCCAGCCAGCACATCTGGCACTTGTCTGTTGACATATTGCTCCAAACGTTTTTGCATAATTTTCAGTAGAATGTATTATGTTCCCATATTGCAGTTTCAAAAAAAAAAATTTCCAGTTTTAAAAATTTGAGGGTAGTTGTTAGGTGTCATTGAATCGAGAATGACTCACAGCAACCTTATGAACCGCCATCCTGAAACCTACCCTATCTTGTGCAGTCCTCATCATATCTGAGACATTAGAGCCCAATGCTGAAGTGACAGTGTCAATCCACTTTCTTTGGGGTCTTCCTCTCCACTTGACCCTCCATCTTTCCAGGCATGATGTCCCTTTCCAAATAATAGCCTTGCCTAGTTACATGCAAAAGTATGAAATACAAAGCTTTGTCATCCTTGCCTCCAAGGAGCACTCTGGCTGCATCTTTTCTGGGACATACCTGTTTGTTCTTTTGGCAGAGTTGTTAGGTGCTATTGAGTTGAACATGACTCATAGTGACCCTGTGAACAGCTGTCCTGAAACCTGCCTAATCTTGATCCATCCTTATCATCTCTGAGAGACTAGAGCCCATTGCTGAAGTCACAGTGTCAGTTCATCTCACTGGACACCTTCCTCTCCTTGGCTGACTCCATTTTTCCAAGCTTGATGTCCTTCTCCAAGGAATAGCCTCTCCTAGCAGCATGCCTACAGTATGAAAGCTGAAGCTTTGTAATCCTTGCCCCAAATAACTCCGGTTGCACCCTTTCCAGAATATATCTGTTTGTTCTTTTGACAGACTGTGGGATATACAGTACTCTTCACCACCACAACTCAAAGTCATCAGTTAGCCTGTTGTATTTATATATTGTCTAGCTCTCTGATTCATATCAAGTGACTGAAAAGACCATGGTTTGAGTCAGACGCACCTCTGTCTTCAAACTGACATTATTGCTCTTCAGTATTTGGAGAGGTCCCTGACAGACTTGTCTAGTGCAGTATGTCTCCTATTTTCTTGACTGTTGTTACTAAGGGTGTTGAGTGTTGATCCAATCAAGTTGAAATAATTGACAATTTCAATCTTTTCTCCATCTGTAAAATGTTGCCTGTTGGTCCAGTGGTGAAGATTTTCATTAATGTTGAAATTGAAGACTGTAGTCTTGTTTAAAAAAATGTTTTAACTCCGGATATTTCCATTTTTTATTATAGTACTTTGCTTTGTCTTCTCGAGCTGCGTTCTGAAATCTTAACGTTCATTTCTTCCCTTTGTTTTGACCTGTTTGCAGTCCATGGTATACATTCAACACTCTTCTCCAGCACCACAACTCAAAGGCATCAATTCTCTATCATCTCTAGTCGTTGTCCACCTCTCTGATGCATAGCATGCAATTGCGAAGGCTATGGCCTAGATAGACCAGGCACACATTAGTCTGCAGCCTGACGTTGCTACTCTTCAGTACCCTGGAGAGGTCCCTGACAGCTGACTTCCCAGTGCAATTTGTTTCTTGATTTCCTGGCTGTAGGTACCAAGAGTGTTGATTGTAGAGCCAGGCAAACTAAGACTGTTAATCTCTTCACCATCCATAATGATGTTGCCAATGATGAAGCTTTCAACAGTCTCAATCTCCTTCTTTATCGTAATGTTGTCAGTTGGTCCAGTGGTGAGAATCTTGCAGGGTTGTGTCATCTGCATAAAGCAGGTTGTTGATGAATCTTTCCTCAATCCTAATGCCACATTCCTCTCGTACAGTCCAGTGCCCCAAATGACCTGTTCTTCATACAGATTGAAAAGGTATAGAGACAGAATACATCCCTTCTAAATTTTGAACCATGCAGTGTCTCTTTTCTCTGTTCTGATGATTACCTCTTGATTCAAGTATAGGTTTCACATAAGCACAATCAAATATTCTGGAATTCCCATTCTTCTCAGAGTCTGCCAGTTTGTGTCTAGTAGATAAGGTTATTTTGGTCTTTTGCTGTTTTAAAACTATCTTTGGTCACATGTGCAAGTATGTTTGTAGGACAGATTTCTTTAAGAGGAATGACTAAGTTAAAAGGGAATGGCATATTTTTGATTGGATATGGATGACTTTAGGATGGACCACTTGACATTCCCACCAAAAGTACAGAAAGTTTCTTCTTTAACATGAAGTATATTTTTTTTAAACAATTTTTTTTGGTGTCATTAGTAAGAAAATTTAAATTTGTGATTTATTTTGCATTTCCGTTTATGAGTATATTTCTTTATTAATGTAAAAGTCATTAGTGTGAACTCATTATACCTTTTACCTATTTGACTTGGTTGGTTGTCAGAGAAAATTAATTCATTGTAACTAAGGATCCTGGCTGAAAGAGAATTCCAGAACACTGCATAGTTTAAAATTGGGAAAGATATGCTTCAGGGTTGTAACCTTTTTCCATACCTATTCATTCTGTATATCTATTATCTTTCTTTAGTGTTTATAGGGTTTTCAAAGGCCTAACAATTTCGAAATAATCTTCAGCTAGATTTTACTTGGTTGTGAAAGAAATGATACTGTTTGGTAATTTCCATTCTCATGGTTCACCTTTTTTTGAAATGGGAACAAATATGGCTCTCTTATAGTAGGTTGACGAGGTAGCTGTCCTCCAAATTTCCTGAAATTTTGAGCATTTTGAGAACTGAATTTCTCAAATCAGAAATCAGCAGAGAGTTTTGAAGAAGCCGTGGCACAAGGGATATCATTGCTGATATCAGATGAATCTTGGCTGAAAGCAAAGAATATCAGAAAGATGTCCATTTGTGTTTTATTGACTATGCAAGAGGCTTGACTTTGTGGATCCTAACAAATTGTGGTTAACACTGAGAAGAATGGGAACCCCAGAACACATGATTGTGTTCCTGTGAAAACTACACCTAGAACATGAAGCTGTTGTCCAAACAGAACAAGGGAACACTACATGGTTTAAAATCAGGAAAGTTGTGTCAGAGTTGTTTCCTTTCTTCATCCCTATTCAATCTGGATGCAAAGAAAAACATTCAAGAAGCTGGACTATATGAAGAAGAATGTGACATCAGGATGACTCATCAAGCTGTGTTAAGCAGATGACACTACTTTCTCTCTTGGAGTTACTGGTAGATTTGAACTACTGTGACCTTCACATTACCGTTGCAATTTACTGTGGATTAATCCATCAAAGCTTTCTCATTCAGATGTTTAATACCAATTGAACTAATGTAGAATAATAGTAGGTATAGTCAGAGAGTCAAATGAGAAATTATTTCAGATTAAAAACACTTTATGATGTTCCAGTAGGTCTAAAAATTATGGAAACATTAAAGAATTTATTGAATTGAATTTCTCAAACAGTGTTCTTAGAAGATTACCAAAGATCAACTTAAAATGTATATTCTGACTCTATAGATCTAGAAGAGACCCTGAGGTTCTGTGTATCTTCTAAGAGTACATGTAATGTTAAAGTTACTTACTGGTCCCTGACCATAGATATTTGAGGTAGAAAAAGAACAACACGATCACCACTTTAGTATGGTCATATAATTAAGTTGAAGTATGAACAGAGTACAGAATCTTTCACTCACCAAACCTGATTCTGATGATTAGCAATCTTGCAGTGTGTTTCCAGGGCCATAAATCTTGTAAGAGACTGCCCATCTTCCACCCTTAGAGGGAAGGTCTTGAGGATTCAGGCCACTAACCTTTCAGATAGCAGGTGAAAACGTGATACATATATATTTTCACATAATACATGACACCACCAGGGCTCCTTTGGCAGGCAATAAGGAGATCTAAGATCAGGAATAATATGTTAAAAACATTTTTAAAAGAATGATGTCATGCAGTGACCTTGAGTCGTGAGATACCTGGGTATAGTGATGAATGATAAAATCAGTGGGTGTTTTCTTCTGCTTTCTGTGGTTCAGGGCTCCAAGAGGCAGATAGAAAGCTAGGTTTTTTGGTTATATCATCTGCTTTCTTAATAATGAGGCTTTCTTCTTTCACAGCTCTTGGATAAGCACAAAAATATAGAGAGCATGGTGGAACTTTTGGACTTGTATCAGATGGAAGATGAAGCCTACAGTAGCCTTGCAGAAGCCACAACAGAACTCTATCAGTATTTACTCCAGCCGTTCCGAGACATGAGAGAACTTGCCATGCTACGAAGACAGCAGATCAAGGTAGGCTTAGCTTTTTTTTTTTCCCATTGTTCTCATCCCTTCTAAATCTGTGTATAGTTTTTTCTCTTATCTTTACTAATGAATCAGGACCCAGGGCAAAACAAATTCAGTTTCAACATTAGTGCACTGTCCTTTATTAGCAACCCAGTCGAACAAAATAAGCTGCCTCATAAGTTTTCCAAGGCTCTAATCTTTATGGATGAAGCTTGCTTCATCTTTCCCATCAGTGGCCAGTTGGTTTGAACCACTAACCTTGAGACTAGCCGCCAAGTGTTTTAAATGATATGCTACCAAGCCCATTATAAACTTTACATTTTGGTTAAAATAGCAATTAATATGTTTGGCAGACATAATCTGTGTGGTTCAGAATTAATAATTTGCAATCAGGTCTTCACTGTTGTAGTAATTATATTAGAATTACATTAATTACAAGTTGTATTGGGTGTTAAAATGTGCACATTGAATTTACTGTATATGTGTTCATATTTTTAATATTCAGGTTTATTCTAGAAGTATATATTATTTAAAACATAGATAATGATTTATACTTCACTGATGGTGGTATAAAATGCAATTTTTAAAATTTTTTTTTTGAAGTAACTAGCCTACAAGTTATTGATCAGTCCCAGTTGTCAGTATATTCATGCCCCAGAAATGATGATCCTATGCAGAGTTTAAGAAATCCTGATTTACTGCTAGGAGCATGGGCATAAGGTACATTCATTTGGTACTGAAGTTTTTCTTTTGCTGATGATCTTTTGTTTCTGTTTCTTTGTGGAAAATGAGTTATTAGGTACTTTAAATTTCCAGCTGAACCCTTGGCAAGATGTAAAGGGATATGGTTAAAACTATGCTTAGAGAGAAATTCATGTCTTTAAATGCTACATTACAGAAGAGAAAGGGTTTGAATCTACTTGTAAGCTTCCACTCTAAGAAGCTGGAAAAAAGAAAAACACATACAAAATTAAAAAGTTAGATGTGGCAGTCAATGAAATAGGAAACAGATAAGAATAGTGACAAATTAATAAAAGGATATTTTTAATCAAGGAAATTTATAAGCATCTAGCTAAATTGATCACGGAAAACAAAACCCCACACATTATCAGTATCAGGAACATAAGTACAAATATCACTACAGATAGTATAGATATGAAAAAAAAGTAAGGAATTGTGAACAACTTTATGCAAATAATATATGCAACTTAGGTGACATAAACACATTTAGAAAAATGTACATTACTCAGACAGATTTTTAAAGGGAAATAGATTCTCGTTAAGTCATCGTTTAAACCTTCCCAGAAATAAAACCACAGACTCAAATGACAGGATTAGAATATTCAAACTTTTAAGGGGAGTGTTTTTGCCTTAACTATTGTGTTTTTTTGAGGTTTATTAAAAAAGGATCAATCTTGACAGGAACTCTCAAGATTAGGTAGGAAACTTAAGGAGAAAAATAAGTCTGGAAGAGGAGTGAGAATACAGAAGCCAAAGAATATAATGTTGCTGAATTATGTGCATATTTATGTTTTTATTTAAGATCTCTTTATTATTTTTGTGCTATACATAATGAATTAAATGTAATTTTTTTTATATTCTACTTATGTATGTTCTCAACAATAAAAATAAGCTGGAAAAAGATAAATCCATGTAACTGTTTTGTCTGAATAAAGGAAAAATGTACTCTTTTTAGAAATACCGAAAAACATTTATCCAAGCTAAATACCCACAAATGACAAACATTTTCAACAAACCAGTAGTAGAAGAGATCTTGAGCATCCTAATAAAGGGCGTGTATGGAAAACCTAACTAACATTGAACTTAAGGATGAATGAATGAATGCTTTTCATCCAAAATTAAAAGAATAATCACAACTTCTTTTCAGTGTTATTCTGGAGTTCATAACTATGTCAGAAAAACAAGAGGAAGGGGAGATGAAAGCCCTCTTTATTTGTAGGTAACATGATTAATTACATAGAAAATAGAAAGGAACCTAGAAGATAACTATTCGAAATAATATGAGTTTGACACTATAATAGAATCAGGGTCATTGTTGGGAAAAAAAATAAATGCCATTTTCAGTCTTCTAGCAAGAAACATTTGGCAGTTATAGGAGGATGAGCATAAACAAGCTACATGGAATTCCTTTACCCTGAAAATTACAAAGTAAAAAATTGAAAGCTAAATCATTAATAATTTAGAAAATGCTATTATACCATTTCTATTATACCATTTCAGGTTGTTTTAAGAAATTTGGCTTGCCAGTTCTAAAATTCATAGTGGAAAAGCAAAAAGACCTAGAACAGCCAAAACAGTTTTTAAACCATTGGTGGAACAACTGGATACTCAAGAAGAAAAAAAGCACTTTGATTTTTAATTACTTACAACATGCACAGAATGTCATTAAAATGTATCATTGACAAAAATAGAAGTTAAAAAATTTCTGTAAAAATGCATAGATGACATTTCTCAATTTTAAGAGTCAATTTTTCTAGATAAGACAGAAAAGCTGGAATAAAATACTTAGGTTTTTATAATTGTTACCTTCTTCAATTATTGCTTCTCTCTTCCTTATTCATTCTTATAAGACAAGTGTAGGCAGATAAGGATGGCCAGAACTGATCTCTGCTAATTCCAAAAAGGAAACTTTCCCTTTCAACAGTATATACAGTACAAAAATGATTGCTATAAGGCATGGTCTCCCATACTCCTGTACCTACTTCTTCTAATTCCAGCACTAGTTTTACTGCTCTGCTGGGTCCAAAATATGTTGCAGTGACTACCTAGATCTCACAGAACCATACCAACCTTTACAGTGTTTATGAGACATGTCAGCAGGCTGAATTTAGGTTGGCAGCAGGATACAATCCCTCAATTTAGACAGTTTCTCATGTATACAACTGCTCAGTCCAGACAACTTCTTGAATGTTTTCACTAACACTTTGATCTTCAGTCTTATATGTCTTGGGTCAGTGTTCTAAAAATTCCCTTAGTCTTGCCTGTTATGGTGTCTTCCCATAGTCCTCTAGAAAACTTCAGCACAGAGCTCTGGCTCCGGTTTCCTGGCGCAGAGTTCCCAACTCAGCTCTGTCTCATGTTAGTCTGATTTCTCTGCTGAGGCTGCTACTGCTCTTATGTAGATCCTGGTGTCTGGCCCCAAAGGAAGTAAGTACATTATACTCCATACTTTCTATTCCTTATGGGTAGTTGAGAATCCCATTTTCTCTGCTAAATCTACTAATTTTAACTTGGTAGGATGGGGGAAACTGACCAATTCCATAATGATTATATACACTCTGTTCCCTCTCATATTGTGAAAGTCAAGGTCCTTTGCCAGGAAAGCCATTTTGAACTATAAACCCTTGACACACACCACAGTGTCCAACTTTAAAATGCATATGAAGCAATTGAAAATTCCATCACTTGGATGAGGTGCACCTTAGTCTTTAACAGCTTTAATCTTTAGAACTTGAGATCTTTGACAAGAGATTTTTCCCAGTTCAGCACATTTTTTGATTCCTTGATTCTTCTGTTCTGGGTGTTGATTGTGGATCCAAGTAAAATAAAATTGTTGACATTTTCAGTCTTTTCTCCATCTATTATAATACTGGTCCAGGGATGACAATTTTGGTTCTTTTGATGTTCAGATGTAACCCATATTGAAGGCTGTAGTCTTTGATCTTCTGCCAACCTTGAAGTCTCCTTCGTTTTCTGCAAGCGAAGTTTGCTTCTCCATAACAAAGGTCTCTGATGAGTCTTCCTCTTATACTGATGCCACATTCTTTTTCATATAGTCCAGCTTCTTGGAATGATTTGTTCACCATAAAGATTGAATAAGTATGGAGAAAGGATGCAGCCCTGATGTGTGTTTTTTTTTTGGTTATTTTTTTGTTTTTTCTTAAACCTTGTAGGGTTCCATTTTTGTGTTTGGACAACTTCTTGGACTATGTGAAGGTTTCCCATGAACGCAATTAAGGGTTCCAGTATTTCCATTCTTTTCAAATTATGTTAGCCATAATTGTTAAGATTTGCAAAATTAGTAATTTTTCTAAAGTGCCATCTAGTCGATCATGACTCCTAGCCCTATGAACAATGGACTTGAACCTTGTGCCATCCTTACCATCTCTGATATACTTGAGCCCATTGGCATAGTCTTTGTGTCAGCCCATTTTGTCCAGGGTCTTTTTCTCTTTCATTGACCCTCCACTTTTCCAAGCCTTATGTCTTTTTCCAAGGACAGGCTGCTCCTAATGGTACGGCCTAAGTATGTAACACAAAATTTTGTCATCCTTGCCTCCAAGGAGCACACTGGTTGAACTATCTCCAAGATATATTTGTTCTTTTGGCAGTTAAGGGCATATTCTTCAGCACCATCACTCGAACCCATCACTGGGTTGCACCTTAGTCCTTCTGTCATCCTTACTCTCACTCCCAACTTTCAGATACATAGCAGGTATGTGGGGGGGACACCCCAAAACATAAAACAACCCATGACTTGAATCAGGTACACCTTAGTTTTCAAGTATTACTAGCAGGGCCCATGCTAATCTTCTCTGTATAGTTCCAGTTTCAGTATATGTGTTGTAGAAGTGAATAGCACCTTAGTTTTTAAACTGACATTGTTGCTTTTTAGCACATTGGTGCCTTGACAGCAGATTTTCCCAAAGCAATATATCTTTTGTTTCTTGGCTGCTGGTACCAAGGGGGTTTATGGATCCAGGTAAGATGAAATTGTTGACAGTCTTTCTCCATCTGTCATAATGTTGTCTGTTGGTCCAGTAGTGAGGATTTTTGTCTTACTGATGTTGAGATGTAATTCATTTTGAAGAGTTTAATTTTCTGTGACAAGTGTTTCACATCCTCTTAACTTGTAGTACAGAAAAGTTTTGTTGTCTCCATAATGTAAGTTGCTAGTGAATCTTTGTCCTATCTGATTCCACATTTTTTTCCACATATAGTCCAGCTTCTAGAATTATTTGCTCAGCAGACAGATTGAACAAGTGTGGAGAACATATCACTCTCAGACACACCTTTTTATTTTAAACCATGCAGTGTTCCCTTGCTCTTTTTTTGATAAGCAGTCTTTTGGTCTAGGTAAAGGTTTCACATTAGCGCAATTAAATGTTCTGGTATTTCCATTCTTCTCAATGTTAGCCATAATTTTTATAATCTTATGCAGTCAAGTGTATTGGCATAGTCAATAAAACACAAAATACATCCTCTGGTATTCTCTGCTTTCATCCCATTCCGTCTGACTTCATACATCCTTCATGCCATAACCATTTGGTTTTGTGTGTGTTTATTTTAATTAGTGAGTTCATTACACATGTGTATTTCTGTCTCCCCACCATTTGCATGTCTCACCACCGCTGCTACTATGTCCTTTATAACATTCCGTACATACTTAAAGCAAAGAGTGGTGTTCTGTCTTTAAAAGCTAAATAGGCGTTTTGGACAACAACATATTCTTGGCAAAGAAACCTGGACAACATTTAACAGCCTTTTCTAAATACAACTTAAACTTTGAGCAGTTTTCTGTCAATTCTGTTCTGGCTGTGAACAAGATTTTATTTGCATGTAATGTTAATTATATCACGTTTACATAGGATGTTAATAGGGAGCTCTGGTGGCTTCGTGGTGAAGAACTGCACTGCCAACACAAAATGTAGGTTCTGAATTTGTATATATGAAGTGAAAATTCCAAGCAGAAGATTAACCATGAATGAACTGTAAAGTCCTCATGTTTTTGTATACAGTGCAGTATTAAATCATTGTGCATGAACACTGAACTACAGTGATACCACTATAAATAAAGGCAATTACCTCAGCTGTTTCCCTTTGATTCCTTATCTTTAAAGTTCTCTCATCTGTGAAAAAAAAAAGGAGGTGGGGTAAGAGGCATTATTTCACACTCTTGTGTGGAATGTATTAGTAAATATTGCTTTCAATATAAAAATGCATGAATAATTATAACGATTGATTATGTGATTCTGTTAAATCTTTCAAAAGTAACTTTCAGGTGATTTCTGGGCCTGTATATTTGCCAGAAATTACATCAGTATATTGTTGAGTTTATAATGGCATTTATTTTACCAAAGACTATCTGGGGTTTTGTCTTTCACTGCTCTAACAACAGTAATAGTCAAGACTACTATGTTAAGTTTCTCATATGAAATCTAGTATCCAAGCATGTGATATACTTTATACTAGTTTATATAAACCGGTCTCGCTATCCTGGCTACCTAAACCGACACAGAGTTTTTTCCATGTTTAAAACAGGCACTGTTTTCTTTCTAGCATTAAATTTGCAAACAGAGGTGTCACTGCTTTTTTAGCACATGATTCAGCTGACCAAAGCTGTACATCTTCAAAATTGCCAAGTTAGGAAAAGAACTTAGTATCCCAGCTTAATGCAATAAACAATAAGTTCTTTAGCAATCAGCTCCCACATTATGGCTAGTAAGTTTTAGAAGTCAGTTTAAAATAAACATACAAGGCAAGCTGGTGGGAGACTGTGTCAGAGAGAGAGAGAGAATGTGTGTGTGAGAGAGAGAGTGATTTTAAAATGAGCATACAAAGCAAGCTGGTGTTGGGGGGGGGGTGTGTAGGTAAACGTAATGGATCCAACAGCAAATGGTTAATTTCAAATTGTCTTGGCATTTTGTTGTTTTTTGTTGTCAAAAAGGCCTACTGCGAGTTTTCGAACTTTCATTTTCTACAGATAAATACAGTGTTTAATCATACAACTGAAAAATATTTATAATCTTAATGGTCCAAGTTGATGCTTTTGAACTTTGAATACTGCTGTGTTCAGTTTATTAAATTTCTATTCTACTAGTATCTGTTGACTCTGATTGAAACCAGTTAGTTAAGCAAGGAGCACCTGAATATAATGAATGTTAACTAGATAGAAAGATTTAACCAGATAATTAAAAAGTAAGGGTATGCTCTTGGTATTACAGAGGTAGTCACCACTTCAAAACAAACCAAAACACACACAAAGAAAAAATTGCTACTCCCATGGTTTGGACAGACAATATGGGGAAGGAAGCAAAGAGTTTAGAATTATACAATTTAAGCTTAGAGGAAGGGCCCTGTGGAGGTCAAACTTGGGTTTGTGAGGAGACAGCTGGTACAGAAGTTATCTGAGCTTGATAGAACGACCCAAATCTCGGGTGAGTGATGTTTATTATTTGAGAATAGCTGGTTCTGTAAGGATTGGAAAAACTCCAAACTGGATTTTATTACTGGTTATAGAAGAAACTGCTAGTACTGGGGTATAGGAATAAATGGTGTTCACAGAAATAGCAGAAGTGCATTCATTAGAGAGGAGTAGATAGATGTATTTTTCTTTGCTTTTACTCAGCAGCTTGTGCAGCACCCAAGTTGGCAGGCTTTTAAGGAGCCTTGCTTAAATGGCTACTAATCAAAAGGAATAATTTAAATCCACCATGTGATTCCTCAGGTGAACAGACCTGCCAGTCGGCTCCCATACAGATTTCCATCCTTGGAGACCTTATTGTATGCTTCCACTTAGTTTTGTAGGCACATAACAAATTTGGTTTGTAGAACCACAGCCCACATACCAGAAGGCAGAATATAGAAAAGACCTTTGGGGTTGAGAGACAAGAATTTACACATATCTTCAAACTTTACAAGTTAGGGAATAGGAAAGAGTTAAGTAATTTACATTAAGGTGTTAGATATAACAATCCTCATGGAGGTTCTTTAAAAATTGGGTAGATGTTCAGGCTACTGAGTTTGAGAAGTCCATTAAGAACAGTTATATTTTAGGATCATTCTATTGATCCAGTGTTTACCCCCAATTATGAGTTTAAATTTTCTTTCTGAAAACAATAATGCAAATTCTGTCACTACTGTATTTTTCTTTGTTTTCTGTTGAGAAAAGCTTTATTATGCCATTGAAAAGGACTTGTATCATAATAAAAAAACTTGTAAATTGGTACTAAAATGTATGATTTCCTAAATCTCTATTTTATACTTATGAGTTCGACTCTTAGTTATAAATGTGTTTTAAAGTCAGAATAATCTCAATAAAGAACTCTACAAATTGTGATCATTTGTTATAACAAAGCAACTCTCTTGAATCCTTAAATCTAAAATGAAGCTTAAATATGACAATGTTAAGATTCCACAGTGGTTTCCGTTTGCATAACAAATTAGTACAGACTCACCAACCTAACACTTAATGACTTCCTCACAGTGACCACAACCCACTTTTCTAGTCTTATCTCCCATTAGTTTTTTTCTTTTTTTTTCTTTATTTTACTATTTTGTGTGTGTACCATCAAATTGGATCTGACTGGTACAGGAGGAGATTGCCCCTCCTTCTCCAGCAGAGCATCTGGTGGATTTGAACCTCATTCCTCTGGGATTGCAGTGCAACTTCTTGCCACTAGGCTACCAGAGCTCCCTAGTTTTATTTTTTAACCTGTAAGTTTGGGCCCTATTCCTTGTCATACCCTCTACATACCTCCCTCTAGATTTTCAGTTCTGTTCATAGGTGCACTATTTTAGTTGACTCATCAACACCTAACAGCTGCTTTTGGTCATATTGCTTCTTACTTCCATTATGTTTTGAATATGATACTCTTTACCCCATATATTCTATATTTGATTGTCATATCCCACCTCTCTTAAAAGCCCTCCACAGTTACATAATGGAATTGCCTCTTGATCTAGATAACTAGATGCCATTTACCCACTGATAACATTAAATAACTTTTGTCTGAAGTCTTGGGAGAAAAACCACCATGGAAATATTAACATTTTAACATATCAGTATCCTTTTTTTTAACCAGAGATGCTCTTTACTATCTTTAATAACTATAATATTTTGTAAGAATTTGTTTAAGAATTGTCATTCCTTCTTGAACATCTTACGTAAATTTTGTACCTTGACCATTTATACCTGTTGTCTTGGTGTATTCTAGCCAGACCTGTGTCATAACATTTTTCATCTCTGAAAATAAAAATACCCTGAAATAGTAGCATTATTTGAGTCCTACAGCATGTTAGAATTATAGTATCTTCTGAAAATTTAAATAAAAATCTAATCCAGATGAATAAAAAATAAGATAATAAGAATCAGACTACCACTGCTAGCTTTCTTTTGTTTGCTTGACACTTTTTTAAGAAAAAAACGAAACCCCAAGAAATGGAATTAACATAATTTTGTTTCAGAACTAGTAAGACATTTGTGTTCCGATCATATCTCTACATTTGGGAAGAAAAAAGAAGGAACTCTATTTTCTTTTTTTGCTAGGTCTCATATAAAAGCAAGAGTTCATTGTTTGCCTGGTAGAAACAGGAAACTTTGCAGATGATGTCTGTCTAGTTGGTATGACTTGTGACCCTAGGAATAAATTCAAACATTTTTTTTCTTGTTTGTAATTATAAAAGCAATGTATGTTCAGTAAATAAAATCTGTAAAGTGTGAGAGATTTCAAACAGGGGGACAGAAACCCCAGCCATAATCAAACTCCCCAAAAGGCATTAATAATAATACATTTGATGTATTCTGTGTCCCCCCCATTTTTTTGACATACCTATTTGAAGTGATATCTGATTTCGCCCCCACCCCCGTCTTCATTTAATATTTTCCCATGCATATTTTACTGTGTTACTAAAAACTCTTAAAGCATTGTTAGTGTTCTGTGTTGTTGTTAGAGACCTCTGGTGGCCTAGTGGCAAGAAGCTACACTGTAATTCCAAAGGCTCCAAAAGGCCTGCAATTTGAGTGTGCCAGTTGCTCCATGGGAGAAAGATGGGCATTCTTGTGTAATTAACTGCCTCTGAAAACCTGCTGGAGAGTCAGCAATAGGTCGGTTCCAACTCCACAGTACACAACAACAATGTTGTTATAGGCCATTGAGTCACTTTTGACTCATACCAATCCTGTATACAAGAGCTCTGAACCTTGTTCTATCCTGAGCCAATTTCATTGTCTCTGACACATCTATCCCATTACCACAGTCACTGAGTCAATTCATCTGATCCAGGTTTTTCCTTTCTTGTGCTGCTGTCCACCCTTCCAAGCATGATGTCCTTCTCTAAGGACTGGTCCCTCCTGGCAACATGCCTAAAGTATGAGTATAAATGTGAGATGGAGCTTCAACATCTTTGCTTCCAAAGAGCAGCCTGTTTCACCCTTTCTTGGACAGACCTGTTTGTTCTCATAGTATGTTCAAGACTTTTCTCCAGCACCACAGTTCAAAGGCATTGATTCTTCTTGTATCATCCTTAGTCATTGTTCAGCTCTCTGACGCATAGCAAGTAATTGCAAAGACTGGCTTGGATCAGGTGCACCTTAGTCTCTAGACTGACCTCATTGCTCTTCAGTAAGCTGCAGAGGTGCCAGAGAACAGATTTTCCAACTGTAATTCATCTTTTTATTTCCTGGCTGCTGATACCAAGAGTGTTGTTTGTGGAACCAAGCAAGCTGAAATTTTTAACAGTCTCTTCATCTGTCATGCTGTTGCCAATGATTATTAATTCTTTTTTTTTTTTTGCCAGCCAGTAAAAGAAGAGCAGTAAGGTAGGTTTCATAACTTTTGAAGTGAGGGAATAAGCTATTTATATTTAGAAGAGATTGTTTTTCTTACAGTGCTAAAACCTAAAATAAAATAAATTCATCTTGTTGTTGTTGTTATGTGCCGTTGAGTCGCCTGCGACTCATAGCGACCCTGTGTACAACAGCCCTAAACTCCGCTCTGTCCTGTGCCAATCCCACTGTCTCCGACACTCCCATCCCAATTATCCCAGTCACTGAATCAATCCACCTCATAGAGGGCCTTCCTCTCCTGCGCCGTCCCTCCACCCTCCCAAGCATGATGTCCCTCTCTGAGGACTGGTCTCTCCTCACAACATGTCCAAAGTATGTTAGACGGAGCCTCAGAATCCTTGCCTCCAAGGAACCACCTGGTTTAATCCTTTCTAGGACAAATCTGTTTGTTTTCTTAGCAGTCCATGGTATTCTCAGTACTCTTCTCCAGCACCACAGCTCAAAGGCATCAATTCTCCTTCTATCCTCCTTGGTCATTGTCCAACTCTCTGATGCATAACAGGTGATTGCGAAGACCATGGCCTGTATTAGATGCACCTTAGTCTCCAGAGAGACACCATTGCTCTTCAGTACTTTGGAGAGGTCCCTAACAGCAGACTTTCCCATGGCAATGCGCCTTTTAATTTCCTGGGTGCTGGTGCCAAGACTGTTGACTATGGAGCCAAGCAAACTAAAGCTGTGTACCATCTCAATCTCTTCACCATCCATCCTGATGCTGCCAATTGGTCCAGTGGTGAGAATCTTTGTCTTCTTGACATTGAGCCTCAATCCATATTGTAGGCTGTAGTCCTTGACACTCTGCAGCAGGCGCTTCAGGTCCTCTTCAGTTTCAGCAAGCAGGGTTGTGTCATCTGCATAACGCAGATTGTTGATAAGTCGTCCACCAATCTTGACCCCACATTTCTCCTCATAGAGCCCAGCCTCCCGGATAATCTCTTCTGCATATAGGTTGAAAAGGTATGGAGATAGGATGCATCCCTGGCGTACGCCCTCCCCATTTTGAACCATGCAGTGTTCCCTTCCTCTGTTCTGACGACTGCCTCCTGGTCCAAGTATAAGTTTCGCATTAGAACTATCAAGTGTTCTGGGATTCCCATTCTTCTCAGAGTCAACCATAGTTTGTTATGATCTACACAGTCAAATGCCTTTGCATAGTCAATGAAACACAGATAGACATTCCTCTGGTATTCCCTGCTTTCAGCAAAGATCCATCTAACATCAGCTACAATATCTCTAGTACCACAACCCCTTCTAAACCCAGCCTGGACTTCTGGTAGCTTTCTGTTGATGTGCAGTTCCAGTTGTTTTGGATAATCTTCAGTAAAATCTTGCTTGCATGTGAAATCAGTGAGATTTTTCTGTAGTTTCCACATTCTGTTGGGTCACCTTTCTTTGGGATAGGAACAAGTATCGATCTCTTCCAGTCAGTTGGCCAAGTGGTTGTTCTCCAGATTTCTTGGTACAACTTGGTGAGCACGTCCATGGCAGCATCTGTTAACTGAAATATGTCAATGGTATATCATCTATTCCTGGAGCCTTATTTTTTGCCATTTCCTTCAAAGCAGTCAGAAAATCAAAAGAGCCGAACTCACTCAGCATATCTTAAGCTCAAGAAACTGAAGAACAAATTCAAACCTCGAGTTGCTATAATCAAGGATGCTTTCGGCAGAATGCTAAATGATCCAGGAAGTATTAAAAGAAGCTGGAAAGAATATACTGAGTCACTGTATCGGAAGGAATTGGAAGACACAGAAGAATTTCATGAAACATGAAACAAAAATTCATCATATGTTGCCTTACAGGAGAGATGATGTTGTTAGGTGCTTTTGAATTGAGTAAGAGCCTTAGCAAGCCTATAAACAGATCTGAACCCTGTCCTATCCTGTGCCATCCTCACAATTCCTGACACACTGTGTGGTCTATCTATCACGGCAGTCACTGCATCGATCCCCCAGGTTGAGTGAGGATCTTTCTCTCTGTACCAGCGCTCCACTTTTTCAAGCATGATGTCCCTCTCTAAGAAGTAGCCTCTCCCAGCAACATTACTAAAGTATGTGAAATGAAACTTTGCCATCCTTGCCTCCAAAGAATGCTCTGAATGCACTTTCTCCAAGACATCTGTTTGAGCTTTTGACAGCCCATGGGGTATTCAGTACTCTTCTCCAACATCACAGCTCAAAGGCATCAATTCTTCTTCTGGAATTCTTATTCACTGTCCGGCTTTCATATGCATAGCACCTGAACAGTATATGAAAAATGTTGAAGGTCTTAAATCAATTGTTCATCCTCACAGTGTCTGAAGAAGATTATGGAAAGTACTCTATTAATGTCACATAGTAGTTTTCTGAGGATGTGATGATTAAAAATATTTAATCTTTATTTTTTTAATCGCACTATCATGGACTTGATTCTAACTCACGACAGTTTGATGTGTGCACTGTATATGATTTGTGACTTTTGGAAGCAAATGTCTATTCTTTCTCCCAGGATATATGTGTGTGTGAATTCAAAACATCAACTTATCAGTAGTAGTAACTGAGCACATAGCCATTTGTGCCAAATCTGAGGACAGTTCTTAAACTGATCAAACTATAAATTAATAGCATTGTTCCTTAAATAATTTTTTTAAAATTTCTTTTTAATTTTGTGTGTGTGTGTATACATGTGTGTATATGTATGTACATACCGTCGAATTGGATCTGATTGATACAGGAGGAGATTGCCCCTCCTCCAGCAGAGCATCTGGTAGGTTTGAAGGCCTTCAGGCCTTAACCAATCTTGACTAAATGTCACTTTTCTCATCTGTTAGCTTTTTTACACACGCACACACAAACACACAAGTTTGAATACATTGTTTTCACACCAGATCTTTCTTTCCCTTTTCCTTCATCCCCATCCATCAAATTGTATAACTCTGATTAAACACCCCTCCCCATCCTCATCCCTGTGCTTGTACCCTACCCCTTCATCCTCATACTCGTTCTACAATAATAGCCTTACACAATATTTGTCCTTAGGGACTTAGTTAGTTCACTTAGCATCCCTCCTAAGTTAATTTACAAGATTATTGTTCGTGCGTGTTGCATAGTATTCCATAGTGTGAATGTACTATAATTTTTCAATCCACTCAGTTGTGTTTGGATATTTGGGCTCATTCCATGTGTTAGATTTTTAAATAAATTTGCAATTCACAATTATTCTCCAACTGGAACCTCTAAACATGTTTGGATTTTATGTTGCTAATGGATTAAAATACATCTCAACAAACTAGAGATTTCACCACCAGGTCACTAAACAGCCTCATGACAGATGGAGAAAAGATTGAGGTTGTTAATGATTTCATTTTGCTCAGATCCACAATCAGCACCCTTGGCACCAGCGGTGAAGAAATCAAGACAAGTTGCATTGGGAAAAACCTCTCCAGAGTGCAAAAGAGCAACAAAGTCATTCTAGAGACTTAAGGTGCACCTGAGCCAGGCCATGGTTCTTTTATCAGGACATCAGTTCTTCTGTCATCCTTAGTCATTGTCTAGCTCTCATACGCATAGTGAGGCATCAGTTCTCTTTCTGTTAGCCCTGGTCATTGTCTCTGATGCATAGCAAGCAATTGCAGAGACAGTAGCTTGGATAAGTCACACCTTAGTTTCCAGACTGACATCACTGCTCTTCAGTGCTCTGGAGAGGTTCCTGACAGCAGATCCCAGTTGAATTAATCTTTTTATTAATTGACGGGTGCCAAGAGTGTTGATTATGGAAACAAGCTGGAATTTCTAACAATCTCAGTCTCTTCTCTGTTTATCATATCATGATGCTGCCAATTGGCTCAGTGGTGAGAATCTTTGTTTTCTTGATGTTGAGCTTTAATCCATATTGAAGGGTGTAGTCCTTGACCTACTGCAACAGATGCCTCAGGTCCTCAGTTTGGCAAGCAAGGTCATCTGAATAACAAAGGTGGTTATTGTTATGTACCACCAAATAGAAACTGAGGCTCAGCTGACCCTCCACTCAATTTTCAGAGGCTTCAAATCACATGGAAGGAAATTGCTCATCTTTCTCCCACAGTGCAGATGATGGATTTGATCTGAGTGAGTGTGCTTTTGGGTTAATAGTGTAACTCCTTGAGTACTGAACCACCAGAGCTCCTTACTCTTACATAGACTTGTATTTTAAAGATATCTCATAGTTAATGTTAGATGGGACTTAGCTTAAAGCAGGGAATACCAGAGGAATGTTTTATCTGTGTTTCCTTGATTATGCAAAGGTGTTTGGCTGTGTGGATCATAACAAACTGGCTGACTCTGAGAACAATGGGACCCTCAGAACACTTGATCATGCTAATGCGAAACCTATACTTGGACTAGGAGGCAGTCGTCAGAACAGAGCAAGGGAACACTGCATGGTTCAAAATTGGGAAGGGTGTACGCCAGGGATGTGTCCTATCTGCATACCTTTTCAGCCTATATGCAGAACAGATTATCCATGAGGCTGAGCTCTATGAGGAGAAGTGTGGTATCAGGATTGCTGGAAGATCAATCAACAGTCTACATTATGCAGATGACACAAACCTGTTTGCTGTACTTGAGAAGGACCTGAAGCACTTGCTGCAGAAGATCAAGGATTGCAGCCTTCGATATGGATTAAAGCTCATTGTCAAGAAGACAAAGATTCTCACCACTGGGCCAGTTGGCAGCATCAGGATGGATGGTGAAGAGATTGAGATTGTTCACAGCTTTAGTTTGCTTGGCTCCACAGTCAACACTCTTGGCAGCCAGGAAATTAAAAGACATTTTGCAGTGGGAAAGTCTACTGTTAGGGACCTCTCCAAAGTACTGGAGAGCATTGGTGTCACTATGGAGATTAAGGTGTGCCTGAAATAGGCTATGGCCTTTGTGATCACTTGCTATGCATCAGAGAGCTGGACAGTGACTAGGGATGATAGAGTATTGATGCCTTTGAGCTGTCGTGCTGGAGAAGAGTATTGAATGTACCATGGGCTGGTAAGAGAACGAAGAGGTTCATCCTGTAGAGGGTTAAACCAGGCTGTTCCTTCAAGGCAAGGATTCTGAGGCTTCATCTGACATACTTTGGACATGGTGCAAAGGGACCAGTCCTTGGAGAGGGACGTCATGCTTGGGAGGGTAGAGGGACAGACAGCGCAGAAGGGGAAGACCCTCAATGAGGTGGATTGATTCAGTGACTGGGGAAATCGGCGTGGGAGTGTCGGAGACAGTGAGATTGGTTTAGAGCTGTTGTACATAGAGTCGCTATGAGTCGCAAGTGACTCAGTGGCACATAACAACAACAACTTTGTATTATCAGATTTTCATCCATTGTTTAGTCCAAACAGCTTTGCAGTGAATACTATTGATTATTATATCTTATTTAGTGGATTGAATTTTGTCTCTCAAAAATAGGTGGTGTGAATTTTAACCTATATACTTTGAATATAATTGTATGTAGGAATAAACTTTTTCTGCATAAATGAGGTCATATACTTTAGAGTTTATTTTACACTAGTTACTTTTGAGATACAAGTTTAACCAACAAATGATAGAAAAGCAAGCAGAGATGAGAAAATAAAGATGTTAGGCCACATAAAGGTCTTAAAGAACCACGGAATAGAAACTGTAAAAGAGGCAAGAACTGTCTCCTAGAGCCTACTGAGAGAGAAAAAGCCTTCCCATTGAGCGGTCAGGTATCCTGAATTCAAACTCCTAAAATGTGAGAAGATAGTTTGTTAAAGCCATCTACTTCTGGTATTTCTCTAACATAGATAACTAAAGTACTACTGAAGATGCGTAAAATAGTTTCCACAGAAAGATTTATAATCATTTACTTTGCCTGTCAACAGTATGTGACTCTGTACTCGCTAAGTGTGACCACTCCAGCCCTGGAAAAAAAAATCACGTTACTGCATATTTCACATATTTCTAATATTGGCCCATCATCCAGAAAACATTTTGATGTGTTTTGTTCTTTTCTTAGCCTGCACCAAATTACTTTTACTTTGCTTCGCTTCTTATACAGGAAAATTGGCATTGTCAAACTCCTCCCTCTTCTTTCTTCTGCCAAATTAAAAAAATCTACTTTGTACCCATGCATTATGTTCCTCATTTGCCAAGAGCAAATCTGTGTACTTGTTGGCTCAAGAAGTTTTCCCCCATCTGCTTAGAGACTTCTAGAATATATACCACGGCATCTTCAGATTCTCCCTCTGTTATTAGATACTTCTCAGTGTAACTCATTTTCTTCTTTAAAGTGAAGTGCCCTCCCCTAGCCTTATAATATTCTCGTATGATTTTACTTTTTTTTTCTTTAATTTTCCAACTTTGTACCTGTCCCTACATTCCCTCCCCCCCCCCAATTTGAAAAAAACATGTGGGAAGTAAATTTTTAATTTCTTTTAGTTATCAAAGGGAACTCTGGTGGTTTAATGGTAAGGAATTACACTGTCAACCCAAATGGTTCAAATCTATAAGCTTTTCTGAGGGAGAAAGATTAGCAGTCATCTTCTGGGCAATTCACATAAATTCTGAAAACCCACCGGAGATCTCTGAGTTGCTTCTGACTCAGCACATAACAACAACAGTTATAAAGAATTAATAAAAATAAAATACTTTAGATGCTGTGTGAGTGAAAAGCCAAAACAACAGCTACAAAAATGTATGTCTGTAGTTTCTGAACATTGTTTATAGAACACGAAGCAGTCAGTATTCATAAAATATGGTCATTAATAGTCGTGTGAAGGAAGGGTGCATGTGTTAGACTAACCTCTCATGAAAACATTCCTAAAGTATGTGAGGCAAAATCTCAACAGCCTTTCCCTTAGGGCTCTTCCCCATGTACCATTTCTGTGGCAGATTTGTTTGTTCTTTTGTTCAGCAATATTTTTCATTAGTGACACGATTCAGAGATAGCAGCTTTTCTCACTCTTCCTTATTCATGATATTTTCAGTTGATTAATATGCATGGAAAAAGAGAAAATTAAATTCCTTGACAGCTTCAACTTTTATTTCTTGTGTTGCTTATTGATCCTCAGCTGAAGATTTTATTTATTAATACAGTGATCAGTACTCAAGGTTGTAGTCTGATTTTCATCACTAAGTGTTTCAAGTTCTCTTTACACCTCAGCAAGCAGGATTGTGTCATCTGCATATTGAATTTTTTAATGTTTGACTCACTCCCTCCCTCTTACTGCCATTGAGTTAAAGCCTACTCATAGTTGACCCTCCACTGTGTTTGTGAGGCTACAGATCACATGGGAGGAGACTGACCATCTTTACTCAGAGCTACTGTGGCATTCAGAATGGCACAGAGGTAAAGTCTTCAGGTCAACAGTGAAACTTCCTATATAGTGCACAGTCACAGCTATCTAGATTTGGATTTACTCAAGCATAGTTTGTTACTTAATTTTGTTCCTTTTAATAGGCCATGATTTTCTGTTTCTCAGAGTGCCTTCTGATTTTATTTATTTATTCTTAACAGAAAACTTGAAATGGGTTCTGAGCTTCTTAAATCTCCACCATCTAGCTCATTCGCACTATACCTTTTATATGATTTTAAACTTTTCTTTATTTTAGTTGTAACTTTGAAATGCTACATAGCAAGTTTGTTTTTGTTTTTTTTGGGGGGGGGGTTTTGTGTGTGTGTGGTTTTTTTTGTTTTTTTTTTCATTTTTATACAGTCTTTTTAGTAGGCAGATGGTCTACTTTTTTATGTACTAAATTTTTAAATTTGAGTTTGTAACTCTTCAATGTCATTTATTCAATAAGTGTTTTGTTGGCATAAGTAGTTCTTGACCATGAAAATTTAGTTTACATGAAGTAATAAAAAATAATTTACTTCTGTACCCTACAATAATCAACCTGACCATTTGGGGGTATACACTTAGCATATGTTTGACAAGAAGATTTTATTATCCACATACAGATATGTATACATATACATACTTAAAGTTGGGACCAATGTGATGATTCCTAACAGTATGTTTATGAAGTAGAGAAGGGGTGGTAGGAAAAGAAACCCGAGAGAACATGAACAGCTTCATTGGTACTTGTTAGAAAGTAATGGCTTAATAGACAAAGATCTCCTCTACAGCAAAAGAAGAAGACAATATTTGTGTTAGCACTAAAAAGACCATTAAATTAAAGAGAGGGAAATGTCCTTTTTTTCCTTCTCAAAAGATTTCCATGGAGAATGATTATTTGGGTCCCCGAAGAATTGAGAGTCTACAAAAAGAAGATGCTGATTGGCAACGGAAAGCTCACATGGCTGTGCTTTCTATTCAAGATCTTACTGTGAAATATTTTGAAATAACAGCAAAAGCTCAGAAAGGTAAGTTTCCCAGTAAACTCACCCATGTTAAACATTTTAAAAATAAGTAGTTAAGATACTTTATGTTCAAAATATGATATTGTCGTAATGTGCTGTTGAGTCAGAATCAACACATAGCTGACCCTCTGGATTTTCAGAGGCTGTAAATCACATGGGAAGAGACAGCCCATCTTTGTTTTGTGGAGCACCTGGTGAACTCGAACCACCTGCCTTTGACTTGGCAGCACAACTCCTTACCACTCAGCCACCAGAGCTCTTGACAAAGTAATTATTAAAGAGGAGTCTTAGAAATTCATGATCTTTTTTTGTTTAATAAAACGGAACTTTCCCAGTGTCATAGAGTATCCTAGCAGTAATTTGCAGAGCTTAAAAAGCTTCTTGTGTTTGATACCAGTTCCTTCCTGGTGACTAATTCATTCCTACTTGCATATCCTCTAAACCTTCCTTATCCAAGTGACTATAGAACAACTTCCTTGACTCCTTGTTGATGTAGTCTTTAAACCTATGTTGTGTTAATTTTAACATTCCATTTATTCTTTGAACACCTCCAGGTTTTTAAATTTCACTAAAAGCACTTTTTATAAAGACTGCTGGCCCTGCTTGAGAATGCTTTTCATTATCCCTAATTTGCCACTAAAAGAGCGCTGACATTTCACAGTTTTTACTTTATTACGTTTACATGATTACAGAGGTTGCTCTTTGTTGTTGTTGTTTTCTTCTAATTGAGACTGTTTTTACCCATTTTTCTATTGGAATGCTTCTCTTTTGACTAGTACAAACTATATAATCACATTTATTTTACTCTTAACTCTGATGTTATAAATATATCTTCATAATTGTTTCCTTTAACTTTTTAGTTATACAAATTCTGTTTATTAAAACCATCAGAATTTTTAGAATGGTAAGTTCTTTTTATATTTTCTGGAATAAGGGTCTTTTTGTCTCCAAATAAATAAAATTTAGATTTTAAAAATGTGCTCACTAAACTTTTCCCTCTGGGCTCTTTACCTTCCATTGATGTACCTTGATGGTTCTTATGCTGTAATTACTGTAAGGGTCATAATGAATATTATTCAGTTCATCAAGATTCCATTAACATGTCAAAATTTTCTTTATTATAAGTAATTATTCTTCCCTAGAAAATAATGTCATTCTATTTTTAAAATGAGCAGTTATTTTTCTCTAAACTAATGGAATTTTGGGAGCTCCGGTGGCCTAGTAAGAAGAAGCTGCACTGCAATACCAAAGGCACACAGTTCAAATCCACCAGGTACTCTGCTGGAGAGAGAGGGGCAGTCTCCTCTTGTGCCAGTCGGATCTGATGCGAAGTACACAAAAAGAAGAAGAAAAAACCCACTAATTTTGTCCAGTATTTTTATATAAAATAACAGTATAGTATTTATAGTAATAGAGAATAATAAATTACTTCTTATTATGGTATACTAATGATACTTTGAAATATATTTATTCAAGTCTATTTTCTGCTTTACAGAATTTGTATAGGGTTTTTTTTTTTTTTGCTTGTTTTTTTCCCCCAAAATCTAAAAATTTTGTATTTGGAATATTTTATATTTTGTTAAAATGAAAGGAAAGCATTTTTTTATTCATAGGTTCTAAACTTAATTCATTTTTAATACTCAAATCTTTGTTCTCCTTTAGGCATTGAATATTGTATAAAATATGGTGTTTAAATAAATGTTTCACTTTGTTACATTGTGATACTCGATAGAGTTATATAAATCATGTATATAATATTTGCTTTTGAAGAATAAAAAAAGTAGTTTGCTTAAATTTAATAAATTTTTCTTAGAATTACAATCAGTATTTTGTGATACAGATAGCTGTTATCCTTCATTGTTTTATGGCATAGTTCACTCATAACTATTTTGGATTACATTTGTTATGGATAATTTTGTACATAAATTGTGGTAAAACTCTAACTAGAATGTTTATTGCTATATTTTAAAATCATTTTACAGTGTCTACCATCAACATAACTGTGCCACTTCTTGATGTTTCCAGAAAGTGAATATTTGTCTAACACAGGGGCCATAATTAACTTATTTTATATTCTGTTTTCAGAAAATCAGGCTTCTCTTGAGGCTCATAAGTATTTTATTAAAAAGTAAATAACCAGTTCTAAAAATAATAGATTTTAATATTTGCCTGCAGGCTCATTTTTAGTAGAGAAACAATAGTAAGGATTATTTAATAGCACATATAATATATAACCTATTACTGGCAGTCCCTTTGGTTACATATGTCCAGTTTACATACAACTCATTGTTAACAATCTGTGTGAACTCATTAAAAACTCAAGGTATACAGAGTGTTTCATAATACCCTTGAAAAAAAGCACCATGCTCATTTTCATCATTATTACTCCTGCATACTAATATAGTACATAGTACAGTGCTATAGATGTTTTAGTGTTTCTTCTATAGTCTGATATTGTTTTACTAACTGGAGTTAAATGTGAACTTAACCTGTTCTGATTGTGATTTAATATACCAGTTCAGCTTAAGACAGAAGATTGGAACTCGTTCATGATCCAGGGACTGCTTATACTCTGTCACCATTCTGCGTTCATTTTTCTTTATATATGCATAGGTACATTTCAATTAGTTAAATATTTTTTATACTTACATTGTTAGGGTGAAGTATTACTATATACATGCTCATTACATAATTGCTTTAATTCATATTTTCACATAGTTCATAGTTTCTTAGTTCTAATAATTCTGTGCAAACCAATTTTATTCCTATTGTTTATACTTCATCCGTTTCAGGTGAAACGTGGTGTTTTTTTTTCCTCTGTGATGAACATCTTTCTTAGGTTCCAAACTTCTTCACATCAGAGACCTTCTAATGAAGTCTGGCTTCATTGTTCTAGCAAGAAGCCTTTATCCCAAACATGGAGAAATATTTAATTTGTTTTATTTTTTAATTTCCATTTTCTGAGCCTCTGTTTCCCTCCTCCCATGCAGGAGAAACAGAATGAAGAGCTCTGTATGGCTTTATGCTGTTGAGAGAGTAATAGCCTTCCTTTATGTTTCCAATCAGAAGGTAACTTTCTACTTTCTCTTTTTAGAAGAGGAGTAAAACAGGCCCTTCTTTGTTTTCATTCATTTTAGAGAGTTAGATGAACCTAAATTAGCTATGTGACCACTTGATAACTTTCTACAGATCTTTAATTATTCTTTGCCTCTTTTAAGTTTTATTTGTTGTAGATTTAACATGGTACATTGTCAACACCAGAACATTAACAGTTGATATTCTTACAGTAATGTAAACGTTCATCTTAATAGGGATTTTCATTCATCCCAGCACATGGAGAGAATAGTCTGTCTTAGGGATATTCTAAACATTCTTCAGTAGGCAATAAGAGGTTAAAGACATTATAAATAATTAACTAAATTGCAGTGGCTATTAATAAAACAAAATATCTGGGGATGAGAAATGAAAAACCTGTATGATCAGTAAACCTTTACTTTGGGGGAGGGACATTCATGCCAACACATGGAGACAACAATCTGTTTTAGGGATTGTTTAAACCTTCCATATACATAAACTTTTCTTCATTACTTTCATAATTCTGAGCTATTTAAATAGCATTACAGTGAAGTGAGAAAGAAAGAGTAAATTCCAGATAGACTCCATCCAAAGATGTTGGAAGCCTAAGTATTAACTAGCTCTCGGGTTGAGTAATAGAGTGCTTCTTGGGGGCAAAAATGACAAAGCTTCATCTCACATACTTGGGGCATGAGGCTAGGAGAGGCTGTTCCTTGGAGAGGAGGACCATAGTTGGAAAGGTAGAGGGCCAGTGAAAGAAAGACCCCAACCAGGTATAGTGGCACAGTGACTGCAGTAATGGGCTCAAGAGTATGTCAGATGATGAGGATGACTCAGAATAGAACAGTTTCAGCTCTGTTGTTCATAGGATCACACGGTGAGTCATTTTGGTTTGATGGCACCTAACAGCGACCATCGCAGAGAGCTCCTGTTTCTTTGTGAATAGACAGGATGTTTAGCTATATATTATCATGAATAAATTTATGTAAAAATGATGATCCTAAGAAATTAAATAATGTGCCCTTATTACTCTATATATGTGACCTCAATAACAAAACCCCTTCATTTTTCACGTCTATACAAAAGATCTTGATAATGCCTGTTGTGGGCAGATAAGTAGAGAAAACACAGAAAAGTCCTTTGAAGTTATATATATTATTACCTAAGTATAAGAGATATGCGTACTTGTGATGTCTGTATGAAGGAGAAGAAATGAGACAAAGTAGACCATCTTTTAGATTAATCCATATGAAGTTGGAGAAATATTTGAATACCCTTCTAACTAGGTGCTAATTACTTTTTGGTTTTTTCAGATGGGGAGAGGAGATGGGCAACAGGTTTCTTTTTACATGTAAGGAGATTGAATCCAAGAATAGTTAAATCTTGCCACAAGTTATTCGCTAATTATGGACTATTGTGTACCTAGTACCTTTGAGTCAAAACCAGCTATTCATAACTGACCTTGCAGTGGGTTTTCAGAGGCAGTTAATGGCTTGGGAGGAGATTGCCAGTCTTTGTTCCACACAACAGCTAGTGAATTCAAAGTGTGAGCCTTTGGGTTGGCAACACAATTCCTTACCCCTAAGCCACCGGAGCTCTTCATTTATAGGTTATTGTTTTTAGGGTCTGTCAAGTCAGGTAGGACTCATAGACACCCTGTGAACAACACAGTTGAATGCTGGCCTGTCCTGAGTTATGAGTAGGACTCAAATTTAAATCAATTACTTAAACTCCATAACCCTTGCTGTATTGATCTTTTGGTTGCCTTAATATTAAAGTTTTAAAACAAAAAGGAAGGCTCTTGTTTGATCCCCAGCTTATATATTTAACTATGTTGGAAGTCCTAAAATTGAGGGTCAAAGAGAAGTTATGTTAACGTGTTGAAGGTTAAGGGGGTGGAGTAGACAAGAAATGAGTCCAAAAATCTCAGAGAAACCAAAAGAAATGCTGTAACTACTAGGAATAAGGACAGTATATGTAAACAGATACCTTATCTAAATAAGAAGCCAATACATTTTTTAAAAGATAATAAATCAAGAAATAAAAGTATTATTTTTTTATCAGTACACATAAGAAGTTAGTTATGTTTAGGCAATAGAAACTGGTGGTGATGGGGACAATTGAAGGTAAGAAACTGTGGTTTCTTGCTGTGAACTTTTGTGTACAATTTAAATTACACAAAGGATTCCCTACAAATCTAAAGCAAAGCAGTACAAAATTAATCTGTCACTCTATCTTTGGACTTACACAAGAAACCAAGTAGTAAATGTACTTAATGACTTTTGGAATACCTTGGTGGTAAGGATGGTTAGTTTAAAATTGTGTTTTAGAATGAACCACTACCATACTATTAGTGATAAATATCTTTAACTGGAACACAGTAGCTACTTGTCTGCAGAACTTTCCAACAGTGTTTATTTTATATTGTGACAAATTTTTTTTCTCTTCTATCCATCTTTACTCAGTTTTCAAGAACTTTATTTTCTAGAACTCCCAAGTTTTGACCTTCCTAGATACCATGATTTCACAGTATATCTTCATAGCTTTAGGATTGATTATTCTCTTATATCAAGGCATAACAGTATTTTTCTTTTTTTTTTTCTTGAATACTCAGAAAGATAAAACTTCTGAATGGATTGGAAGAATTTTAAATCATCTTAAATAGCTGTGGCTCTGATTTCAGCAAATGTACCCAGTAGAAAGTGTGTGTGTATATATATATATATATATATATATATATATATATATATATACTTGACTAGTTTGTATAGAATATATTAAAGAATTTCATATTGGATATTTGAATGAGTTCTTTTAAAAAATTAATCTGACAGTTTGATTTTATATTCAGAAAATTTCTTCTGAGGATGATTTAGCTGAAGACATTAGGGTCTTAAAATACGGTTTAATTTTACTTTAGAGATATTGTAGGCAATGTATTACGGAGATAGTTTGTATATTTATCATTAAGTATAATGTCTCTTTTAAAAAACTTATTAATAGCGGTGTACGATCGAATGCGAGCAGATCAGAAGAAATTTGGTAAAGCATCATGGGCAGCAGCAGCTGAACGTATGGAAAAGCTCCAGTATGCAGTTTCTAAGGAGACTTTGCAGATGATGAGAGCAAAGGAAATCTGTTTGGAACAGAGGAAACATGCTTTAAAAGAAGAGGTAACAAAGACCATATGAAAAAAATTAAAAAACATTGATGGGAACTAATTATTTTGTTTGTATGTAAGACTGGAAGTTTTCTGATTCCACAGGAAATTTCTTCTAAACTGTTCCATGAGTTGATGGGATGACAGTGTCATGGTGGAGACTGTGATTTGAGGTGTTACTAATATTAATAGAAGCATTGTTGTTCTGCATCATTGAGTCAAAACTGATTCATAGCTGAAATCTCTACCAAGTATTAGAGTTAGTAAACTGCATTATCCCTCATTCTCTCCCAGAACAGCTGATGAATTAGAACTATGAGCCTTTGGGTTGGCAGCTCAACTTCTTAACCACTGGGGCCACCAAAGCTTCAGTAGAAGAGTAAATCCACCCAGTATTCCAGTGTTCCATGGTGAATCAAGGCAGTACAGAATTTTGCTAATTTTTTTTTACTGTTACATTTAAAAAGATTTATTGCCCAGATAAATGTAGTAAAAATACCAGCTCCCCCCCCCCCAAAAAAAAACCAACCCACCAGTCTTTGCTCACATGATCCTAACAGTAAATCTCATGGCATTTTGCTAGTATTCATTTTTATCGTGCTCAAATCTTCCTGTAAACAAAACAGGGTTCATAAAGGTCCAGTTCATTTTTACTCTAATTAAAATCTTCCTCATAGGTATTAAAGGGGAAGAAAAAGAAACAAAAATGATGAAGACATATTTTGGTACTATGGTATATTATTAGGGGAGCTCTAGTGGCCTACTGGCAAGAAGCCATGCTACAATCCCATAGGCTCATGGTTGGAGGCCACCAGCTGCTCTGCAGGGGAAGAATGGGCAGTTCTCCTTCTGTGTGATTAACTGCCTCTGAAACCTACCAGAGGGTCTGATATGGATAGGTTCTGAGATTCTGTGGTCTCACACAGCCCCTGCACACACACACCCCCCACACCCTACCCCACTCACAATCTCTGAAATGTTTGAGGCTATTGCTGTAGTCATTGGAACAATGACTTAGAAATCCTTAACAGTGTGTATGTATTGAAAGCCGATTAAGATGATATTTTAAAAACTATCTGCTTTTTCTCATTGATCTTCAGTGTATCATGGCAGCTGTGCCTATCACAAGAAGCCATTTTTATTTTCCTTCCATGCCAGTATTTCTGAAATATCTATTACTAATAAAATGGGCAAGAGAGAGATTGCTTTTTAATAACAAGTTATTTAAATATCTGCACTGATCCTTTGCTGTTAGTTTTTGAGGAATTAGAAAAAGATGGTGCTATGTATATATCTGAGAGTTGGAGAAAACTGCCCTTTTAAAAATAAAAGAAAAATCTAGCCTTAGAAATACAATGAAGCAGTCCTACTCTGTCATAGAAAGGTTATTGCCATTGATTCTGATTCACAGTGACCCCATGTACAACAGAATGGATAGAATGGATAGCTGCCTGATTCTGTAGCATCCTCATAATTTCTTTAATGCTTAATCCCATTGCCATATAATTTATGGGTTAATCCATCTGTTTGAAATTCTTTCCTATTGGCCCTCTACTTTTCTGAACATGAAATCCTTTTCCAAGGACTAGCTTCTCCTGGTAACAAGCCAAAATTGTGTAAGAGAAAATCTCACCAAACTTGCTTCTAAGGAGCATTCTGGTTATCTTTTTTCCGAAACAGATTTGTTTGCTCTTTTGGCTATCTGTAGTATACTCATTATTTTTCATTAGCCCCATAATTCAAAGGAATCAGTACTATTATCTTCCTTATTCATTGTCCATCTTTCACATGCATATAGGTCAGAATTGACCCAGTAGCTGTTGAGTTTGAGTTCTTAGATTTATTTAGTTTTATTTTTAAAACTTAAGTAAGATATAATTGTTTGTTTTTAGACAAATAGGCACCATTTGGGACAAAATGGATAACAGTGTGAAAGGGAGTTTGTAAAAGAGATTGGCATTATTAGATGCAAAATGGTGAATTCAGTTTTGACTGCAGGTGTGGGTGTTGGCCAGGAATCCCAGTTGAGGCAGAAGAGTCAGCCTACTTGTCTCGAGGAGTCTCAAGAGCTAAGGCTGGGAAAATAAGCCAGTTTACATGTTTTCAGTCAAGAAGTATCATTATCAAGTTTATTTTCTATGAAATACTCCTGTAGTGGTCAATTTATATAGATTGGAATTCTAGTTTTAAATCCTCAGTGTCTCTTTACTTAAATTTGAAACTGTATTTCGTTGTTGGTAGTGGAAATGTAGGGTTTGCTCATATGAGCTCTTTTTAATTTATATTTTGTCATTCATAAACACTGTGTTTCTTGCATGCACATTGTGTTTCATACAATCTCTCATTTACGTTATATTTCTTTCATGTATATTGTGAGTTTTTTCCAGATAGGAGCGGTTTATTGATAATATGATTTGCATGGATTTTCTTTAAATTATTTTTTATTTGTGTGAAGGCCTTACAAATCATACTGGGTTTTTATACATTCATAAACATTTTACTTTATAACATTAATTATGATTGGTTATTTACAATGTCTAAGCAACCCTCCTGGGGTATTGCCTTTCCCTTCTACTAGATTATCAATTTATTAAATTTTAATCCCCTTTTCTCCATTCCCATCCCTGTTAACTGCCAAGATTTATTGTATTTGTATGTATTTTTAAAACATTCAACATATTTGTGAAGTATTCTGGAGAACAAGTATCTTTTCTACTTTTATTAATCATTATAATAATGAGTAATGCATTAGTTTGTGAAATTTTTTAATTTAGGAAGTTTAGCAAGTTGATTTCCACAGGCATTTTATTTTTTTTTTCTATAATTATATTTTATTAATTTTCATAAACATTTACAGAGATTTTGGGCTTCCACTCATTCATTGTTGCACTATTCTCT